>NC_090837.1:64903675-65213540 GCF_028021215.1 Eschrichtius robustus
CCTCAGTCATTTTCCCAGGCCATAGGTGTCCAGAATCAAACCTCAGTCATATTCCCAGGACACATGTTTCCAGAATCCAACCTCAGTCATGTTCCCAGGCCACAGGGTTTCAGAATCAAACCACAGTCATGTTCAAAGGCCAGAGGGTTCCACAATCAAACCTCAGTCATGTTTCCATGCCACAGGGTTCCAGAATCCAACCGATGTCATGTTCCCAGGTCACAGGGTTCCAGAATCAATCCACAGGTATGTTCCCAAGCTACAGGGTTCCAGAATAAAACTTCAGTCATGTTCCCAGTCCACAGGGTTCCAGAACGAAGCCTCAGTCATGTTCCCAGGCCACAGGGATCCAGAATCAAACCTCAGTCATGTTTCAAGGCCATAGAGTACCACCATCAAAGCTCAGTCATATACCCAGGCCTCCGGTTACCAGAATCAAACCGATTTCATGTTCCCAAGCAACTCGGAAGCAGTATCCAAACCGATGTCATGTTCCTAGGTCACAGGGTTTCACCATCAAACCTCAGTCCTGTTGCCAGGCCACAGGGTTCCACCATCAAGCCTCAGTCATGTTGCCAGGCCCCAGGGTTCAACCATCAAACCTCAGTCATGTTCCCAGGAAGCAGGGATTCACAATCAAACCAACGTCATATTCCCAAGCCACGGGGTTCCAGTATCAGGCCTCAGTCATGTTCCCAGTACACCGGGTTCCACCATCAAAGCTCAGTCATGTTGCGAGTCCACAGGTTTCTGCGATCAAACCACATTCAAGTTCCCAGGCCACAGGGTTCCAGAATCAAGCATCAGTCATGTTGCCAGGCCACAGGGTACCACCATCAAACCTCAGTCATGTTCCTAGGCAACAGGGTTCCTCCATCAAACCTCAATCTGGTTCCCAGGACACAGGGTTCCAGAATCAAAACAATGTCAAAATCCCAGGGCATGGTTTTCTAGTACCAGGCCTCCGTCATATTTCCAGGGCACAGGGTTCCACAATCAAACCTCAGTCATGTTGCCAGTCCACAGGTTTCTGCCATCAAACCTCAGTCAAGTTCCCAGGCCACAGATTTCCAGAATCAAACCTCAGTCAAGTTCCCAGGGAACAGGATTCCAGAAACAAACCTCAGTCATGTTGCCAGGCCAC
Organism: Eschrichtius robustus; assembly: GCF_028021215.1. NCBI lineage: Eukaryota > Metazoa > Chordata > Mammalia > Artiodactyla > Eschrichtiidae > Eschrichtius > Eschrichtius robustus. The sequence goes on from NC_090837.1 coordinate 64,904,820, forward strand.
AGGTTTCCACCATCAAACCTCAGCCATGTTCCCAGGCCACAGGATTCCAGAATCAAACCGTTCTCATGTTCCCAGGCCACAGGTTTCCAGAATCCACTGATGTCATGTTCCCAGTCCACAGGGTGCCAGAACCAAGCCTCAGTCAGGTTCCCAGGGCACAGTATTCCACAATCTAAAGAGATGTCATGTTCCCAGGCCACAGGTTACCAGAATCACGCCTCAGTCATGTTCCCAGACCACAGGGATCCAGAATCATACCTCAGTCATGTTACCCGGCCATAGGGTACCACCATCAAACCTCAGTCATATTCCCATACCACAGGTTTCCAGAATGAAACCGACTACATGTTCCCAGGCAACAGGGTACCAGAATCCAAACCGATGTCATGTTCCCAGGCCACTGGATTCCACAATCTAACATCAGTCAGTTCCCAGGCCAATGGTTTCCAGATTCAAACCTCAGTCATATTCCCAGGCCTTATGGTTCCAGAATCAAACCTCAGTCATGTTCCCAGAACACAGGGTTCCAGAATAAAATCTCAGTAATGTTCCCTGGACACAGGTTTCAAAAATAAAAACCGAGTCATGTTACCAGGCCACAGGGTTCCAGAATCAAGCCTCACTCATATTCCCAGCCCACAGGGTTCCACAATTAAACCTCAGTCATATTCCCAGGCCAAATGGTTCCACAATCAAACCTCAGTCCAGTTTCCAGGCCACGGTTCCACCATCAAGCCTCAGTCATGTTCCCAGGCCAGAGTGTTCCACAATCAAACCTAAGTCATCTTGCCAGGACACAGGCTTCAACCATCAAACCTCAGTCATGTTACAGGAAACAGGGTTCCAGAATCCAACCAATGTCATGTTCCCAGGCCACGGGGTTCCAGTATCAGGCCTCAGTCATGTTCCCAGTGCACAGGGTTCCACCATCAAACCTCAGTCATGTTGCCAGTCCACAGGTTTCTGCCATCAAACCTCAGTCAAGTTCCCAGGCCACAGATTTCCAGAATCAAACCTCAGTCATGTTCCCACGGAACAGGATTCCAGAAACAAACCTCAGTCATGTTGCCAGGCCACAGGTTTCCACCATCAAACCTCAGCCATGTTCCCAGGCCACAGGATTCCAGAATCAAACCGTTCTCATGTACCCAGGCCAAAGGTTTCCAGAATCCACTGATGTCATGTTCCCAGTCCACAGGGTGCCAGAACCAAGCCTCAGTCAGGTTCCCAGGGCACAGTATTCCACAATCTCAACAGATGTCATGTTCCCAGGCCACAGGTTACCAGAATCACGCCTCAGTCATGTTCCCAGACCACAGGGATCCAGAATCAAACCTCAGTCATGTTACCAGGCCATAGGGTACTACCATCAAACCTCAGTCATATTCCCAAACCACAGGTTTCCAGAATCAAACCGACTACATGTTCCCAGGCAACAGGGTACCAGAATCCAAACCGATGTCATGTTCCCAGGCCACTGGATTCCACAATCTAACATCAGTCAGTTCCCAGGCCAATGGTTTCCAGATTCAAACCTCAGTCATATTCCCAGGCCACATGGTTCCAGAATCAAACCTCAGTCATGTTCCCAGAACACAGGGTTCCAGAATAAAACCTCAGTCATGTTCCCTGGACACAGGTTTCAAAAATAAAACCCCAGTCATGTTACCAGGCTACAGGGTTCCAGAATGAAGCCTCACTCATATTTCCAGCCCACAGGGTTCCACAATTAAGCCTCAGTCATATTCCCAGGCCAAAGTGTTCCACAATCAAACCTCAGTCCAGTTTCCAGGCCACGGTTCCACCATCAAGCCTCAGTCATGTTCCCAGGCCAGAGTGTTCCACAATCAAACCTAAGTCATCTTGCCAGGACACAGGCTTCAACCATCAAACCTCAGTCATGTTCCAGGAAACAGGGTTCCAGAATCCAACCAATGTCATGTTCCCAGGCCACGGGGTTCCAGTATCAGGCCTCAGTCATGTTCCCAGTGCACAGGGTTCCACCATCAAACCTCAGTCATGTTGCCAGTCCACAGGTTTATGCCATCAAACCTCTGTCAAGTTCCCAGGCCACAGGGTTCCAGAATCAAGCCTCAGTCATGTTGCCAGACCACAGGATACCACCTTGAAACCTCAGTCATGTTCCCAGGCAACAGGGTTCCTCCATCAAACCTGAATCTGGTTCCCAGGACACAGGGATCCAGAATCATACCAATGTCAAAATCCCAGGGCATGGTTTTCCAGTACGAAGACTCAGTCATATTTCCAGGGCACAGGGTTCCACAATCAAACCTCAGTCATGTTGCCAGTCCACAGGTTTCTGCCATCAAACCTCAGTCAATTCCCAGGCCACAGATTTCCAGAATCAAACCTCAGTCATGTTCCCAGGGAACAGGATTCCAGAAACAAACCTCAGTCATGTTGCCAGGCCACAGGTTTCCACCATCAAACCTCAGCCATGTTCCAGGACACAGGAATCCAGAATCAAACCGTTCCCATATTCCCAGGCCACAGGTTTCCAGAATCCACTGATGTCATGTTCCCAGTCCACAGGGTGCCAGAACCAAGCCTCAGTCAGGTTCCCAGGGCACAGTATTCCACAATCTCAACAGATGTCATGTTCCCAGGCCACAGGTTTCCAGAATCACGCCTCAGTCATGTTCCCAGACCACAGGGATCAGGAATCAAACCTCAGTCATGTTACCAGGCCATAGGGTACCACCATCAAACCTCAGTCATATTCCCAGACCACAGGTTTCCAGAATCAAATCGACTACATGTTCCCAGGCAACAGGGTACCAGAATCCAAACCGATGTCATGTTTCCAGGCCACTGTATTCCACTATCTAACATCAGTCATGTTCCCAGGCCAATGGTTTCCAGATTCAAACCTCAGTCATATTGCCAGGCCACATGGTTCCAGAATCAAACTTCAGTCATGTTCCCAGAACACAGGGTTCCAGAATAAAACCTCAGTCATGTTCCCTGGACATAGGTTTCAAAAATAAAACCCCAGTCATGTTACCAGGCCACAGGATTCCAAAATAAAGCCTCACTCATATTCCCAGGCCACAGGGTTCCACAATTAAACCTCAGTCATATTCCCAGGCCACAGGGTTCCACATTCAAACCTCAGTCATGTTTCCAGGACACAGGTGTCCAGAATCAAACCTCAGTCATGTTCCCAGGGAACAGGGTTCCAGAACCAAACCTCAGTCATGTTCCCAGACCACAGGTTTCCAGTATCAGGCCTCAGTCATGTTCCCAGTGCACAGGGTTCCACCATCAAACCTCAGTCATGTTGCCAGTCCACAGGTTTCTGCCATCAAACCTCTGTCAAGTTCCCAGGCCACAGGGTTCAAGAATCAAGCCTCAGTCATTTTGCCAGGCCAGAGTGTTCCACCGTCAAACCTCACTCATAATCCCAGGCCACATATTTCCACAATGAAACCTCAGTCATTTTCCCAGGCCATAGGTGTCCAGAATCAAACCTCAGTCATATTCCCAGGACACATGTTTCCAGAATCCAACCTCAGTCATGTTCCCAGGCCACAGGGTTCCACATTCAAACCTCAGTCATGTTCCCAGGACACAGGTGTCCAGAATCAAACCTCAGTCATGTTTCCAGGGAACAGGGTTCCAGAACCAAACCTCAATCATGTTCCCAGACCGCAGGGTTTCAGAATCAAACCACAGTCATGTTCCCAGGCCAGAGGGTTACACAATCAAACCTCAGTCATGTTTCCATGCCACAGGGTTCCAGAATCCAACCGATGTCATGTTCCCAGGTCACAGGGTTCCAGAATCAATCCTCAGGTATGTTCCCAGGCTACAGGGTTCCAGAATAAAACTTCAGTCATGTTCCCAGTCCACAGGGTTCCAGAACGAAGCCTCAGTCATGTTCCCAGGCCACAGGGATCCAGAATCAAACCTCAGTCATGTTTCAAGGCCATAGGGTACCACCATCAAAGCTCAGTCATATTCCCAGGCCTCCGGTTTCCAGAATCAAACCGATTTCATGTTCCCAGGCAACTCGGAAGCAGTATCCAAACCGATGTCATGTTCCTAGGTCACAGGGTTTCACCATCAAACCTCAGTCCTGTTGCCAGGCCACAGGGTTCCACCATCAAGCCTCAGTCATGTTGCCAGGCCACAGGGTTCAACCATCAAACCTCAGTCATGTTCCCAGGAAGCAGGGTTCCAGAATCAAACCAACGTCATGTTCTCAAGCCACGGGGTTCCAGTATCAGGCCTCAGTCATGTTCCCAGTACACAGGGTTCCACCATCAAAGCTCAGTCATGTTGCGAGTCCACAGGTTTCTGCGATCAAACCTCATTCAAGTTCGCAGGCCACAGGGTTCCAGAATCAAGCCTCAGTCATGTTGCCAAACCACAGGGTACCACCATGAAACCTCAGTCATGTTCCCAGGCAACAGGGTTCCTACATCAAACCTCAATCTGGTTCCCAGGACACAGGGATCCAGAATCAAACCAATGTCAAAATCCCAGGGCATGGTTTTCCAGTACGAAGACTCAGTCATATTTCCAGGGCACAGGGTTCCACAATCAAGGCTCAGTCATGTTGCCAGTCCACAGGTTTCTGCCATCAAACCTCAGTCAAGTTCCCAGGCCACAGATTTCCAGAATCAAACCTCAGTCATGTTCCCAGGGAACAGGATTCCAGAAACAAACCTCAGTCATGTTGCCAGGCCACAGGTTTCCACCATCAAACCTCAGCCATGTTCCCAGGCCACAGGATTCCAGAATCAAACCGTTCTCATGTTCCCAGGCCACAGGTTTCCAGAATCCACTGATGTCATGTTCCCAGTCTATAGGGTTCCAGAACCAAGCCTCAGTCAGGTTCCCAGGGCATAGTATTCCACAATCTAAAGAGATGTCATGTTCCCAGGCCACAGGTTTCCAGAATCACGCCTCAGTCATGTTCCCAGACCACAGGGATCCAGAATCAAACCTCAGTCATGTTACCAGGCCATAGGGTACTACCATCAAACCTCAGTCATATTCCCAAACCACAGGTTTCCAGAATCAAACCGACTACATGTTCCCAGGCAACAGGGTACCAGAATCCAAACGGATGTCATGTTCCCAGGACACTGGATTCCACAATCTAACATCAGTCATGTTCCCAGGCCAATGGTTTCCAGATTCAAACCTCAGTCATATTCCCAGGCCACATGGTTCCAGAATCAAACCTCAGTCATATTCCCAGAACACAGGGTTCCAGAATCAAACCTCAGTCATGTTCCCTGGACACAGGTTTCAAAAATAAAACCCCAGTCATGTTACCAGGCCACAGGGTTCCAGAATCAAGCCTCACTCATATTTCCAGCCCACAGGGTTCCACAATTAAACCTCAGTCATATTCCCAGGCCAAAGGGTTCCACAATCAAACCTCAGTCCAGTTTCCAGGCCACGGTTCCACCATCAAGCCTCAGTCATGTTCCCAGGCCAGAGTGTTCCACAATCAAACCTAAGTCATCTTGCCAGGACACAGGCTTCAACCATCAAACCTCAGTCATGTTCCAGGAAACAGGGTTCCAGAATCCAACCAATGTCATGTTCCCAGGCCACGGGGTTCCAGTATCAGGCCTCAGTCATGTTCCCAGTGCACAGGGTTCCACCATCAAACCTCAGTCATGTTGCCAGTCCACAGGTTTCTGCCATCAAACCTCTGTCAAGTTCCCAGGCCACAGGGTTCAAGAATCAAGCCTCAGTCATTTTGCCAGGCCAGAGTGTTCCACCGTCAAACCTCACTCATAATCCCAGGCCACATATTTCCAAAATGAAACCTCAGTCATTTTCCCAGGCCATAGGTGTCCAGAATCAAACCTCAGTCATATTCCCAGGACACATGTTTCCAGAATCCAACCTCAGTCATGTTCCCAGGCCACAGGGTTTCAGAATCAAACCACAGTCATGTTCAAAGGCCAGAGGGTTCCACAATCAAACCTCAGTCATGTTTCCATGCCACAGGGTTCCAGAATCCAACCGATGTCATGTTCCCAGGTCACAGGGTTCCAGAATCAATCCACAGGTATGTTCCCAAGCTACAGGGTTCCAGAATAAAACTTCAGTCATGTTCCCAGTCCACAGGGTTCCAGAACGAAGCCTCAGTCATGTTCCCAGGCCACAGGGATCCAGAATCAAACCTCAGTCATGTTTCAAGGCCATAGAGTACCACCATCAAAGCTCAGTCATATACCCAGGCCTCCGGTTACCAGAATCAAACCGATTTCATGTTCCCAAGCAACTCGGAAGCAGTATCCAAACCGATGTCATGTTCCTAGGTCACAGGGTTTCACCATCAAACCTCAGTCCTGTTGCCAGGCCACAGGGTTCCACCATCAAGCCTCAGTCATGTTGCCAGGCCCCAGGGTTCAACCATCAAACCTCAGTCATGTTCCCAGGAAGCAGGGATTCACAATCAAACCAACGTCATATTCCCAAGCCACGGGGTTCCAGTATCAGGCCTCAGTCATGTTCCCAGTACACCGGGTTCCACCATCAAAGCTCAGTCATGTTGCGAGTCCACAGGTTTCTGCGATCAAACCACATTCAAGTTCCCAGGCCACAGGGTTCCAGAATCAAGCATCAGTCATGTTGCCAGGCCACAGGGTACCACCATCAAACCTCAGTCATGTTCCTAGGCAACAGGGTTCCTCCATCAAACCTCAATCTGGTTCCCAGGACACAGGGTTCCAGAATCAAAACAATGTCAAAATCCCAGGGCATGGTTTTCCAGTACCAGGCCTCCGTCATCTTTCCAGGGCACAGGGTTCCACAATCAAACCTCAGTCATGTTGCCAGTCCACAGGTTTCTGCCATCAAACCTCAGTCAAGTTCCCAGGCCACAGATTTCCAGAATCAAACCTCAGTCAAGTTCCCAGGGAACAGGATTCCAGAAACAAACCTCAGTCATGTTGCCAGGCCACAGGTTTCCACCATCAAACCTCAGCCATGTTCCCAGGCCACAGGATTCCAGAATCAAACCGTTCTCATGTTCCTAGGCCACAGGTTTCCAGAATCCACTGATGTCATGTTCCCAGTCCACAGGGTGCCAGAACCAAGCCTCAGTCAGGTTCCCAGGGCACAGTATTCCACAATCTAAAGAGATGTCATGTTCCCAGGCCACAGGTTACCAGAATCACGCCTCAGTCATGTTCCCAGACCACAGGGATCCAGAATCATACCTCAGTCATGTTACCCGGCCATAGGGTACCACCATCAAACCTCAGTCATATTCCCATACCACAGGTTTCCAGAATGAAACCGACTACATGTTCCCAGGCAACAGGGTACCAGAATCCAAACCGATGTCATGTTCCCAGGCCACTGGATTCCACAATCTAACATCAGTCAGTTCCCAGGCCAATGGTTTCCAGATTCAAACCTCAGTCATATTCCCAGGCCTTATGGTTCCAGAATCAAACCTCAGTCATGTTCCCAGAACACAGGGTTCCAGAATAAAATCTCAGTAATGTTCCCTGGACACAGGTTTCAAAAATAAAAACCGAGTCATGTTACCAGGCCACAGGGTTCCAGAATCAAGCCTCACTCATATTCCCAGCCCACAGGGTTCCACAATTAAACCTCAGTCATATTCCCAGGCCAAATGGTTCCACAATCAAACCTCAGTCCAGTTTCCAGGCCACGGTTCCACCATCAAGCCTCAGTCATGTTCCCAGGCCAGAGTGTTCCACAATCAAACCTAAGTCATCTTGCCAGGACACAGGCTTCAACCATCAAACCTCAGTCATGTTACAGGAAACAGGGTTCCAGAATCCAACCAATGTCATGTTCCCAGGCCACGGGGTTCCAGTATCAGGCCTCAGTCATGTTCCCAGTGCACAGGGTTCCACCATCAAACCTCAGTCATGTTGCCTGTCCACAGGTTTCTGCCATCAAACCTCTGTCAAGTTCCCAGGCCACAGGGTTCCAGAATCAAGCCTCAGTCATGTTGCCAGACCACAGGGTACCACCATGAAACCTCAGTCATGTTCCCAGGCAACAGGGTTCCTCCATCAAACCTGAATCTGGTTCCCAGGACACAGGGATCCAGAATCAAACCAATGTCAAAATCCCAGGGCATGGTTTTCCAGTACGAAGACTCAGTCATATTTCCAGGGCACAGGGTTCCACAATCAAGGCTCAGTCATGTTGCCAGTCCACAGGTTTCTGCCATCAAACCGCAGTCAAGTTCCCAGGCCACAGATTTCCAGAATCAAACCTCAGTCATGTTAGCAGGGAACAGGATTCCAGAAACAAACCTCAGTCATGTTGCCAGGCCACAGGTTTCCACCATCAAACCTCAGCCATGTTCCCAGGCTACAGGATTCCAGGATCAAACCGTTCTCATATTCCCAGACCACAGGTTTCCAGAATCCACTGATGTCATGTTCCCAGTCCACAGGGTTCCAGATCCAAGCCTCAGTCAGGTTCCCAGGGCACAGTATTCCACAATCTCAACAGATGTCATGTTCCCAGGCCACAAGTTTCCAGAATCACGCCTCAGTCATGTTCCCAGACCACAGGGATCAGGAATCAAACCTCAGTCATGTTACCAGGCCATAGGGTACCACCATCAAACCTCAGTCATATTCCCAGACCACAGGTTTCCAGAATCAAATCGACTACATGTTCCCAGGCAACAGGGTACCAGAATCCAAACCGACGTCATGTTTCCAGGCCACTGTATTCCACTATCTAACATCAGTCATGTTCCCAGGCCAATGGTTTCCAGATTCAAACCTCAGTCATATTCCCAGGCCACATGGTTCCAGAATCAAACTTCAGTCATGTTCCCAGAACACAGGGTTCCAGAATAAAACCTCAGTCATGTTCCCTGGACATAGGTTTCAAAAATAAAACCCCAGTCATGTAACCAGGCCACAGGGTTCCAAAATCAAGCCTCACTCATATTCCCAGGCCACAGGGTTCCACAATTAAACCTCAGTCATATTCCCAGGCCACAGGGTTCCACATTCAAACCTCAGTCATGTTTCCAGGACACAGGTGTCCAGAATCAAACCTCAGTCATGTTCCCAGGGAACAGGGTTCCAGAACCAAACCTCAGTCATGTTCCCAGGCCACGGGGTTCAAGTATCAGGCCTCAGTCATGTTCCCAGTGCACAGGGTTCCACCATCAAACCTCAGTCATGTTGCCAGTCCACAGGTTTCTGCCATCAAACCTCTGTCAAGTTCCCAGGCCACAGGGTTCAAGAATCAAGCCTCAGTCATTTTGCCAGGCCACAGTGTACCACCATCAAACCTCAGTCATGTTCCTAGGCAACAGGGTTCCTCCATCAAACCTCAATCTGGTTCCCAGGACACAGGGTTCCAGAATCAAAACAATGTCAAAATCCCAGGGCATGGTTTTCCAGTACCAGGCCTCAGTCATATTTCCAGGGCACAGGGTTCCACAATCAAACCGCAGTCATGTTGCCAGTCCACAGGTTTCTGCCATCAAAACTCAGTCATGTTCCCAGGCAACAGATTTCCAGAATCAAACCTCAGTCATGTTCCCAGGGAACAGGATTCCAGAAACAAACCTCAGTCATGTTGCCAGGCCACAGGTTTCCACCATCATACCTCAGCCATGTTCCCAGGCCACAGGATTCCAGAATCAAACCGTTCTCATGTTCCCAGGCCACAGGTTTCCAGAATCCACTGATGTCATGTTCCCAGTCCACAGGGTTCCAGAACTAAGCCTCAGTCAGGTTCCCAGGGCACAGTATTCCACAATCTAAAGAGATGTCATGTTCCCAGGCCACAGGTTTCCAGAATCACGCCTCAGTCATGTTCCCAGACCACAGGGATCCAGAATCAAACCTCAGTCATGTTACCAGGCCATAGGGTACCACCATCAAACCTCAGTCATATTCCCAGACCACAGGTTTCCAGAATCAAACCGACTACATGTTCCCAGGCAACAGGGTACCAGAATCCAAACCGATGTCATGTTCCCAGGCCACTGGATTCCACAATCTAACATCAGTCAGTTCCCAGGCCAATGGTTTCCAGATTCAAACCTCAGTCATATTCCCAGGCCACATGGTTGCAGAATCAAACCTCAGTCATGTTCCCAGAACACAGGGTTCCAGAATCAAACCTCAGTCATGTTCCCTGGACACATGTTTCAAAAATAAAACCCCAGTCATGTTACCAGGCCACAGGGTTCCAGAATCAAGCCTCACTCATATTCCCAGCCCACAGGGTTCCACAATTAAACCTCAGTCATATTCCCAGGCCAAAGGGTTCCACAATCAAACCTCAGTCCAGTTTCCAGGCCACGGTTCCACCATCAAGCCTCAGTCATGTTCCCAGGCCAGAGTGTTCCACAATCAAACCGAAGTCATCTTGCCAGGACACAGGCTTCAACCATCAAACCTCAGTCATGTTCCAGGAAACAGGGTTCCAGAATCCAACCAATGTCATGTTCCCAGGCCACGGGGTTCCAGTATCAGGCCTCAGTCATGTTCCCAGTGCACAGGGTTCCACCATCAAACCTCAGTCATGTTGCCAGTCCACAGGTTTCTGCCATCAAACCTCTGTCAAGTTCCCAGGCCACAGGGTTCAAGAATCAAGCCTCAGTCATTTTGCCAGGCCAGAGTGTTCCACCGTCAAACCTCACTCATAATCCCAGGCCACATATTTCCAAAATGAAACCTCAGTCATTTTCCCAGGCCATAGGTGTCCAGAATCAAACCTCAGTCATATTCCCAGGACACATGTTTCCAGAATCCAACCTCAGTCATGTTCCCAGGCCACAGGGTTTCAGAATCAAACCACAGTCATGTTCAAAGGCCAGAGGGTTCCACAATCAAACCTCAGTCATGTTTCCATGCCACAGGGTTCCAGAATCCAACCGATGTCATGTTCCCAGGTCACAGGGTTCCAGAATCAATCCACAGGTATGTTCCCAAGCTACAGGGTTCCAGAATAAAACTTCAGTCATGTTCCCAGTCCACAGGGTTCCAGAACGAAGCCTCAGTCATGTTCCCAGGCCACAGGGATCCAGAATCAAACCTCAGTCATGTTTCAAGGCCATAGAGTACCACCATCAAAGCTCAGTCATATACCCAGGCCTCCGGTTACCAGAATCAAACCGATTTCATGTTCCCAAGCAACTCGGAAGCAGTATCCAAACCGATGTCATGTTCCTAGGTCACAGGGTTTCACCATCAAACCTCAGTCCTGTTGCCAGGCCACAGGGTTCCACCATCAAGCCTCAGTCATGTTGCCAGGCCCCAGGGTTCAACCATCAAACCTCAGTCATGTTCCCAGGAAGCAGGGATTCACAATCAAACCAAAGTCATATTCCCAAGCCACGGGGTTCCAGTATCAGGCCTCAGTCATGTTCCCAGTACACCGGGTTCCACCATCAAAGCTCAGTCATGTTGCGAGTCCACAGGTTTCTGCGATCAAACCACATTCAAGTTCCCAGGCCACAGGGTTCCAGAATCAAGCATCAGTCATGTTGCCAGGCCACAGGGTACCACCATCAAACCTCAGTCATGTTCCTAGGCAACAGGGTTCCTCCATCAAACCTCAATCTGGTTCCCAGGACACAGGGTTCCAGAATCAAAACAATGTCAAAATCCCAGGGCATGGTTTTCTAGTACCAGGCCTCCGTCATATTTCCAGGGCACAGGGTTCCACAATCAAACCTCAGTCATGTTGCCAGTCCACAGGTTTCTGCCATCAAACCTCAGTCAAGTTCCCAGGCCACAGATTTCCAGAATCAAACCTCAGTCAAGTTCCCAGGGAACAGGATTCCAGAAACAAACCTCAGTCATGTTGCCAGGCCACAGGTTTCCACCATCAAACCTCAGCCATGTTCCCAGGCCACAGGATTCCAGAATCAAACCGTTCTCATGTTCCCAGGCCACAGGTTTCCAGAATCCACTGATGTCATGTTCCCAGTCCACAGGGTGCCAGAACCAAGCCTCAGTCAGGTTCCCAGGGCACAGTATTCCACAATCTAAAGAGATGTCATGTTCCCAGGCCACAGGTTACCAGAATCACGCCTCAGTCATGTTCCCAGACCACAGGGATCCAGAATCATACCTCAGTCATGTTACCCGGCCATAGGGTACCACCATCAAACCTCAGTCATATTCCCATACCACAGGTTTCCAGAATGAAACCGACTACATGTTCCCAGGCAACAGGGTACCAGAATCCAAACCGATGTCATGTTCCCAGGCCACTGGATTCCACAATCTAACATCAGTCAGTTCCCAGGCCAATGGTTTCCAGATTCAAACCTCAGTCATATTCCCAGGCCTTATGGTTCCAGAATCAAACCTCAGTCATGTTCCCAGAACACAGGGTTCCAGAATAAAATCTCAGTAATGTTCCCTGGACACAGGTTTCAAAAATAAAAACCGAGTCATGTTACCAGGCCACAGGGTTCCAGAATCAAGCCTCACTCATATTCCCAGCCCACAGGGTTCCACAATTAAACCTCAGTCATATTCCCAGGCCAAATGGTTCCACAATCAAACCTCAGTCCAGTTTCCAGGCCACGGTTCCACCATCAAGCCTCAGTCATGTTCCCAGGCCAGAGTGTTCCACAATCAAACCTAAGTCATCTTGCCAGGACACAGGCTTCAACCATCAAACCTCAGTCATGTTACAGGAAACAGGGTTCCAGAATCCAACCAATGTCATGTTCCCAGGCCACGGGGTTCCAGTATCAGGCCTCAGTCATGTTCCCAGTGCACAGGGTTCCACCATCAAACCTCAGTCATGTTGCCAGTCCACAGGTTTCTGCCATCAAACCTCAGTCAAGTTCCCAGGCCACAGATTTCCAGAATCAAACCTCAGTCATGTTCCCACGGAACAGGATTCCAGAAACAAACCTCAGTCATGTTGCCAGGCCACAGGTTTCCACCATCAAACCTCAGCCATGTTCCCAGGCCACAGGATTCCAGAATCAAACCGTTCTCATGTACCCAGGCCACAGGTTTCCAGAATCCACTGATGTCATGTTCCCAGTCCACAGGGTGCCAGAACCAAGCCTCAGTCAGGTTCCCAGGGCACAGTATTCCACAATCTCAACAGATGTCATGTTCCCAGGCCACAGGTTACCAGAATCACGCCTCAGTCATGTTCCCAGACCACAGGGATCCAGAATCAAACCTCAGTCATGTTACCAGGCCATAGGGTACTACCATCAAACCTCAGTCATATTCCCAAACCACAGGTTTCCAGAATCAAACCGACTACATGTTCCCAGGCAACAGGGTACCAGAATCCAAACCGATGTCATGTTCCCAGGCCACTGGATTCCACAATCTAACATCAGTCAGTTCCCAGGCCAATGGTTTCCAGATTCAAACCTCAGTCATATTCCCAGGCCACATGGTTCCAGAATCAAACCTCAGTCATGTTCCCAGAACACAGGGTTCCAGAATAAAACCTCAGTCATGTTCCCTGGACACAGGTTTCAAAAATAAAACCCCAGTCATGTTACCAGGCTACAGGGTTCCAGAATGAAGCCTCACTCATATTTCCAGCCCACAGGGTTCCACAATTAAGCCTCAGTCATATTCCCAGGCCAAAGTGTTCCACAATCAAACCTCAGTCCAGTTTCCAGGCCACGGTTCCACCATCAAGCCTCAGTCATGTTCCCAGGCCAGAGTGTTCCACAATCAAACCTAAGTCATCTTGCCAGGACACAGGCTTCAACCATCAAACCTCAGTCATGTTCCAGGAAACAGGGTTCCAGAATCCAACCAATGTCATGTTCCCAGGCCACGGGGTTCCAGTATCAGGCCTCAGTCATGTTCCCAGTGCACAGGGTTCCACCATCAAACCTCAGTCATGTTGCCAGTCCACAGGTTTATGCCATCAAACCTCTGTCAAGTTCCCAGGCCACAGGGTTCCAGAATCAAGCCTCAGTCATGTTGCCAGACCACAGGATACCACCTTGAAACCTCAGTCATGTTCCCAGGCAACAGGGTTCCTCCATCAAACCTGAATCTGGTTCCCAGGACACAGGGATCCAGAATCATACCAATGTCAAAATCCCAGGGCATGGTTTTCCAGTACGAAGACTCAGTCATATTTCCAGGGCACAGGGTTCCACAATCAAACCTCAGTCATGTTGCCAGTCCACAGGTTTCTGCCATCAAACCTCAGTCAATTCCCAGGCCACAGATTTCCAGAATCAAACCTCAGTCATGTTCCCAGGGAACAGGATTCCAGAAACAAACCTCAGTCATGTTGCCAGGCCACAGGTTTCCACCATCAAACCTCAGCCATGTTCCAGGACACAGGAATCCAGAATCAAACCGTTCTCATATTCCCAGGCCACAGGTTTCCAGAATCCACTGATGTCATGTTCCCAGTCCACAGGGTGCCAGAACCAAGCCTCAGTCAGGTTCCCAGGGCACAGTATTCCACAATCTCAACAGATGTCATGTTCCCAGGCCACAGGTTTCCAGAATCACGCCTCAGTCATGTTCCCAGACCACAGGGATCAGGAATCAAACCTCAGTCATGTTACCAGGCCATAGGGTACCACCATCAAACCTCAGTCATATTCCCAGACCACAGGTTTCCAGAATCAAATCGACTACATGTTCCCAGGCAACAGGGTACCAGAATCCAAACCGATGTCATGTTTCCAGGCCACTGTATTCCACTATCTAACATCAGTCATGTTCCCAGGCCAATGGTTTCCAGATTCAAACCTCAGTCATATTGCCAGGCCACATGGTTCCAGAATCAAACTTCAGTCATGTTCCCAGAACACAGGGTTCCAGAATAAAACCTCAGTCATGTTCCCTGGACATAGGTTTCAAAAATAAAACCCCAGTCATGTTACCAGGCCACAGGATTCCAAAATAAAGCCTCACTCATATTCCCAGGCCACAGGGTTCCACAATTAAACCTCAGTCATATTCCCAGGCCACAGGGTTCCACATTCAAACCTCAGTCATGTTTCCAGGACACAGGTGTCCAGAATCAAACCTCAGTCATGTTCCCAGGGAACAGGGTTCCAGAACCAAACCTCAGTCATGTTCCCAGACCACAGGTTTCCAGTATCAGGCCTCAGTCATGTTCCCAGTGCACAGGGTTCCACCATCAAACCTCAGTCATGTTGCCAGTCCACAGGTTTCTGCCATCAAACCTCTGTCAAGTTCCCAGGCCACAGGGTTCAAGAATCAAGCCTCAGTCATTTTGCCAGGCCAGAGTGTTCCACCGTCAAACCTCACTCATAATCCCAGGCCACATATTTCCACAATGAAACCTCAGTCATTTTCCCAGGCCATAGGTGTCCAGAATCAAACCTCAGTCATATTCCCAGGACACATGTTTCCAGAATCCAACCTCAGTCATGTTCCCAGGCCACAGGGTTCCACATTCAAACCTCAGTCATGTTCCCAGGACACAGGTGTCCAGAATCAAACCTCAGTCATGTTTCCAGGGAACAGGGTTCCAGAACCAAACCTCAATCATGTTCCCAGACCGCAGGGTTTCAGAATCAAACCACAGTCATGTTCCCAGGCCAGAGGGTTCCACAATCAAACCTCAGTCATGTTTCCATGCCACAGGGTTCCAGAATCCAACCGATGTCATGTTCCCAGGTCACAGGGTTCCAGAATCAATCCTCAGGTATGTTCCCAGGCTACAGAGTTCCAGAATAAAACTTCAGTCATGTTCCCAGTCCACAGGGTTCCAGAACGAAGCCTCAGTCATGTTCCCAGGCCACAGGGATCCAGAATCAAACCTCAGTCATGTTTCAAGGCCATAGGGTACCACCATCAAAGCTCAGTCATATTCCCAGGCCTCCGGTTTCCAGAATCAAACCGATTTCATGTTCCCAGGCAACTCGGAAGCAGTATCCAAACCGATGTCATGTTCCTAGGTCACAGGGTTTCACCATCAAACCTCAGTCCTGTTGCCAGGCCACAGGGTTCCACCATCAAGCCTCAGTCATGTTGCCAGGCCACAGGGTTCAACCATCAAACCTCAGTCATGTTCCCAGGAAGCAGGGTTCCAGAATCAAACCAACGTCATGTTCTCAAGCCACGGGGTTCCAGTATCAGGCCTCAGTCATGTTCCCAGTACACAGGGTTCCACCATCAAAGCTCAGTCATGTTGCGAGTCCACAGGTTTCTGCGATCAAACCTCATTCAAGTTCGCAGGCCACAGGGTTCCAGAATCAAGCCTCAGTCATGTTGCCAAACCACAGGGTACCACCATGAAACCTCAGTCATGTTCCCAGGCAACAGGGTTCCTACATCAAACCTCAATCTGGTTCCCAGGACACAGGGATCCAGAATCAAACCAATGTCAAAATCCCAGGGCATGGTTTTCCAGTACGAAGACTCAGTCATATTTCCAGGGCACAGGGTTCCACAATCAAGGCTCAGTCATGTTGCCAGTCCACAGGTTTCTGCCATCAAACCTCAGTCAAGTTCCCAGGCCACAGATTTCCAGAATCAAACCTCAGTCATGTTCCCAGGGAACAGGATTCCAGAAACAAACCTCAGTCATGTTGCCAGGCCACAGGTTTCCACCATCAAACCTCAGCCATGTTCCCAGGCCACAGGATTCCAGAATCAAACCGTTCTCATGTTCCCAGGCCACAGGTTTCCAGAATCCACTGATGTCATGTTCCCAGTCTATAGGGTTCCAGAACCAAGCCTCAGTCAGGTTCCCAGGGCATAGTATTCCACAATCTAAAGAGATGTCATGTTCCCAGGCCACAGGTTTCCAGAATCACGCCTCAGTCATGTTCCCAGACCACAGGGATCCAGAATCAAACCTCAGTCATGTTACCAGGCCATAGGGTACTACCATCAAACCTCAGTCATATTCCCAAACCACAGGTTTCCAGAATCAAACCGACTACATGTTCCCAGGCAACAGGGTACCAGAATCCAAACGGATGTCATGTTCCCAGGACACTGGATTCCACAATCTAACATCAGTCATGTTCCCAGGCCAATGGTTTCCAGATTCAAACCTCAGTCATATTCCCAGGCCACATGGTTCCAGAATCAAACCTCAGTCATATTCCCAGAACACAGGGTTCCAGAATCAAACCTCAGTCATGTTCCCTGGACACAGGTTTCAAAAATAAAACCCCAGTCATGTTACCAGGCCACAGGGTTCCAGAATCAAGCCTCACTCATATTTCCAGCCCACAGGGTTCCACAATTAAACCTCAGTCATATTCCCAGGCCAAAGGGTTCCACAATCAAACCTCAGTCCAGTTTCCAGGCCACGGTTCCACCATCAAGCCTCAGTCATGTTCCCAGGCCAGAGTGTTCCACAATCAAACCTAAGTCATCTTGCCAGGACACAGGCTTCAACCATCAAACCTCAGTCATGTTCCAGGAAACAGGGTTCCAGAATCCAACCAATGTCATGTTCCCAGGCCACGGGGTTCCAGTATCAGGCCTCAGTCATGTTCCCAGTGCACAGGGTTCCACCATCAAACCTCAGTCATGTTGCCAGTCCACAGGTTTCTGCCATCAAACCTCTGTCAAGTTCCCAGGCCACAGGGTTCAAGAATCAAGCCTCAGTCATTTTGCCAGGCCAGAGTGTTCCACCGTCAAACCTCACTCATAATCCCAGGCCACATATTTCCAAAATGAAACCTCAGTCATTTTCCCAGGCCATAGGTGTCCAGAATCAAACCTCAGTCATATTCCCAGGACACATGTTTCCAGAATCCAACCTCAGTCATGTTCCCAGGCCACAGGGTTTCAGAATCAAACCACAGTCATGTTCAAAGGCCAGAGGGTTCCACAATCAAACCTCAGTCATGTTTCCATGCCACAGGGTTCCAGAATCCAACCGATGTCATGTTCCCAGGTCACAGGGTTCCAGAATCAATCCACAGGTATGTTCCCAAGCTACAGGGTTCCAGAATAAAACTTCAGTCATGTTCCCAGTCCACAGGGTTCCAGAACGAAGCCTCAGTCATGTTCCCAGGCCACAGGGATCCAGAATCAAACCTCAGTCATGTTTCAAGGCCATAGAGTACCACCATCAAAGCTCAGTCATATACCCAGGCCTCCGGTTACCAGAATCAAACCGATTTCATGTTCCCAAGCAACTCGGAAGCAGTATCCAAACCGATGTCATGTTCCTAGGTCACAGGGTTTCACCATCAAACCTCAGTCCTGTTGCCAGGCCACAGGGTTCCACCATCAAGCCTCAGTCATGTTGCCAGGCCCCAGGGTTCAACCATCAAACCTCAGTCATGTTCCCAGGAAGCAGGGATTCACAATCAAACCAACGTCATATTCCCAAGCCACGGGGTTCCAGTATCAGGCCTCAGTCATGTTCCCAGTACACCGGGTTCCACCATCAAAGCTCAGTCATGTTGCGAGTCCACAGGTTTCTGCGATCAAACCACATTCAAGTTCCCAGGCCACAGGGTTCCAGAATCAAGCATCAGTCATGTTGCCAGGCCACAGGGTACCACCATCAAACCTCAGTCATGTTCCTAGGCAACAGGGTTCCTCCATCAAACCTCAATCTGGTTCCCAGGACACAGGGTTCCAGAATCAAAACAATGTCAAAATCCCAGGGCATGGTTTTCCAGTACCAGGCCTCCGTCATCTTTCCAGGGCACAGGGTTCCACAATCAAACCTCAGTCATGTTGCCAGTCCACAGGTTTCTGCCATCAAACCTCAGTCAAGTTCCCAGGCCACAGATTTCCAGAATCAAACCTCAGTCAAGTTCCCAGGGAACAGGATTCCAGAAACAAACCTCAGTCATGTTGCCAGGCCACAGGTTTCCACCATCAAACCTCAGCCATGTTCCCAGGCCACAGGATTCCAGAATCAAACCGTTCTCATGTTCCTAGGCCACAGGTTTCCAGAATCCACTGATGTCATGTTCCCAGTCCACAGGGTGCCAGAACCAAGCCTCAGTCAGGTTCCCAGGGCACAGTATTCCACAATCTAAAGAGATGTCATGTTCCCAGGCCACAGGTTACCAGAATCACGCCTCAGTCATGTTCCCAGACCACAGGGATCCAGAATCATACCTCAGTCATGTTACCCGGCCATAGGGTACCACCATCAAACCTCAGTCATATTCCCATACCACAGGTTTCCAGAATGAAACCGACTACATGTTCCCAGGCAACAGGGTACCAGAATCCAAACCGATGTCATGTTCCCAGGCCACTGGATTCCACAATCTAACATCAGTCAGTTCCCAGGCCAATGGTTTCCAGATTCAAACCTCAGTCATATTCCCAGGCCTTATGGTTCCAGAATCAAACCTCAGTCATGTTCCCAGAACACAGGGTTCCAGAATAAAATCTCAGTAATGTTCCCTGGACACAGGTTTCAAAAATAAAAACCGAGTCATGTTACCAGGCCACAGGGTTCCAGAATCAAGCCTCACTCATATTCCCAGCCCACAGGGTTCCACAATTAAACCTCAGTCATATTCCCAGGTCAAATGGTTCCACAATCAAACCTCAGTCCAGTTTCCAGGCCACGGTTCCACCATCAAGCCTCAGTCATGTTCCCAGGCCAGAGTGTTCCACAATCAAACCTAAGTCATCTTGCCAGGACACAGGCTTCAACCATCAAACCTCAGTCATGTTACAGGAAACAGGGTTCCAGAATCCAACCAATGTCATGTTCCCAGGCCACGGGGTTCCAGTATCAGGCCTCAGTCATGTTCCCAGTGCACAGGGTTCCACCATCAAACCTCAGTCATGTTGCCTGTCCACAGGTTTCTGCCATCAAACCTCTGTCAAGTTCCCAGGCCACAGGGTTCCAGAATCAAGCCTCAGTCATGTTGCCAGACCACAGGGTACCACCATGAAACCTCAGTCATGTTCCCAGGCAACAGGGTTCCTCCATCAAACCTGAATCTGGTTCCCAGGACACAGGGATCCAGAATCAAACCAATGTCAAAATCCCAGGGCATGGTTTTCCAGTACGAAGACTCAGTCATATTTCCAGGGCACAGGGTTCCACAATCAAGGCTCAGTCATGTTGCCAGTCCACAGGTTTCTGCCATCAAACCGCAGTCAAGTTCCCAGGCCACAGATTTCCAGAATCAAACCTCAGTCATGTTAGCAGGGAACAGGATTCCAGAAACAAACCTCAGTCATGTTGCCAGGCCACAGGTTTCCACCATCAAACCTCAGCCATGTTCCCAGGCTACAGGATTCCAGGATCAAACCGTTCTCATATTCCCAGACCACAGGTTTCCAGAATCCACTGATGTCATGTTCCCAGTCCACAGGGTTCCAGATCCAAGCCTCAGTCAGGTTCCCAGGGCACAGTATTCCACAATCTCAACAGATGTCATGTTCCCAGGCCACAAGTTTCCAGAATCACGCCTCAGTCATGTTCCCAGACCACAGGGATCAGGAATCAAACCTCAGTCATGTTACCAGGCCATAGGGTACCACCATCAAACCTCAGTCATATTCCCAGACCACAGGTTTCCAGAATCAAATCGACTACATGTTCCCAGGCAACAGGGTACCAGAATCCAAACCGACGTCATGTTTCCAGGCCACTGTATTCCACTATCTAACATCAGTCATGTTCCCAGGCCAATGGTTTCCAGATTCAAACCTCAGTCATATTCCCAGGCCACATGGTTCCAGAATCAAACTTCAGTCATGTTCCCAGAACACAGGGTTCCAGAATAAAACCTCAGTCATGTTCCCTGGACATAGGTTTCAAAAATAAAACCCCAGTCATGTTACCAGGCCACAGGGTTCCAAAATCAAGCCTCACTCATATTCCCAGGCCACAGGGTTCCACAATTAAACCTCAGTCATATTCCCAGGCCACAGGGTTCCACATTCAAACCTCAGTCATGTTTCCAGGACACAGGTGTCCAGAATCAAACCTCAGTCATGTTCCCAGGGAACAGGGTTCCAGAACCAAACCTCAGTCATGTTCCCAGGCCACGGGGTTCAAGTATCAGGCCTCAGTCATGTTCCCAGTGCACAGGGTTCCACCATCAAACCTCAGTCATGTTGCCAGTCCACAGGTTTCTGCCATCAAACCTCTGTCAAGTTCCCAGGCCACAGGGTTCAAGAATCAAGCCTCAGTCATTTTGCCAGGCCACAGTGTACCACCATCAAACCTCAGTCATGTTCCTAGGCAACAGGGTTCCTCCATCAAACCTCAATCTGGTTCCCAGGACACAGGGTTCCAGAATCAAAACAATGTCAAAATCCCAGGGCATGGTTTTCCAGTACCAGGCCTCAGTCATATTTCCAGGGCACAGGGTTCCACAATCAAACCGCAGTCATGTTGCCAGTCCACAGGTTTCTGCCATCAAAACTCAGTCATGTTCCCAGGCAACAGATTTCCAGAATCAAACCTCAGTCATGTTCCCAGGGAACAGGATTCCAGAAACAAACCTCAGTCATGTTGCCAGGCCACAGGTTTCCACCATCATACCTCAGCCATGTTCCCAGGCCACAGGATTCCAGAATCAAACCGTTCTCATGTTCCCAGGCCACAGGTTTCCAGAATCCACTGATGTCATGTTCCCAGTCCACAGGGTTCCAGAACCAAGCCTCAGTCAGGTTCCCAGGGCACAGTATTCCACAATCTCAACAGATGTCATGTTCCCAGGCCACAGGTTTCCAGAATCACGCCTCAGTCATGTTCCCAGACCACAGGTTTCAAAAATAAAACCCCAGTCATGTTACCAGGCCACAGGGTTCCAGAATCAAGCCTCACTCATATTCCCAGCCCACAGGGTTCCACAATTAAACCTCAGTCATATTCCCAGGCCAAAGGGTTCCACAATCAAACCTCAGTCCAGTTTCCAGGTCACGGTTCCACCATCAAGCCTCAGTCATGTTCCCAGGCCAGAGTGTTCCACAATCAAACCTAAGTCATCTTGCCAGGACACAGGCTTCAACCATCAAACCTCAGTCATGTTCCAGGAAACAGGGTTCCAGAATCCAACCAATGTCATGTTCCCAGGCCACGGGGTTCCAGTATCAGGCCTCAGTCATGTTCCCAGTGCACAGGGTTCCACCATCAAACCTCAGTCATGTTGCCAGTCCACAGGTTTCTGCCATCAAACCTCTGTCAAGTTCCCAGGCCACAGGGTTCAAGAATCAAGCCTCAGTCATTTTGCCAGGCCAGAGTGTTCCACCGTCAAACCTCACTCATAATCCCAGGCCACATATTTCCACAATGAAACCTCAGTCATTTTCCCAGGCCATAGGTGTCCAGAATCAAACCTCAGTCATATTCCCAGGACACATGTTTCCAGAATCCAACCTCAGTCATGTTCCCAGGTCACAGGGTTCCACATTCAAACCCCAGTCATGTTCCCAGGACACAGGTGTCCAGAATCAAACCTCAGTCATGTTTCCAGACCGCAGGGTTTCAGAATCAAACCACAGTCATGTTCCCAGGCCAGAGGGTTCCACAATCAAACCTCAGTCATGTTTCCATGCCACAGGGTTCCAGAATCCAACCGATGTCATGTTCCCAGGTCACAGGGTTCCAGAATCAATCCTCAGGTATGTTCCCAGGCTACAGGGTTCCAGAATAAAACTTCAGTCATGTTCCCAGTCCACAGGGTTCCAGAACGAAGCCTCAGTCATGTTCCCAGGCCACAGGGATCCAGAATCCAACCTCAGTCATGTTGCAAGGCCATAGGGTACCACCATCAAAGCTCAGTCATATTCCCAGGCCTCCGGTTTCCAGAATCAAACCGATTTCATGTTCCCAGGCAACTCGGAAGCAGAATCCAAACCGATGTCATGTTCCTAGGTCACAGGGATTCACCATCAAACCTCAGTCCTGTTGCCAGGCCACAGGGTTCCACCATCAAGCCTCAGTCATGTTGCCAGGCCACAGGGTTCAACCATCAAACCTCAGTCATGTTCCCAGGAAGCAGGGTTCCAGAATCAAACCAACGTCATGTTCCCAGGCCACGGGGTTCCAGTATCAGGCCTCAGTCATGTTCCCAGTACACAGGGTTCCACCATCAAAGCTCAGTCATGTTGCCAGTCCACAGGTTTCTGCGATCAAACCACATTCAAGTTCCCAGGCCACAGGGTTCCAGAATCAAGCCTCAGTCATGTTGCCAGACCACAGGGTACCACCATGAAACCTCAGTCATGTTCCCAGGCAACAGGGTTCCTCCATCAAACCTCAATCTGGTTCCCAGGACACAGGGATCCAGAATCAAACCAATGTCAAAATCCCAGGGCATGGTTTTCCAGTACCAAGACTCAGTCATATTTCCAGGGCACAGGGTTCCACAATCAAGGCTCAGTCATGTTGCCAGTCCACAGGTTTCTGCCATCAAACCTCAGTCAAGTTCCCAGGCCACAGATTTCCAGAATCAAACCTCAGTCATGTTCCCAGGGAACAGGATTCCAGAAACAAACCTCAGTCATGTTGCCAGGCCACAGGTTTCCACCATCAAACCTCAGCCATGTTCCCAGGCCACAGGATTCCAGAATCAAACCGTTCTCATGTTCCCAGGCCACAGGTTTCCAGAATCCACTGATGTCATGTTCCCAGTCCACAGGGTGCCAGAACCAAGCCTCAGTTAGGTTCCCAGGGCATTGTATTCCACAATCTAAAGAGATGTCATGTTCCCAGGCCACAGGTTTCCAGAATCACGCCTCAGTCATGTTCCCAGACCACAGGGATCCAGAATCAAAACTCAGTCATGTTACCAGGCCATAGGGTACCACCATCAAACCTCAGTCATATTCCCAGACCACAGGTTTCCAGAATCAAACCGACTACATGTTCCCAGGCAACAGGGTACCAGAATCCAAACCGATGTCATGTTCCCAGGCCACTGGATTCCACAATCTAACATCAGTCAGTTCCCAGGCCAATGGTTTCCAGATTCAAACCTCAGTCATATTCCCAGGCCACATGGTTCCAGAATCAAACCTCAGTCATGTTCCCAGAACACAGGGTTCCAGAATCAAACCTCAGTCATGTTCCATGGACACAGGTTTCAAAAATAAAACCCCAGTCATGTTACCAGGCCACAGGGTTCCAGAATCAAGCCTCACACATATTCCCAGCCCACAGGGTTCCAAAATTAATCCTCAGTCATAGTCCCAGGCCAAAGGGTTCCACAATCAAACCTCAGTCCAGTTTCCAGGCCACGGTTCCACCATCAAGCCTCAGTCATGTTCCCAGGCCAGAGTGTTCCACAATCAAACCTAAGTCATCTTGTCAGGACACAGGCTTCAACCATCAAACCTCAGTCATGTTCCAGGAAACAGGGTTCCAGAATCCAACAAATGTCATGTTCCCAGGCCACGGGGTTCCGGTATCAGGGCTCAGTCATGTTCCCAGTGCACAGGGTTCCACCATCAAACCTCAGTCATGTTGCCAGTCCACAGGTTTCTGCCATCAAACCTCTGTCAAGTTCCCAGGCCACAGGGTTCAAGAATCAAGCCTCAGTCATTTTGCCAGGCCAGAGTGTTGCACTGTCAAACCTCACTCATAATCCCAGGCCACATATTTCCAAAATGAAACCTCAGTCATTTTCCCAGGCCATAGGTGTCCAGAATCAAACCTCAGTCATATTCCCAGGACACATGTTTCCAGAATCCAACCTCAGTCATGTTCCCAGGCCACAGGGTTCCACATTCAAACCTCAGTCATGTTCCCAGGACACAGGTGTCCAGAATCAAACCTCAGTCATGTTCCCAGGGAACAGGGTTCCAGAATCCAACAAATGTCATGTTCCCAGGCCACGGGGTTCCGGTATCAGGGCTCAGTCATGTTCCCAGTGCACAGGGTTCCACCATCAAACCTCAGTCATGTTGCCAGTCCACAGGTTTCTGCCATCAAACCTCTGTCAAGTTCCCAGGCCACAGGGTTCAAGAATCAAGCCTCAGTCATTTTGCCAGGCCAGAGTGTTGCACTGTCAAACCTCACTCATAATCCCAGGCCACATATTTCCAAAATGAAACCTCAGTCATTTTCCCAGGCCATAGGTGTCCAGAATCAAACCTCAGTCATATTCCCAGGACACATGTTTCCAGAATCCAACCTCAGTCATGTTCCCAGGCCACAGGGTTCCACATTCAAACCTCAGTCATGTTCCCAGGACACAGGTGTCCAGAATCAAACCTCAGTCATGTTCCCAGGGAACAGGGTTCCAGAACCAAACCTCAATCATGTTCCCAGACCGCAGGGTTTCAGAATCAAACCACAGTCATGTTCCCAGGCCAGAGGGTTCCACAATCAAACCTCAGTCATGTTTCCATGCCACAGGGTTCCAGAATCCAACCGATGTCATGTTCCCAGGTCACAGGGTTCCAGAATCAATCCTCAGGTATGTTCCCAGGCTACAGGGTTCCAGAATAAAACTTCAGTCATGTTCCCAGTCCACAGGGGACCAGAACGAAGCCTCAGTCATGTTCCCAGGCCACAGGGATCCAGAATCAAACCTCAGTCATGTTTCAAGGCCATAGGGTACCACCATCAAAGCTCAGTCATATTCCCAGGCCTCCGGTTACCAGAATCAAACCGATTTCATGTTCCCAGGCAACTCGGAAGCAGTATCCAAACCGATGTCATGTTCCTAGGTCACAGGGTTTCACCATCAAACCTCAGTCCTGTTGCCAGGCCACAGGGTTCCACCATCAAGCCTCAGTCATGTTGCCAGGCCACAGGGTTCAACCATCAAACCTCAGTCATGTTCCCAGGAAGCAGGGTTCCAGCATCAAACCAACGTCATATTCCCAAGCCACGGGGTTCCAGTATCAGGCCTCAGTCATGTTCCCAGTACACAGGGTTCCACCATCAAAGCTCAGTCATGTTGCCAGTCCACAGGTTTCTGCGATCAAACCACATTCAAGTTCCCAGGCCACAGGGTTCCAGAATCAAGCATCAGTCATGTTGCCAGGCCACAGGGTACCACCATCAAACCTCAGTCATGTTCCTAGGCAACAGGGTTCCTCCATCAAACCTCAATCTGGTTCCCAGGACACAGGGTTCCAGAATCAAAACAATGTCAAAATCCCAGGGCATGGTTTTCCAGTACCAGGCCTCAGTCATATTTCCAGGGCACAGGGTTCCACAATCAAACCTCAGTCATGTTGCCAGTCCACCGGTTTCTGCCATCAAACCTCAGTCAAGTTCCCAGGCCACAGATTTCCAGAATCAAACCTCAGTCATGTTCCCAGGGAACAGGATTCCAGAAACAAATCTCAGTCATGTTGCCAGGCCACAGGTTTCCACCATCAAACCTCAGCCATGTTCCCAGGCCACAGGATTCCAGAATCAAACCGTTCTCATGTTCCCAGGCCACAGGTTTCCAGAATCCACTGATGTCATGTTCCCAGTCCACAGGGTGCCAGAACCAAGCCTCAGTCAGGTTCCCAGGGCACAGTGTTCCACAATATAAAGAGATGTCATGTTCCCAGGCCACAGGTTTCCAGAATCACGCCTCAGTCATGTTCCCAGACCACAGGGATCCAGAATCAAACCTCAGTCATGTTACCAGGCCATAGGGTACTACCATCAAACCTCAGTCATATTCCCAAACCACAGGTTTCCAGAATCAAACCGACTACATGTTCCCAGGCAACAGGGTACCAGAATCCAAACCGATGTCATGTTCCCAGGCCACTGGATTCCACAATCTAACATCAGTCAGTTCCCAGGCCAATGGTTTCCAGATTCAAACCTCAGTCATATTCCCAGGCCACATGGTTCCAGAATCAAACCTCAGTCATGTTCCCAGAACACAGGGTTCCAGAATAAAACCTCAGTCATGTTCCCTGGACACAGGTTTCAAAAATAAAACCCCAGTCATGTTACCAGGCTACAGGGTTCCAGAATCAAGCCTCACTCATATTTCCAGCCCACAGGGTTCCACAATTAAACCTCAGTCATATTCCCAGGCCAAAGGGTTCCACAATCAAACCTCAGTCCAGTTTCCAGGCCACGGTTCCACCATCAAGCCTCAGTCATGTTCCCAGGCCAGAGTGTTCCACAATCAAACCGAAGTCATCTTGCCAGGACACAGGCTTCAACCATCAAACCTCAGTCATGTTCCAGGAAACAGGGTTCCAGAATCCAAACAATGTCATGTTCCCAGGCCACGGGGTTCTAGTATCAGGCCTCAGTCATGTTCCCAGTGCACAGGGTTCCACCATCAAACCTCAGTCATGTTGCCAGTCCACAGGTTTCTGCCATCAAACCTCTGTCAAGTTCCCAGGGCACAGGGTTCCAGAATCAAGCCTCAGTCATGTTGCCAGACCACAGGATACCACCTTGAAACCTCAGTCATGTTCCCAGGCAACAGGGTTCCTCCATCAAACCTGAATCTGGATCCCAGGACACAGGGATCCAGAATCAAAGCAATGTCAAAATCCCAGGGCATGGTTTTCCAGTACGAAGACTCAGTCATATTTCCAGGGCACAGGGTTCCACAATCAAGGCTCAGTCATGTTGCCAGTCCACAGGTTTCTGCCATCAAACCGCAGTCAAGTTCCCAGGCCACAGATTTCCAGAATCAAACCTCAGTCATGTTAGCAGGGAACAGGATTCCAGAAACAAACCTCAGTCATGTTGCCAGGCCACAGGTTTCCACCATCAAACCTCAGCCATGTTCCCAGGCTACAGGATTCCAGAATCAAACCGTTCTCATATTCCCAGACCACAGGTTTCCAGAATCCACTGATGTCATGTTCCCAGTCCACAGGGTTCCAGATCCAAGCCTCAGTCAGGTTCCCAGGGCACAGTATTCCACAATCTCAACAGATGTCATGTTCCCAGGCCACAAGTTTCCAGAATCACGCCTCAGTCATGTTCCCAGACCACAGGGATCAGGAATCAAACCTCAGTCATGTTACCAGGCCATAGGGTACCACCATCAAACCTCAGTCATATTCCCAGACCACAGGTTTCCAGAATCAAATCGACTACATGTTCCCAGGCAACAGGGTACCAGAATCCAAACCGATGTCATGTTCCCAGGCCACTGTATTCCACTATCTAACATCAGTCATGTTCCCAGGCCAATGGTTTCCAGATTCAAACCTCAGTCATATTCCCAGGCCACATGGTTCCAGAATCAAACTTCAGTCATGTTCCCAGAACACAGGGTTCCAGAATAAAACCTCAGTCATGTTCCCTGGACATAGGTTTCAAAAATAAAACCCCAGTCATGTTACCAGGCCACAGGGTTCCAAAATCAAGCCTCACTCATATTCCCAGGCCACAGGGTTCCACAATTAAACCTCAGTCATATACCCAGGCCACAGGGTTCCACATTCAAACCTCAGTCATGTTTCCAGGACACAGGTGTCCAGAATCAAACCTCAGTCATGTTCCCAGGGAACAGGGTTCCAGAACCAAACCTCAGTCATGTTCCCAGGCCACGGGGTTCAAGTATCAGGCCTCAGTCATGTTCCCAGTGCACAGGGTTCCACCATCAAACCTCAGTCATGTTGCCAGTCCACAGGTTTCTGCCATCAAACCTCTGTCAAGTTCCCAGGCCACAGGGTTCAAGAATCAAGCCTCAGTCATTTTGCCAGGCCAGAGTGTTCCACCGTAAAACCTCACTCATAATCCCAGGCCACATATTTCCACAATGAAACCTCAGTCATTTTCCCAGGCCATAGGTGTCCAGAATCAAACCTCAGTCATATTCCCAGGACACATGTTTCCAGAATCCAACCTCAGTCATGTTCCCAGGCCACAGGGTTCCACATTCAAACCTCAGTCATGTTCCCAGGACACAGGTGTCCAGAATCAAACCTCAGTCATGTTCCCAGGGAACAGGGTTCCAGAACCAAACCTCAATCATGTTCCCAGACCGCAGGGTTTCAGAATCAAACCACAGTCATGTTGCCAGGCCAGAGGTTTCCACAATCAAACCTCAGTCATGTTTCCCTGCCACAGGTTTCCAGAATCCAGCCGATGTCATGTTCCCAGGTCACAGGGTTCCAGAATCAATCCACAGGTATGTTCCCAAGCTACAGGGTTCCAGAATAAAACTTCAGTCATGTTCCCAGTCCACAGGGGACCAGAACGAAGCCTCAGTCATTTTCCCAGGCCACAGGGATCCAGAATCAAACCTCAGTCATGTTTCAAGGCCATAGAGTACCACCATCAAAGCTCAGTCATATTCCCAGGCCTCCGGTTTCCAGAATCAAACCGATTTCATGTTCCCAGGCAACTCGGAAGCAGTATCCAAACCGATGTCATGTTCCTAGGTCACAGGGTTTCACCATCAAACCTCAGTCCTGTTGCCAGGCCACAGGGTTCCACCATCAAGCCTCAGTCATGTTGCCAGGCCACAGGGTTCAACCATCAAACCTCAGTCATGTTCCCAGGAAGCAGGGTTCCAGAATCAAACCAACGTCATGTTCCCAAGCCACGGGGTTCCAGTATCAGGCCTCAGTCATGTTCCCAGTACACAGGGTTCCACCATCAAAGCTCAGTCATGTTGCGAGTCCACAGGTTTCTGCGATCAAACCTCATTCAAGTTCCCAGGCCACAGGGTTCCAGAATCAAGCATCAGTCATGTTGCCAGGCCACAGGGTACCACCATCAAACCTCAGTCATGTTCCTAGGCAACAGGGTTCCTCCATCAAACCTCAATCTGGTTCCCAGGACACAGGGTTCCAGAATCAAAACAATGTCAAAATCCCAGGGCATGGTTTTCCAGTACCAGGCCTCAGTCATATTTCCAGGGCACAGGGTTCCACAATCAAACCTCAGTCATGTTGCCAGTCCACAGGTTTCTGCCATCAAACCTCAGTCATGTTCCCAGGCAACAGATTTCCAGAATCAAACCTCAGTCATGTTCCCAGGGAACAGGTTTCCAGAAACAAACCTCAGTCATGTTGCCAGGACACAGGTTTCCACCATCAAACCTCAGCCATGTTCCCAGGCCACAGGATTCCAGAATCAAACCGTTCTCATGTTCCCAGGCCACAGGTTTCCAGAATCCACTGATCTCATGTTCCCAGTCCACAGGGTGCCAGAACCAAGCCTCAGTCAGGTTCCCAGGGCACAGTATTCCACAATCTAAAGAGATGTCATGTTCCCAGGCCACAGGTTTCCAGAATCACGCCTCAGTCATGTTCCCAGACCACAGGGATCCAGAATCAAACCTCAGTCATGTTACCAGGCCATAGGGTACCACCATCAAACCTCAGTCATATTCCCAGACCACAGGTTTCCAGAATCAAACCGACTACATGTTCCCAGGCAACAGGGTACCAGAATCCAAACCGATGTCATGTTCCCAGGCCACTGGATTCCACAATCTAACATCAGTGAGTTCCCAGCCCAATGGTTTCCAGATTCAAACCTCAGTCATATTCCCAGGCCACATGGTTCCAGAATCAAACCTCAGTCATGTTCCCAGAACACAGGGTTCCAGAATAAAACCTCAGTCATGTTCCCTGGACACAGGTTTCAAAAATAAAACCCCAGTCATGTTACCAGGCCACAGGGTTCCAGAATCAAGCCTCACTCATATTCCCAGCCCACAGGGTTCCACAATTAAACCTCAGTCATATTCCCAGGCCAAAGGGTTCCACAATCAAACCTCAGTCCAGTTTCCAGGCCACGGTTCCACCATCAAGCCTCAGTCATGTTCCCAGGCCAGAGTGTTCCACAATCAAACCGAAGTCATCTTGCCAGGACACAGGCTTCAACCATCAAACCTCAGTCATGTTCCAGGAAACAGGGTTCCAGAATCCAACCAATGTCATGTTCCCAGGCCACGTGGTTCCAGTATCAGTCCTCAGTCATGTTCCCAGTGCACAGGGTTCCACCATCAAACCTCAGTCATGTTGCCTGTCCACAGGTTTCTGCCATCAAACCTCTGTCAAGTTCCCAGGCCACAGGGTTCAAGAATCAAGCCTCAGTCATTTTGCCAGGCCAGAGTGTTCCACCGTCAAACCTCACTCATAATCCCA
This sequence comes from Eschrichtius robustus, assembly GCF_028021215.1. NCBI lineage: Eukaryota > Metazoa > Chordata > Mammalia > Artiodactyla > Eschrichtiidae > Eschrichtius > Eschrichtius robustus. The sequence continues at coordinate 64,935,746 of NC_090837.1, forward strand.
GGCCACATATTTCCACAATGAAACCTCAGTCATTTTCCCAGGCCATAGGTGTCCAGAATCAAACCTCAGTCATATTCCCAGGACACATGTTTCCAGAATCCAACCTCAGTCATGTTCCCAGGCCACAGGGTTCCACATTCAAACCCCAGTCATGTTCCCAGGACACAGGTGTCCAGATTCAAACCTCAGTCATGTTCCCAGGGAACAGGGTTCCAGAACCAAACCTCAATCATGTTCCCAGACCGCAGGGTTTCAGAATCAAACCACAGTCATGTTCCCAGGCCAGAGGGTTCCACAATCAAACCTCAGTCATGTTTCCATGCCACAGGGTTCCAGAATCCAACCGATGTCATGTTCCCAGGTCACAGGGTTCCAGAATCAATCCTCAGGTATGTTCCCAGGCTACAGGGTTCCAGAATAAAACTTCAGTCATGTTCCCAGTCCACAGGGTTCCAGAATTAAGCCTCAGTCATGTTCCCAGGCCACAGGGATCCAGAATCCAACCTCAGTCATGTTGCAAGGCCATAGGGTACCACCATCAAAGCTCAGTCATATTCCCAGTCCTCCGGTTTCCAGAATCAAACCGATTTCATGTTCCCAGGCAACTCGGAAGCAGAATCCAAACCGATGTCATGTTCCTAGGTCACAGGGATTCACCATCAAACCTCAGTCCTGTTGCCAGGCCACAGGGTTCCACCATCAAGCCTCAGTCATGTTCCCAGGCCAGAGTGTTCCACAATCAAACCTAAGTCATCTTGTCAGGACACAGGGTTCAACCATCAAACCTCAGTAATGTTCCAGGAAACAGGGTTCCAGAATCCAACAAATGTCATGTTCCCAGGCCACGGGGTTCCAGTATCAGGCCTCAGTCATGTTCCCAGTGCACAGGGTTCCACCATCAAACCTCAGTCATGTTGCCAGTCCACAGGTTTCTGCCATCAAACCTCTGTCAAGTTCCCAGGCCACAGGGTTCAAGAATCAAGCCTCAGTCATTTTGCCAGGCCAGAGTGTTCCACCGTCAAACCTCACTCATAATCCCAGGCCACATATTTCCACAATGAAACCTCAGTCATTTTCCCAGGCCATAGGTGTCCAGAATCAAACCTCAGTCATATTCCCAGGACACATGTTTCCAGAATCCAACCTCAGTCATGTTCCCAGGCCACAGGGTTCCACATTCAAACCTCAGTCATGTTCCCAGGACACAGGTGTCCAGAATCAAACCTCAGTCATGTTCCCAGGGAACAGGTTTCCAGAAACAAACCTCAATCATGTTCCCAGACCGCAGGGTTTCAGAATCAAACCACAGTCATGTTCCCAGGCCAGAGGGTTCCACAATCAAACCTCAGTCATGTTTCCATGCCACAGGGTTCCAGAATCCAACCGATGTCATGTTCCCAGGTCACAGGGTTCCAGAATCAATCCTCAGGTATGTTCCCAGGCTACAGGGTTCCAGAATAAAACTTCAGTCATGTTCCCAGTCCACAGGGTTTCAGAACGAAGCCTCAGTCATGTTCCCAGGCCACAGGGATACAGAATCAAACCTCAGTCATGGTTCAATGCCATAGGGTACCACCATCAAAGCTCAGTCATATTCCTAGGCCTCCGGTTACCAGAATCAAACCGATTTCATGTTCCCAGGCAACTCGGAAGCAGTATCCAAACCGATGTCATGTTCCTAGGTCACAGAGTTTCACCATCAAACCTCAATCCTGTTGCCAGGCCACAGGGTTCCACCATCAAGCCTCAGTCATGTTGCCAGGCCCCAGGGTACAACCATCAAACCTCAGTCATGTTCCCAGTAAGCAGGGTTTCAGAATCAAACCAACGTCATGTTCCCAAGCCACGGGGTTCCAGTATCAGGCCTCAGTCATGTTCCCAGTACACAGGGTTCCACCATCAAAGCTCAGTCATGTTGCCAGTCCACAGGTTTCTGCGATCAAACCACATTCAAGTTCCCAGGCCACAGGGTTCCAGAATCAAGCCTCAGTCAGGTTGCCAGGCCACAGGGTACCACCATCAAACCTCAGTCATGTTCCTAGGCAACAGGGTTCCTCCATCAAACCTCAATCTGGTTCCCAGGACACAGGGTTCCAGAATCAAAACAATGTCAAAATCCCAGGGCATGGTTTTCCAGTACCAGGCCTCAGTCATATTTCCAGGGCACAGGGTTCCACAATCAAACCTCAGTCATGTTGCCAGTCCACAGGTTTCTGCCATCAAACCTCAGTCAAGTTCCCAGGCCACAGATTTCCAGAATCAAACCTCAGTCATGTTCCCAGGGAACAGGATTCCAGAAACAAACCTCAGTCATGTTGCCAGGCCACAGGTTTCCACCATCAAACCTCAGCCATGTTCCCAGGCCACAGGATTCCAGAATCAAACCGTTCTCATGTACCCAGGCCACAGGTTTCCAGAATCCACTGATGTCATGTTCCCAGTCCACAGGGTTCCAGAACCAAGCCTCAGTCAGGTTCCCAGGGCACAGTATTCCACAATCTCAACAGATGTCATGTTCCCAGGCCACAAGTTTCCAGAATCACGCCTCAGTCATGTTCCCAGACCACAGGGATCCAGAATCAAACCTCAGTCATGTTACCAGGCCATAGGGTACCACCATCAAACCTCAGTCATATTCCCAGACCACAGGTTTCCAGAATCAAACCGACTACATGTTCCCAGGCAACAGGGTACCAGAATCCAAACCGATGTCATGTTCCCAGGCCACTGGATTCCACAATCTAACATCAGTCAGTTCCCAGGCCAATGGTTTCCAGATTCAAACCTCAGTCATATTCCCAGGCCACATGGTTCCAGAATCAAACTTCAGTCATGTTCCCAGAACACAGGGTTCCAGAATCAAACCTCAGTCATGTTCCCTGGACACAGGTTTCAAAAATAAAACCCCAGTCATGTTACCAGGCCACAGGGTTCCAGAATCAAGCCTCACTCATATTCCCAGCCCACAGGGTTCCACAATTAAACCTCAGTCATATTCCCAGGCCAAAGGGTTCCACAATCAAACCTCAGTCCAGTTTCCAGGTCACGGTTCCACCATCAAGCCTCAGTCATGTTCCCAGGCCAGAGTGTTCCACAATCAAACCGAAGTCATCTTGCCAGGACACAGGCTTCAACCATCAAACCTCAGTCATGTTCCAGGAAACAGGGTTCCAGAATCCAACCAATGTCATGTTCCCAGGCCACCGGGTTCCAGTATCAGGCCTCAGTCATGTTCCCAGTGCACAGGGTTCCACCATCAAACCTCAGTCATGTTGCCAGTCCACAGGTTTCTGCCATCAAACCTCTGTCAAGTTCCCAGGCCACAGGGTTCAAGAATCAAGCCTCAGTCATTTTGCCAGGCCAGAGTGTTCCACCGTCAAACCTCACTCATAATCCCAGGCCACATATTTCCACAATGAAACCTCAGTCATTTTCCCAGGCCATAGGTGTCCAGAATCAAACCTCAGTCATATTCCCAGGACACATGTTTCCAGAATCCAACCTCAGTCATGTTCCCAGGCCACAGGGTTCCACATTCAAACCTCAGTCATGTTCCCAGGACACAGGTTTCCAGAATCAAACCTCAGTCATGTTCCCAGGGAACAGGGTTCCAGAACCAAACCTCAATCATGTTCCCAGACCGCAGGGTTTCAGAATCAAACCACAGTCATGTTCCCAGGCAAGAGGGTTCCACAATCAAACCTCAGTAATGTTTCCATGCCACAGGGTTCCAGAATCCAACCGATGTCATGTTCCCAGGTCACAGGGATCCAGAATCAATCCTCAGGTATGTTCCCAGGCTACAGGGTTCCAGAATAAAACTTCAGTCATGTTCCCAGTCCACAGGGTTCCAGAACGAAGCCTCAGTCATGTTCCCAGGCCACAGGGATCCAGAATCAAACCTCAGTCATGTTTCAAGGCCATAGGGTACCACCATCAAAGCTCAGTCATATTCCCAGGCCTCCGGTTACCAGAATCAAACCGATTTCATGTTCCCAGGCAACTCGGAAGCAGTATCCAAACCGATGTCATGTTCCTAGGTCACAGGGTTTCACCATCAAACCTCAGTCCTGTTGCCAGGCCACAGGGTTCCACCATCAAGCCTCAGTCATGTTGCCAGGACACAGGGTTCAACCATCAAACCTCAGTCATGTTCCCAGGAAGCAGGGTTCCAGAATCAAACCAACGTCATATTCCCAAGCCACGGGGTTCCAGTATCAGGCCTCAGTCATGTTCCCAGTACACAGGGTTCCACCATCAAAGCTCAGTCATGTTGCGAGTCCACAGGTTTCTGCGATCAAACCACATTCAAGTTCCCAGGCCACAGGGTTCCAGAATCAAGCATCAGTCATGTTGCCAGGCCACAGGGTACCACCATCAAACCTCAGTCATGTTCCTAGGCAACAGGGTTCCTCCATCAAACCTCAATCTGGTTCCCAGGACACAGGGTTCCAGAATCAAAACAATGTCAAAATCCCAGGGCATGGTTTTCCAGTACCAGGCCTCAGTCATATTTCCAGGGCACAGGGTTCCACAATCAAACCTCAGTCATGTTGCCAGTCCACCGGTTTCTGCCATCAAACCTCAGTCAAGTTCCCAGGCCACAGATTTCCAGAATCAAACCTCAGTCATGTTCCCAGGGAACAGGATTCCAGAAACAAATCTCAGTCATGTTGCCAGGCCACAGGTTTCCACCATCAAACCTCAGCCATGTTCCCAGGCCACAGGATTCCAGAATCAAACCGTTCTCATGTTCCCAGGCCACAGGTTTCCAGAATCCACTGATGTCATGTTCCCAGTCCACAGGGTGCCAGAACCAAGCCTCAGTCAGGTTCCCAGGGCACAGTGTTCCACAATATAAAGAGATGTCATGTTCCCAGGCCACAGGTTTCCAGAATCACGCCTCAGTCATGTTCCCAGACCACAGGGATCCAGAATCAAACCTCAGTCATGTTACCAGGCCATAGGGTACTACCATCAAACCTCAGTCATATTCCCAAACCACAGGTTTCCAGAATCAAACCGACTACATGTTCCCAGGCAACAGGGTACCAGAATCCAAACCGATGTCATGTTCCCAGGCCACTGGATTCCACAATCTAACATCAGTCAGTTCCCAGGCCAATGGTTTCCAGATTCAAACCTCAGTCATATTCCCAGGCCACATGGTTCCAGAATCAAACCTCAGTCATGTTCCCAGAACACAGGGTTCCAGAATAAAACCTCAGTCATGTTCCCTGGACACAGGTTTCAAAAATAAAACCCCAGTCATGTTACCAGGCTACAGGGTTCCAGAATCAAGCCTCACTCATATTTCCAGCCCACAGGGTTCCACAATTAAACCTCAGTCATATTCCCAGGCCAAAGGGTTCCACAATCAAACCTCAGTCCAGTTTCCAGGCCACGGTTCCACCATCAAGCCTCAGTCATGTTCCCAGGCCAGAGTGTTCCACAATCAAACCGAAGTCATCTTGCCAGGACACAGGCTTCAACCATCAAACCTCAGTCATGTTCCAGGAAACAGGGTTCCAGAATCCAACCAATGTCATGTTCCCAGGCCACGGGGTTCCAGTATCAGGCCTCAGTCATGTTCCCAGTGCACAGGGTTCCACCATCAAACCTCAGTCATGTTGCCAGTCCACAGGTTTCTGCCATCAAACCTCTGTCAAGTTCCCAGGGCACAGGGTTCCAGAATCAAGCCTCAGTCATGTTGCCAGACCACAGGATACCACCTTGAAACCTCAGTCATGTTCCCAGGCAACAGGGTTCCTCCATCAAACCTGAATCTGGATCCCAGGACACAGGGATCCAGAATCAAAGCAATGTCAAAATCCCAGGGCATGGTTTTCCAGTACGAAGACTCAGTCATATTTCCAGGGCACAGGGTTCCACAATCAAGGCTCAGTCATGTTGCCAGTCCACAGGTTTCTGCCATCAAACCTCAGTCAAGTTCCCAGGCCACAGATTTCCAGAATCAAACCTCAGTCATGTTAGCAGGGAACAGGATTCCAGAAACAAACCTCAGTCATGTTGCCAGGCCACAGGTTTCCACCATCAAACCTCAGCCATGTTCCCAGGCTACAGGATTCCAGAATCAAACCGTTCTCATATTCCCAGACCACAGGTTTCCAGAATCCACTGATGTCATGTTCCCAGTCCACAGGGTTCCAGATCCAAGCCTCAGTCAGGTTCCCAGGGCACAGTATTCCACAATCTCAACAGATGTCATGTTCCCAGGCCACAAGTTTCCAGAATCACGCCTCAGTCATGTTCCCAGACCACAGGGATCAGGAATCAAACCTCAGTCATGTTACCAGGCCATAGGGTACCACCATCAAACCTCAGTCATATTCCCAGACCACAGGTTTCCAGAATCAAATCGACTACATGTTCCCAGGCAACAGGGTACCAGAATCCAAACCGATGTCATGTTCCCAGGCCACTGTATTCCACTATCTAACATCAGTCATGTTCCCAGGCCAATGGTTTCCAGATTCAAACCTCAGTCATATTCCCAGGCCACATGGTTCCAGAATCAAACTTCAGTCATGTTCCCAGAACACAGGGTTCCAGAATAAAACCTCAGTCATGTTCCCTGGACATAGGTTTCAAAAATAAAACCCCAGTCATGTTACCAGGCCACAGGGTTCCAAAATCAAGCCTCACTCATATTCCCAGGCCACAGGGTTCCACAATTAAACCTCAGTCATATACCCAGGCCACAGGGTTCCACATTCAAACCTCAGTCATGTTTCCAGGACACAGGTGTCCAGAATCAAACCTCAGTCATGTTCCCAGGGAACAGGGTTCCAGAACCAAACCTCAGTCATGTTCCCAGGCCACGGGGTTCAAGTATCAGGCCTCAGTCATGTTCCCAGTGCACAGGGTTCCACCATCAAACCTCAGTCATGTTGCCAGTCCACAGGTTTCTGCCATCAAACCTCTGTCAAGTTCCCAGGCCACAGGGTTCAAGAATCAAGCCTCAGTCATTTTGCCAGGCCAGAGTGTTCCACCGTAAAACCTCACTCATAATCCCAGGCCACATATTTCCACAATGAAACCTCAGTCATTTTCCCAGGCCATAGGTGTCCAGAATCAAACCTCAGTCATATTCCCAGGACACATGTTTCCAGAATCCAACCTCAGTCATGTTCCCAGGCCACAGGGTTCCACATTCAAACCTCAGTCATGTTCCCAGGACACAGGTGTCCAGAATCAAACCTCAGTCATGTTCCCAGGGAACAGGGTTCCAGAACCAAACCTCAATCATGTTCCCAGACCACAGGGTTTCAGAATCAAACCACAGTCATGTTGCCAGGCCAGAGGTTTCCACAATCAAACCTCAGTCATGTTTCCCTGCCACAGGTTTCCAGAATCCAGCCGATGTCATGTTCCCAGGTCACAGGGTTCCAGAATCAATCCACAGGTATGTTCCCAAGCTACAGGGTTCCAGAATAAAACTTCAGTCATGTTCCCAGTCCACAGGGGACCAGAACGAAGCCTCAGTCATTTTCCCAGGCCACAGGGATCCAGAATCAAACCTCAGTCATGTTTCAAGGCCATAGAGTACCACCATCAAAGCTCAGTCATATTCCCAGGCCTCCGGTTACCAGAATCAAACCGATTTCATGTTCCCAGGCAACTCGGAAGCAGTATCCAAACCGATGTCATGTTCCTAGGTCACAGGGTTTCACCATCAAACCTCAGTCCTGTTGCCAGGCCACAGGGTTCCACCATCAAGCCTCAGTCATGTTGCCAGGCCACAGGGTTCAACCATCAAACCTCAGTCATGTTCCCAGGAAGCAGGGTTCCAGAATCAAACCAACGTCATGTTCCCAAGCCACGGGGTTCCAGTATCAGGCCTCAGTCATGTTCCCAGTACACAGGGTTCCACCATCAAAGCTCAGTCATGTTGCGAGTCCACAGGTTTCTGCGATCAAACCTCATTCAAGTTCCCAGGCCACAGGGTTCCAGAATCAAGCATCAGTCATGTTGCCAGGCCACAGGGTACCACCATCAAACCTCAGTCATGTTCCTAGGCAACAGGGTTCCTCCATCAAACCTCAATCTGGTTCCCAGGACACAGGGTTCCAGAATCAAAACAATGTCAAAATCCCAGGGCATGGTTTTCCAGTACCAGGCCTCAGTCATATTTCCAGGGCACAGGGTTCCACAATCAAACCTCAGTCATGTTGCCAGTCCACAGGTTTCTGCCATCAAACCTCAGTCATGTTCCCAGGCAACAGATTTCCAGAATCAAACCTCAGTCATGTTCCCAGGGAACAGGTTTCCAGAAACAAACCTCAGTCATGTTGCCAGGACACAGGTTTCCACCATCAAACCTCAGCCATGTTCCCAGGCCACAGGATTCCAGAATCAAACCGTTCTCATGTTCCCAGGCCACAGGTTTCCAGAATCCACTGATCTCATGTTCCCAGTCCACAGGGTGCCAGAACCAAGCCTCAGTCAGGTTCCCAGGGCACAGTATTCCACAATCTAAAGAGATGTCATGTTCCCAGGCCACAGGTTTCCAGAATCACGCCTCAGTCATGTTCCCAGACCACAGGGATCCAGAATCAAACCTCAGTCATGTTACCAGGCCATAGGGTACCACCATCAAACCTCAGTCATATTCCCAGACCACAGGTTTCCAGAATCAAACCGACTACATGTTCCCAGGCAACAGGGTACCAGAATCCAAACCGATGTCATGTTCCCAGGCCACTGGATTCCACAATCTAACATCAGTGAGTTCCCAGCCCAATGGTTTCCAGATTCAAACCTCAGTCATATTCCCAGGCCACATGGTTCCAGAATCAAACCTCAGTCATGTTCCCAGAACACAGGGTTCCAGAATAAAACCTCAGTCATGTTCCCTGGACACAGGTTTCAAAAATAAAACCCCAGTCATGTTACCAGGCCACAGGGTTCCAGAATCAAGCCTCACTCATATTCCCAGCCCACAGGGTTCCACAATTAAACCTCAGTCATATTCCCAGGCCAAAGGGTTCCACAATCAAACCTCAGTCCAGTTTCCAGGCCACGGTTCCACCATCAAGCCTCAGTCATGTTCCCAGGCCAGAGTGTTCCACAATCAAACCGAAGTCATCTTGCCAGGACACAGGCTTCAACCATCAAACCTCAGTCATGTTCCAGGAAACAGGGTTCCAGAATCCAACCAATGTCATGTTCCCAGGCCACGGGGTTCCAGTATCAGGCCTCAGTCATGTTCCCAGTGCACAGGGTTCCACCATCAAACCTCAGTCATGTTGCCTGTCCACAGGTTTCTGCCATCAAACCTCTGTCAAGTTCCCAGGCCACAGGGTTCAAGAATCAAGCCTCAGTCATTTTGCCAGGCCAGAGTGTTCCACCGTCAAACCTCACTCATAATCCCAGGCCACATATTTCCACAATGAAACCTCAGTCATTTTCCCAGGCCATAGGTGTCCAGAATCAAACCTCAGTCATATTCCCAGGACACATGTTTCCAGAATCCCACCTCAGTCATGTTCCCAGGCCACAGGGTTCCACATTCAAACCCCAGTCATGTTCCCAGGACACAGGTGTCCAGATTCAAACCTCAGTCATGTTCCCAGGGAACAGGGTTCCAGAACCAAACCTCAATCATGTTCCCAGACCGCAGGGTTTCAGAATCAAACCACAGTCATGTTCCCAGGCCAGAGGGTTCCACAATCAAACCTCAGTCATGTTTCCATGCCACAGGGTTCCAGAATCCAACCGATGTCATGTTCCCAGGTCACAGGGTTCCAGAATCAATCCTCAGGTATGTTCCCAGGCTACAGGGTTCCAGAATAAAACTTCAGTCATGTTCCCAGTCCACAGGGTTCCAGAATTAAGCCTCAGTCATGTTCCCAGGCCACAGGGATCCAGAATCCAACCTCAGTCATGTTGCAAGGCCATAGGGTACCACCATCAAAGCTCAGTCATATTCCCAGTCCTCCGGTTTCCAGAATCAAACCAATTTCATGTTCCCAGGCAACTCGGAAGCAGAATCCAAACCGATGTCATGTTCCTAGGTCACAGGGATTCACCATCAAACCTCAGTCCTGTTGCCAGGCCACAGGGTTCCACCATCAAGCCTCAGTCATGTTCCCAGGCCAGAGTGTTCCACAATCAAACCTAAGTCATCTTGTCAGGACACAGGGTTCAACCATCAAACCTCAGTAATGTTCCAGGAACCAGGGTTCCAGAATCCAACAAATGTCATGTTCCCAGGCCACGGGGTTCCAGTATCAGGCCTCAGTCATGTTCCCAGTGCACAGGGTTCCACCATCAAACCTCAGTCATGTTGCCAGTCCACAGGTTTCTGCCATCAAACCTCTGTCAAGTTCCCAGGCCACAGGGTTCAAGAATCAAGCCTCAGTCATTTTGCCAGGCCAGAGTGTTCCACCGTCAAACCTCACTCATAATCCCAGGCCACATATTTCCACAATGAAACCTCAGTCATTTTCCCAGGCCATAGGTGTCCAGAATCAAACCTCAGTCATATTCCCAGGACACATGTTTCCAGAATCCAACCTCAGTCATGTTCCCAGGCCACAGGGTTCCACATTCAAACCTCAGTCATGTTCCCAGGACACAGGTGTCCAGAATCAAACCTCAGTCATGTTCCCAGGGAACAGGTTTCCAGAACCAAACCTCAATCATGTTCCCAGACCGCAGGGTTTCAGAATCAAACCACAGTCATGTTCCCAGGCCAGAGGGTTCCACAATCAAACCTCAGTCATGTTTCCATGCCACAGGGTTCCAGAATCCAACCGATGTCATGTTCCCAGGTCACAGGGTTCCAGAATCAATCCTCAGGTATGTTCCCAGGCTACAGGGTTCCAGAATAAAACTTCAGTCATGTTCCCAGTCCACAGGGTTTCAGAACGAAGCCTCAGTCATGTTCCCAGGCCACAGGGATACAGAATCAAACCTCAGTCATGGTTCAATGCCATAGGGTACCACCATCAAAGCTCAGTCATATTCCTAGGCCTCCGGTTACCAGAATCAAACCGATTTCATGTTCCCAGGCAACTCGGAAGCAGTATCCAAACCGATGTCATGTTCCTAGGTCACAGAGTTTCACCATCAAACCTCAATCCTGTTGCCAGGCCACAGGGTTCCACCATCAAGCCTCAGTCATGTTGCCAGGCCCCAGGGTACAACCATCAAACCTCAGTCATGTTCCCAGTAAGCAGGGTTTCAGAATCAAACCAACGTCATGTTCCCAAGCCACGGGGTTCCAGTATCAGGCCTCAGTCATGTTCCCAGTACACAGGGTTCCACCATCAAAGCTCAGTCATGTTGCCAGTCCACAGGTTTCTGCGATCAAACCACATTCAAGTTCCCAGGCCACAGGGTTCCAGAATCAAGCCTCAGTCAGGTTGCCAGGCCACAGGGTACCACCATCAAACCTCAGTCATGTTCCTAGGCAACAGGGTTCCTCCATCAAACCTCAATCTGGTTCCCAGGACACAGGGTTCCAGAATCAAAACAATGTCAAAATCCCAGGGCATGGTTTTCCAGTACCAGGCCTCAGTCATATTTCCAGGGCACAGGGTTCCACAATCAAACCTCAGTCATGTTGCCAGTCCACAGGTTTCTGCCATCAAACCTCAGTCAAGTTCCCAGGCCACAGATTTCCAGAATCAAACCTCAGTCATGTTCCCAGGGAACAGGATTCCAGAAACAAACCTCAGTCATGTTGCCAGGCCACAGGTTTCCACCATCAAACCTCAGCCATGTTCCCAGGCCACAGGATTCCAGAATCAAACCGTTCTCATGTACCCAGGCCACAGGTTTCCAGAATCCACTGATGTCATGTTCCCAGTCCACAGGGTTCCAGAACCAAGCCTCAGTCAGGTTCCCAGGGCACAGTATTCCACAATCTCAACAGATGTCATGTTCCCAGGCCACAAGTTTCCAGAATCACGCCTCAGTCATGTTCCCAGACCACAGGGATCCAGAATCAAACCTCAGTCATGTTACCAGGCCATAGGGTACCACCATCAAACCTCAGTCATATTCCCAGACCACAGGTTTCCAGAATCAAACCGACTACATGTTCCCAGGCAACAGGGTACCAGAATCCAAACCGATGTCATGTTCCCAGGCCACTGGATTCCACAATCTAACATCAGTCAGTTCCCAGGCCAATGGTTTCCAGATTCAAACCTCAGTCATATTCCCAGGCCACATGGTTCCAGAATCAAACTTCAGTCATGTTCCCAGAACACAGGGTTCCAGAATCAAACCTCAGTCATGTTCCCTGGACACAGGTTTCAAAAATAAAACCCCAGTCATGTTACCAGGCCACAGGGTTCCAGAATCAAGCCTCACTCATATTCCCAGCCCACAGGGTTCCACAATTAAACCTCAGTCATATTCCCAGGCCAAAGGGTTCCACAATCAAACCTCAGTCCAGTTTCCAGGTCACGGTTCCACCATCAAGCCTCAGTCATGTTCCCAGGCCAGAGTGTTCCACAATCAAACCTAAGTCATCTTGCCAGGACACAGGCTTCAACCATCAAACCTCAGTCATGTTCCAGGAAACAGGGTTCCAGAATCCAACCAATGTCATGTTCCCAGGCCACGGGGTTCCAGTATCAGGCCTCAGTCATGTTCCCAGTGCACAGGGTTCCACCATCAAACCTCAGTCATGTTGCCAGTCCACAGGTTTCTGCCATCAAACCTCTGTCAAGTTCCCAGGCCACAGGGTTCAAGAATCAAGCCTCAGTCATTTTGCCAGGCCAGAGTGTTCCACCGTCAAACCTCACTCATAATCCCAGGCCACATATTTCCACAATGAAACCTCAGTCATTTTCCCAGGCCATAGGTGTCCAGAATCAAACCTCAGTCATATTCCCAGGACACATGTTTCCAGAATCCAACCTCAGTCATGTTCCCAGGCCACAGGGTTCCACATTCAAACCTCAGTCATGTTCCCAGGACACAGGTTTCCAGAATCAAACCTCAGTCATGTTCCCAGGGAACAGGGTTCCAGAACCAAACCTCAATCATGTTCCCAGACCGCAGGGTTTCAGAATCAAACCACAGTCATGTTCCCAGGCAAGAGGGTTCCACAATCAAACCTCAGTAATGTTTCCATGCCACAGGGTTCCAGAATCCAACCGATGTCATGTTCCCAGGTCACAGGGTTCCAGAATCAATCCTCAGGTATGTTCCCAGGCTACAGGGTTCCAGAATAAAACTTCAGTCGTGTTCCCAGTCCACAGGGTTCCAGAACGAAGCCTCAGTCATGTTCCCAGGCCACAGGGATCCAGAATCCAACCTCAGTCATGTTGCAAGGCCATAGGGTACCACCATCAAAGCTCAGTCATATTCCCAGGCCTCCGGTTTCCAGAATCAAACCGATTTCATGTTCCCAGGCAACTCGGAAGCAGAATCCAAACCGATGTCATGTTCCTAGGTCACAGGGATTCACCATCAAACCTCAGTCCTGTTGCCAGGCCACAGGGTTCCACCATCAAGCCTCAGTCATGTTGCCAGGCCACAGGGTTCAACCATCAAACCTCAGTCATGTTCCCAGGAAGCAGGGTTCCAGAATCAAACCAACGTCATGTTCCCAAGCCACGGGGTTCCAGTATCAGGCCTCAGTCATGTTCCCAGTACACAGGGTTCCACCATCAAAGCTCAGTCATATTGCCAGTTCACAGGTTTCTGCGATCAAACCACATTCAACTTCCCAGGCCACAGGGTTCCAGAATCAAGCATCAGTCATGTTGCCAGGCCACAGGGTACCACCATCAAACCTCAGTCATGTTCCTAGGCAACAGGGTTCCTCCATCAAACCTCAATCTGGTTCCCAGGACACAGGGTTCCAGAATCAAAACAATGTCAAAATCCCAGGGCATGGTTTTCCAGTACCAGGCCTCAGTCATATTTCCAGGGCACAGGGTTCCACAATCAAACCTCAGTCATGTTGCCAGTCCACAGGTTTCTGCCATCAAACCTCAGTCAAGTTCCCAGGCCACAGATTTCCAGAATCAAACCTCAGTCATGTTCCCAGGGAACAGGATTCCAGAAACAAACCTCAGTCATGTTGCCAGGCCACAGGATTCCAGAATCAAACCGTTCTCATGTTCCCAGGCCACAGGTTTCCAGAATACACTGATGTCATGTTCCCAGTCCACAGGGTGCCAGAACCAAGCCTCAGTCAGGTTCCCAGGGCACAGTATTCCACAATCTAAAGAGATGTCATGTTCCCAGGCCACAGTTTTCCAGAATCACGCCTCAGTCATGTTCCCAGACCACAGGGATCCAGAATCAAACCTCAGTCATGTTACCAGGCCATAGGGTACTACCATCAAACCTCAGTCATATTCCCAAACCACAGGTTTCCAGAATCAAACCGACTACATTTTCCCAGGCAACAGGGTACCAGAATCCAAACCGATGTCATGTTCCCAGGCCACTGGATTCCACAATCTAACATCAGTCAGTTCCCAGGCCAATGGTTTCCAGATTCAAACCTCAGTCATATTCCCAGGCCACATGGTTCCAGAATCAAACCTCAGTCATGTTCCCAGAACACAGGGTTCCAGAATAAAACCTCAGTCATCTTCCCTGGACACAGGTTTCAAAAATAAAACCCCTGTCATGTTACCAGGCCACAGGGTTCCAGAATCAAGCCTCACTCATATTTCCAGCCCACAGGGTTCCACAATTAAACCTCAGTCATATTCCCAGGCCAAAGTGTTCCACAATCAAACCTCAGTCCAGTTTCCAGGCCACGGTTCCACCATCAAGCCTCAGTCATGTTCCCAGGCCAGAGTGTTCCACAATCAAACCGAAGTCATCTTGCCAGGACACAGGCTTCAACCATCAAACCTCAGTCATGTTCCAGGAAACAGGGTTCCAGAATCCAACCAATGTCATGTTCCCAGGCCACGGGGTTCCAGCATCAGGCCTCAGTCATGTTCCCAGTGCACAGGGTTCCACCATCAAACCTCAGTCATGTTGCCAGTCCACAGGTTGGTGCCATCAAACCTCTGTCAAGTTCCCAGGCCACAGGGTTCCAGAATCAAGCCTCAGTCATGTTGCCAGAACACAGGGTACCACCTTGAAACCTCAGTCATGTTCCCAGGCAACAGGGTTCCTCCATCAAACCTGAATCTGGTTCCCAGGACACAGGTATCCAGAATCAAACCAATGGCAAAATCCCAGGGCATGGTTTTCCAGTACGAAGACTCAGTCATATTTCCAGGGCACAGGGTTCCACAATCAAGGCTCAGTCATGTTGCCAGTCCACAGGTTTCTGCCATCAAACCTCAGTCAAGTTCCCAGGCCACAGATTTCCAGAATCAAACCTCAGTCATGTTAGCAGGGAACAGGACTCCAGAAACAAACCTCAGTCATGTTGCCAGGCCACAGGTTTCCACCATCAAACCTCAGCCATGTTCCCAGGCCACAGGATTCCAGAATCAAACCGTTGTCATATTCCCAGGCCACAGGTTTCCAGAATCCACTGTTGTCATGTTCCCAGTCCACAGGGTGCCAGAACCAAGCCTCAGTCAGTTTCCCAGGGCACAGTATTCCACAATCTCAACAGATGTCATGTTCCCAGGCCACAGGTTTCCAGAATCACGCCTCAGTCATGTTCCCAGACCACAGGGATCAAAAATCAAACCTCAGTCATGTTACCAGGCCATAGGGTACCACCATCAAACCTCAGTCATATTCCCAGACCACAGGTTTCCAGAATCAAACCGACTACATGTTCCCAGGCAACAGGGTACCAGAATCCAAACCGATGTCATGTTTCCAGGCCACTGTATTCCACTATCTAACATCAGTCATGTTCCCAGGCCAATGGTTTCCAGATTGAAACCTCAGTCATATTCCCAGGCCACATGGTTCCAGAATCAAACTTCAGTCATGTTCCCAGAACACAGGGTTCCAGAATAAAACCTCAGTCATGTTCCCTGGACATAGGTTTCAAAAATAAAACCCCAGTCATGTTACCAGGCCACAGGGTTCCAAAATAAAGCCTCACTCATATTCCCAGGCCACAGGGTTCCACAATTAAACCTCAGTCATATTCCCAGGCCACAGGGTTCCACATTCAAACCTCAGTCATGTTTCCAGGACACAGGTGTCCAGAATCAAATCTCAGTCATGTTCCAGGAAACAGGGTTCCAGAACCAAACCTCAGTCATGTTCCCAGGCCACGGGGTTCCAGAATCAAGCCTCACTCATATTTCCAGGCCACAGGGTTCCACAATTAAACCTCAGTCATATTCCCAGGCCACAGGGTTCCACAATCAAACCTCAGTCCAGTTTCCAGGCCACGGTTCCACCATCAAGCCTCAGTCATGTTCCCAGGCCAGAGTGTTCCACAATCAAACCGAAGTCATCTTGCCAGGACACAGGCTTCAACCATCAAACCTCAGTCATGTTCCAGGAAACAGGGTTCCAGAATCCAACCAATGTCATGTTCCCAGGCCACGGGGTTCCAGTATCAGGCCTCAGTCATGTTCCCAGTGCACAGGGTTCCACCATCAAACCTCAGTCATGTTGCCAGTCCACAGGTTTCTGCCATCAAACCTCTGTCAAGTTCCCAGGCCACAGGGTTCAAGAATCAAGCCTCAGTCATTTTGCCAGGCCAGAGTGTTCCACCGTCAAACCTCACTCATAATCCCAGGCCACATATTTCCACAATGAAACCTCAGTCATTTTCCCAGGCCATAGGTGTCCAGAATCAAACCTCAGTCATATTCCCAGGACACATGTTTCCAGAATCCAACCTCAGTCATGTTCCCAGGGAACAGGGTTCCAGAAACAAACCTCAATCATGTTCCCAGACCGCAGGGTTTCAGAATCAAACCACAGTCATGTTCCCAGGCCAGAGGGTTCCACAATCAAACCTCAGTCATGTTTCCATGCCACAGGGTTCCAGAATCCAACCGATGTCATGTTCCCAGGTCACAGGGTTCCAGAATCAATCCACAGGTATGTTCCCAAGCTACAGGGTTCCAGAATAAAACTTCAGTCATGTTCCCAGTCCACAGGGTTCCAGAACGAAGCCTCAGTCATGTTCCCAGGCCACAGGGATCCAGAATCAAACCTCAGTCATGTTTCAAGGCCATAGAGTACCGCCATCAAAGCTCAGTCATATTCCCAGGCTTCCGGTTACCAGAATCAAACCGATTTCATGTTCCCAGGCAACTCGGAAGCAGTAATCAAACCGATGTCATGTTCCTAGGTCACAGGGTTTCACCATCAAACCTCAGTCCTGTTGCCAGGCCACAGGGTTCCACCATCAAGCCTCAGTCATGTTGCCAGGCCACAGGGTTCAACCATCAAACCTCAGTCATGTTCCCAGGAAGCAGGGTTCCAGAATCAAACCAACGTCATGTTCCCAAGCCACGGGGTTCCAGTATCAGGCCTCAGTCATGTTCCCAGTACACAGGGTTCCACCATCAAAGCTCAGTCATGTTGCGAGTCCACAGGTTTCTGCGATCAAACCACATTCAAGTTCCCAGGCCACAGGGTTCCAGAAATAAGCATCAGTCAGGTTGCCAGGCCACAGTGTACCACCATCAAACCTCAGTCATGTTCCTAGGCAACAGGGTTCCTCCATCAAACCTCAATCTGGTTCCCAGGACACAGGGTTCCAGAATCAAAACAATGTCAAAATCCCAGGGCATGGTTTTCCAGTACCAGGCCTCCGTCATATTTCCAGGGCACAGGGTTCCACAATCAAACCTCAGTCATGTTGCCAGTCCACAGGTTTCTGCCATCAAACCACAGTCAATTTCCCAGGCCACAGATTTCCAGAATCAAACCTCAGTCATGTTCCCAGGGAACAGGATTCCAGAAACAAACCTCAGTCATGTTGCCAGGCCACAGGTTTCCACCATCAAACCTCAGCCATGTTCCCAGGCCACAGGATTCCAGAATCAAACCGTTCTCATGTTCCCAGGCCACAGGTTTCCAGAATACACTGATGTCATGTTCCCAGTCCCCAGGGTGCCAGAACCAAGCCTCAGTCAGGTTCCCAGGGCACAGTATTCCACAATCTCAACAGATGTCATGTTCCCAGGCCACAGGTTTT
This sequence comes from Eschrichtius robustus, assembly GCF_028021215.1. NCBI lineage: Eukaryota > Metazoa > Chordata > Mammalia > Artiodactyla > Eschrichtiidae > Eschrichtius > Eschrichtius robustus. The sequence goes on from NC_090837.1 coordinate 64,953,828, forward strand.
CAGAATCACGCATCAGTCATGTTCCCAGACCACAGGGATCCAGAATCAAACCTCAGTCATGTTACCAGGCCATAGGGTACCACCATCAAACCTCAGTCATATTCCCAGACCACAGGTTTCCAGAATCAAACCGACTACATGTTCCCAGGCAACAGGGTACCAGAATCCAAACCGATGTCATGTTCCCAGGCCACTGGATTCCACAATCTAACATCAGTCAGTTCCCAGGCCAATGGTTTCCAGATTCAAACCTCAGTCATATTCCCAGGCCACATGGTTCCAGAATCAAACCTCAGTCATGTTCCCAGAACACAGGGTTCCAGAATCAAACCTCAGTCATGTTCCGTGGACACAGGTTTCAAAAATAAAACCCCAGTCATGTTACCAGGCCACAGGGTTCCAGAATCAAGCCTCACTCATATTCCCAGCCCACAGGGTTCCACAATTAAACCTCAGTCATATTCCCAGGCCAAAGGGTTCCACAATCAAACCTCAGTCCAGTTTCCAGGCCACGGTTCCACCATCAAGCCTCAGTCATGTTCCCAGGCCAGAGTGTTCCACAATCAAACCTAAGTCATCTTGCCAGGGCACAGGGTTCAACCATCAAACCTCAGTCATGTTCCAGGAAACAGGGTTCCAGAATCAACACAATGTCAAAATCCCAGGGCATGGTTTTCCAGTACGAAGACTCAGTCATATTTCCAGGGCACAGGGTTCCACAATCAAACCTCAGTCATGTTGCCAGTCCACAGGTTTCTGCCATCAAACCACAGTCAAGTTCCCAGGCCACAGATTTCCAGAATCAAACCTCAGTCATGTTCCCAGGGAACAGGATTCCAGAAACAAACCTCAGTCATGTTGCCAGGCCACAGGTTTCCACCATCAAACCTCAGCCATGTTCCCAGGCCACAGGATTCCAGAATCAAACCGTTCTCATATTCCCAGGCCACAGGTTTCCAGAATCCACTGATGTCATGTTCCCAGTCCACAGGGTTCCAGAACCAAGCCTCAGTCAGGTTCCCAGGGCACAGTATTCCACAATCTCAACAGATGTCATGTTCCCAGGCCACAGGTTTCCAGAATCACGCCTCAGTCATGATCCCAGACCACAGGGATCAGGAATCAAACCTCAGTCATGTTACCAGGCCATAGGGTACCACCATCAAACTTCAGTCATATTCCCAGACCACAGGTTTCCAGAATCAAATCGACTACATGTTCCCAGGCAACAGGGAACCACAATCCAAACCGATCTCATGTTTCCAGGCCACTGTATTCCACTATCTAACATCAGTCATGTTCCCAGGCCAATGGTTTCCAGATTGAAACCTCAGTCATATTCCCAGGCCACATGGTTCCAGAATCAAACTTCAGTCATGTTCCCAGAACACAGGGTTCCAGAATAAAACCTCAGTCATGTTCCCTGGACATAGGTTTCAAAAATAAAACCCCAGTCATGTTACCAGGCCACAGGGTTCCAAAATCAAGCCTCACTCATATTCCCAGGCCACAGGGTTCCACAATTAAACCTCAGTCATATTCCCAGGCCACAGGATTCCACATTCAAACCTCAGTCATGTTTCAAGGACACAGGTGTCCAGAATCAAATCTCAGTCATGTTCCCAGGGAACAGGGTTCCAGAACCAAACCTCAGTCATGTTCCCAGAACCCAGGGTTCCAGTATCAGGCCTCAGTCGTGTTCCCAGTGCACAGGGTTCCACCATCAAACCTCAGTCATGTTGCCAGTCCACAGGTTTCTGCCATCAAACCTCTGTCAAGTTCCCAGGCCACAGGGTTCAAGAATCAAGCCTCAGTCATTTTGCCAGGCCAGAGTGTTCCACCGTCAAACCTCACTCATAATCCCAGGCCACATATTTCCACAATGTAACCTCAGTCATTTTCCCAGGCCATAGGTGTCCAGAATCAAACCTCAGTCATATTCCCAGGACACATGTTTCCAGAATCCAACCTCAGTCATGTTCCCAGGCCACAGGGTTCCACATTCAAACCTCAGTCATGTTCCCAGGACACAGGTGTCCAGAATCAAACCTCAGTCATGTTTCCAGGGAACAGGGTTCCAGAACCAAACCTCAATCATGTTCCCAGACCGCAGGGTTTCAGAATCAAACCACAGTCATGTTCCCAGGCCAGAGGGTTCCACAATCAAACCTCAGTCATGTTTCCATGCCACAGGGTTCCAGAATCCAACCGATGTCATGTTCCCAGGTCACAGGGTTCCAGAATCAATCCTCAGGTATGTTCCCAGGCTACAGGGTTCCAGAATAAAACTTCAGTCATGTTCCCAGTCCACAGGGTTTCAGAACGAAGCCTCAGTCATGTTCCCAGGCCACAGGGATACAGAATCAAACCTCAGTCATGGTTCAATGCCATAGGGTACCACCATCAAAGCTCAGTCATATTCCTAGGCCTCCGGTTACCAGAATCAAACCGATTTCATGTTCCCAGGCAACTCGGAAGCAGTATCCAAACCGATGTCATGTTCCTAGGTCACAGAGTTTCACCATCAAACCTCAGTCCTGTTGCCAGGCCACAGGGTTCCACCATCAAGCCTCAGTCATGTTGCCAGGCCCCAGGGTACAACCATCAAACCTCAGTCATGTTCCCAGTAAGCAGGGTTTCAGAATCAAACCAACGTCATGTTCCCAAGCCACGGGGTTCCAGTATCAGGCCTCAGTCATGTTCCCAGTACACAGGGTTCCACCATCAAAGCTCAGTCATGTTGCCAGTCCACAGGTTTCTGCGATCAAACCACATTCAAGTTCCCAGGCCACAGGGTTCCAGAATCAAGCCTCAGTCAGGTTGCCAGGCCACAGGGTACCACCATCAAACCTCAGTCATGTTCCTAGGCAACAGGGTTCCTCCATCAAACCTCAATCTGGTTCCCAGGACACAGGGTTCCAGAATCAAAACAATGTCAAAATCCCAGGGCATGGTTTTCCAGTACCAGGCCTCAGTCATATTTCCAGGGCACAGGGTTCCACAATCAAACCTCAGTCATGTTGCCAGTCCACAGGTTTCTGCCATCAAACCTCAGTCAAGTTCCCAGGCCACAGATTTCCAGAATCAAACCTCAGTCATGTTCCCAGGGAACAGGATTCCAGAAACAAACCTCAGTCATGTTGCCAGGCCACAGGTTTCCACCATCAAACCTCAGCCATGTTCCCAGGCCACAGGATTCCAGAATCAAACCGTTCTCATGTACCCAGGCCACAGGTTTCCAGAATCCACTGATGTCATGTTCCCAGTCCACAGGGTTCCAGAACCAAGCCTCAGTCAGGTTCCCAGGGCACAGTATTCCACAATCTCAACAGATGTCATGTTCCCAGGCCACAAGTTTCCAGAATCACGCCTCAGTCATGTTCCCAGACCACAGGGATCCAGAATCAAACCTCAGTCATGTTACCAGGCCATAGGGTACCACCATCAAACCTCAGTCATATTCCCAGACCACAGGTTTCCAGAATCAAACCGACTACATGTTCCCAGGCAACAGGGTACCAGAATCCAAACCGATGTCATGTTCCCAGGCCACTGGATTCCACAATCTAACATCAGTCAGTTCCCAGGCCAATGGTTTCCAGATTCAAACCTCAGTCATATTCCCAGGCCACATGGTTCCAGAATCAAACTTCAGTCATGTTCCCAGAACACAGGGTTCCAGAATCAAACCTCAGTCATGTTCCCTGGACACAGGTTTCAAAAATAAAACCCCAGTCATGTTACCAGGCCACAGGGTTCCAGAATCAAGCCTCACTCATATTCCCAGCCCACAGGGTTCCACAATTAAACCTCAGTCATATTCCCAGGCCAAAGGGTTCCACAATCAAACCTCAGTCCAGTTTCCAGGTCACGGTTCCACCATCAAGCCTCAGTCATGTTCCCAGGCCAGAGTGTTCCACAATCAAACCTAAGTCATCTTGCCAGGACACAGGCTTCAACCATCAAACCTCAGTCATGTTCCAGGAAACAGGGTTCCAGAATCCAACCAATGTCATGTTCCCAGGCCACGGGGTTCCAGTATCAGGCCTCAGTCATGTTCCCAGTGCACAGGGTTCCACCATCAAACCTCAGTCATGTTGCCAGTCCACAGGTTTCTGCCATCAAACCTCTGTCAAGTTCCCAGGCCACAGGGTTCAAGAATCAAGCCTCAGTCATTTTGCCAGGCCAGAGTGTTCCACCGTCAAACCTCACTCATAATCCCAGGCCACATATTTCCACAATGAAACCTCAGTCATTTTCCCAGGCCATAGGTGTCCAGAATCAAACCTCAGTCATATTCCCAGGACACATGTTTCCAGAATCCAACCTCAGTCATGTTCCCAGGCCACAGGGTTCCACATTCAAACCTCAGTCATGTTCCCAGGACACAGGTATCCAGAATCAAACCTCAGTCATGTTCCCAGGGAACAGGGTTCCAGAACCAAACCTCAATCATGTTCCCAGACCGCAGGGTTTCAGAATCAAACCACAGTCATGTTCCCAGGCAAGAGGGTTCCACAATCAAACCTCAGTAATGTTTCCATGCCACAGGGTTCCAGAATCCAACCGATGTCATGTTCCCAGGTCACAGGGTTCCAGAATCAATCCACAGGTATGTTCCCAGGCTACAGGGTCCCAGAATAAAACTTCAGTCATGTTCCCAGTCCACAGGGTTCCAGAACGAAGCCTCAGTCATGTTCCCAGGCCACAGGGATCCAGAATCAAACCTCAGTCATGTTTCAAGGCCATAGGGTACCACCATCAAAGCTCAGTCATATTCCCAGGCCTCCGGTTTCAAGAATCAAACCGATTTCATGTTCCCAGGCAACTCGGAAGCAGTATCCAAACCGATGTCATGTTCCTAGGTCACAGGGTTTCACCATCAAACCTCAGTCCTGTTGCCAGGCCACAGGGTTCCACCATCAAGCCTCAGTCATGTTGCCAGGCCACAGGGTTCAACCATCAAACCTCAGTCATGTTCCCAGGAAGCAGGGTTCCAGAATCAAACCAACGTCATGTTCCCAAGCCACGGGGTTCCAGTATCAGGCCTCAGTCATGTTCCCAGTACACAGGGTTCCACCATCAAAGCTCAGTCATGTTGCCAGTTCACAGGTTTCTGCGATCAAACCACATTCAACTTCCCAGGCCACAGGGTTCCAGAATCAAGCATCAGTCATGTTGCCAGGCCACAGGGTACCACCATCAAACCTCAGTCATGTTCCTAGGCAACAGGGTTCCTCCATCAAACCTCAATCTGGTTCCCAGGACACAGGGTTCCAGAATCAAAACAATGTCAAAATCCCAGGGCATGGTTTTCCAGTACCAGGCCTCAGTCATATTTCCAGGGCACAGGGTTCCACAATCAAACCTCAGTCATGTTGCCAGTCCACAGGTTTCTGCCATCAAACCTCAGTCAAGTTCCCAGGCCACAGATTTCCAGAATCAAACCTCAGTCATGTTCCCAGGGAACAGGATTCCAGAAACAAACCTCAGTCATGTTGCCAGGCCACAGGATTCCAGAATCAAACCGTTCTCATGTTCCCAGGCCACAGGTTTCCAGAATACACTGATGTCATGTTCCCAGTCCACAGGGTGCCAGAACCAAGCCTCAGTCAGGTTCCCAGGGCACAGTATTCCACAATCTAAAGAGATGTCATGTTCCCAGGCCACAGTTTTCCAGAATCACGCCTCAGTCATGTTCCCAGACCACAGGGATCCAGAATCAAACCTCAGTCATGTTACCAGGCCATAGGGTACTACCATCAAACCTCAGTCATATTCCCAAACCACAGGTTTCCAGAATCAAACCGACTACATATTCCCAGGCAACAGGGTACCAGAATCCAAACCGATGTCATGTTCCCAGGCCACTGGATTCCACAATCTAACATCAGTCAGTTCCCAGGCCAATGGTTTCCAGATTCAAACCTCAGTCATATTCCCAGGCCACATGGTTACAGAATCAAACCTCAGTCATGTTCCCAGAACACAGGGTTCCAGAATAAAACCTCAGTCATCTTCCCTGGACACAGGTTTCAAAAATAAAACCCCTGTCATGTTACCAGGCCACAGGGTTCCAGAATCAAGCCTCACTCATATTTCCAGCCCACAGGGTTCCACAATTAAACCTCAGTCATATTCCCAGGCCAAAGTGTTCCACAATCAAACCTCAGTCCAGTTTCCAGGCCACGGTTCCACCATCAAGCCTCAGTCATGTTCCCAGGCCAGAGTGTTCCACAATCAAACCGAAGTCATCTTGCCAGGACACAGGCTTCAACCATCAAACCTCAGTCATGTTCCAGGAAACAGGGTTCCAGAATCCAACCAATGTCATGTTCCCAGGCCACGGGGTTCCAGTATCAGGCCTCAGTCATGTTCCCAGTGCACAGGGTTCCACCATCAAACCTCAGTCATGTTGCCAGTCCACAGGTTGGTGCCATCAAACCTCTGTCAAGTTCCCAGGCCACAGGGTTCCAGAATCAAGCCTCAGTCATGTTGCCAGAACACAGGGTACCACCTTGAAACCTCAGTCATGTTCCCAGGCAACAGGGTTCCTCCATCAAACCTGAATCTGGTTCCCAGGACACAGGTATCCAGAATCAAACCAATGGCAAAATCCCAGGGCATGGTTTTCCAGTACGAAGACTCAGTCATATTTCCAGGGCACAGGGTTCCACAATCAAGGCTCAGTCATGTTGCCAGTCCACAGGTTTCTGCCATCAAACCTCAGTCAACTTCCCAGGCCACAGATTTCCAGAATCAAACCTCAGTCATGTTCTCAGGGAACAGGACTCCAGAAACAAACCTCAGTCATGTTGCCAGGCCACAGGTTTCCACCATCAAACCTCAGCCATGTTCCCAGGCCACAGGATTCCAGAATCAAACCGTTGTCATATTCCCAGGCCACAGGTTTCCAGAATCCACTGTTGTCATGTTCCCAGTCCACAGGGTGCCAGAACCAAGCCTCAGTCAGGTTCCCAGGGCACAGTATTCCACAATCTCAACAGATGTCATGTTCCCAGGCCACAGGTTTCCAGAATCACGCCTCAGTCATGTTCCCAGACCACAGGGATCAAAAATCAAACCTCAGTCATGTTACCAGGCCATAGGGTACCACCATCAAACCTCAGTCATATTCCCAGACCACAGGTTTCCAGAATCAAACCGACTACATGTTCCCAGGCAACAGGGTACCAGAATCCAAACCGATGTCATGTTTCCAGGCCACTGTATTCCACTATCTAACATCAGTCATGTTCCCAGGCCAATGGTTTCCAGATTGAAACCTCAGTCATATTCTCAGGCCACATGGTTCCAGAATCAAACTTCAGTCATGTTCCCAGAACACAGGGTTCCAGAATAAAACCTCAGTCATGTTCCCTGGACATAGGTTTCAAAAATAAAACCCCAGTCATGTTACCAGGCCACAGGGTTCCAAAATCAAGCCTCACTCATATTCCCAGGCCACAGGGTTCCACAATTAAACCTCAGTCATATTCCCAGGCCACAGGGTTCCACATTCAAACCTCAGTCATGTTTCCAGGACACAGGTGTCCAGAATCAAATCTCAGTCATGTTCCAGGAAACAGGGTTCCAGAACCAAACCTCAGTCATGTTCCCAGGCCACGGGGTTCCAGTATCAGGCCTCAGTCATGTTCCCAGTGCACAGGGTTCCACCATCAAACCTCAGTCATGTTGCCAGTCCACAGGTTTCTGCCATCAAACCTCTGTCAAGTTCCCAGGCCACAGGGTTCAAGAATCAAGCCTCAGTCATTTTGCCAGGCCAGAGTGTTCCACCGTCAAACCTCACTCATAATCCCAGGCCACATATTTCCACAATGAAACCTCAGTCATTTTCCCAGGCCATAGGTGTCCAGAATCAAACCTCAGTCATATTCCCAGGACACATGTTTCCAGAATCCAACCTCAGTCATGTTCCCAGGGAACAGGGTCCAAGAAACAAACCTCAATCATGTTCCCAGACCGCAGGGTTTCAGAATCAAACCACAGTCATGTTCCCAGGCCAGAGGGTTCCACAATCAAACCTCAGTCATGTTTCCATGCCACAGGGTTCCAGAATCCAACCGATGTCATGTTCCCAGGTCACAGGGTTCCAGAATCAATCCACAGGTATGTTCCCAAGCTACAGGGTTCCAGAATAAAACTTCAGTCATGTTCCCAGTCCACAGGGTTCCAGAACGAAGCCTCAGTCATGTTCCCAGGCCACAGGGATCCAGAATCAAACCTCAGTCATGTTTCAAGGCCATAGAGTACCGCCATCAAAGCTCAGTCATATTCCCAGGCTTCCGGTTACCAGAATCAAACGGATTTCATGTTCTCAGGCAACTCGGAAGCAGTAATCAAACCGATGTCATGTTCCTAGGTCACAGTGTTTCACCATCAAACCTCAGTCCTGTTGCCAGGCCACAGGGTTCCACCATCAAGCCTCAGTCATGTTGCCAGGCCACAGGGTTCAACCATCAAACCTCAGTCATGTTCCCAGGAAGCAGGGTTCCAGAATCAAACCAACGTCATGTTCCCAAGCCACGGGGTTCCAGTATCAGGCCTCAGTCATGTTCCCAGTACACAGGGTTCCACCATCAAAGCTCAGTCATGTTGCGAGTCCACAGGTTTCTGCGATCAAACCACATTCAAGTTCCCAGGCCACAGGGTTCCAGAAATAAGCATCAGTCATGTTGCCAGGCCACAGGGTACCACCATCAAACCTCAGTCATGTTCCTAGGCAACAGGGTTCCTCCATCAAACCTCAATCTGGTTCCCAGGACACAGGGTTCCAGAATCAAAACAATGTCAAAATCCCAGGGCATGGTTTTCCAGTACCAGGCCTCCGTCATATTTCCAGGGCACAGGGTTCCACAATCAAACCTCAGTCATGTTGCCAGTCCACAGGTTTCTGCCATCAAACCACAGTCAATTTCCCAGGCCACAGATTTCCAGAATCAAACCTCAGTCATGTTCCCAGGGAACAGGATTCCAGAAACAAACCTCAGTCATGTTGCCAGGCCACAGGTTTCCACCATCAAACCTCAGCCATGTTCCCAGGCCACAGGATTCCAGAATCAAACCGTTCTCATGTTCCCAGGCCACAGGTTTCCAGAATACACTGATGTCATGTTCCCAGTCCCCAGGGTGCCAGAACCAAGCCTCAGTCAGGTTCCCAGGGCACAGTATTCCACAATCTCAACAGATGTCATGTTCCCAGGCCACAGGTTTTCAGAATCACGCCTCAGTCATGTTCCCAGACCACAGGGATCCAGAATCAAACCTCAGTCATGTTACCAGGCCATAGGGTACCACCATCAAACCTCAGTCATATTCCCAGACCACAGGTTTCCAGAATCAAACCGACTACATGTTCCCAGGCAACAGGGTACCAGAATCCAAACCGATGTCATGTTCCCAGGCCACTGGATTCCACAATCTAACATCAGTCAGTTCCCAGGCCAATGGTTTCCAGATTCAAACCTCAGTCATATTCCCAGGCGACATGGTTCCAGAATCAAACCTCAGTCATGTTCCCAGAACACAGGGTTCCAGAATCAAACCTCAGTCATGTTCCGTGGACACAGGTTTCAAAAATAAAACCCCAGTCATGTTACCAGGCCACAGGGTTCCAGAATCAAGCCTCACTCATATTCCCAGCCCACAGGGTTCCACAATTAAACCTCAGTCATATTCCCAGGCCAAAGGGTTCCACAATCAAACCTCAGTCCAGTTTCCAGGCCACGGTTCCACCATCAAGCCTCAGTCATGTTCCCAGGCCAGAGTGTTCCACAATCAAACCTAAGTCATCTTGCCAGGGCACAGGGTTCAACCATCAAACCTCAGTCATGTTCCAGGAAACAGGGTTCCAGAACCAACACAATGTCAAAATCCCAGGGCATGGTTTTCCAGTACCAGGCCTCAGTCATATTTCCATGGCACAGGGTTCCACAATCAAACCTCAGTCATGTTGCCAGTCCACAGGTTTCTGCCATCAAACCACAGTCAAGTTCCCAGGCCACAGATTTCCAGAATCAAACCTCAGTCATGTTCCCAGGGAACAGGATTCCAGAAACAAACCTCAGTCATGTTGCCAGGCCACAGGTTTCCACCATCAAACCTCAGCCATGTTCCCAGGCCACAGGATTCCAGAATCAAACCGTTCTCATGTTCCCAGGCCACAGGTTTCCAGAATCCACTGATGTCATGTTCCCAGTCCACAGGGTTCCAGAACCAAGCCTCAGTCAGGTTCCCAGGGCACAGTATTCCACAATCTCAACAGATGTCATGTTCCCAGGCCACAGGTTTCCAGAATCACGCCTCAGTCATGTTCCCAGACCACAGGGATCAGGAATCAAACCTCAGTCATGTTACCAGGCCATAGGGTACCACCATCAAACTTCAGTCATATTCCCAGACCACAGGTTTCCAGAATCAAATCGACTACATGTTCCCAGGCAACAGGGAACCACAATCCAAACCGATCTCATGTTTCCAGGCCACTGTATTCCACTATCTAACATCAGTCATGTTCCCAGGCCAATGGTTTCCAGATTGAAACCTCAGTCATATTCCCAGGCCACATGGTTCCAGAATCAAACTTCAGTCATGTTCCCAGAACACAGGGTTCCAGAATAAAACCTCAGTCATGTTCCCTGGACATAGGTTTCAAAAATAAAACCCCAGTCATGTTACAAGACCACAGGGTTCCAAAATCAAGCCTCACTCATATTCCCAGGCCACAGGGTTCCACAATTAAACCTCAGTCATTTTCCCAGGCCACAGGGTTCCACATTCAAACCTCAGTCATGTTTCAAGGACACAGGTGTCCAGAATCAAATCTCAGTCATGTTCCCAGGGAACAGGGTTCCAGAACCAAACCTCAGTCATGTTCCCAGAACCCAGGGTTCCAGTATCAGGCCTCAGTCATGTTCCCAGTGCACAGGGTTCCACCATCAAACCTCAGTCATCTTGCCAGTCCACAGGTTTCTGCCATCAAACCTCTGTCAAGTTCCCAGGCCACAGGGTTCAAGAATCAAGCCTCAGTCATTTTGCCAGGCCAGAGTGTTCCACCGTCAAACCTCACTCATAATCCCAGGCCACATATTTCCACAATGTAACCTCAGTCATTTTCCCAGGCCATAGGTGTCCAGAATCAAACCTCAGTCATATTCCCAGGACACATGTTTCCAGAATCCAACCTCAGTCATGTTCCCAGGCCACAGGGTTCCACATTCAAACCTCAGTCATGTTCCCAGGACACAGGTGTCCAGAATCAAACCTCAGTCATGTTCCCAGGGAACAGGGTTCCAGAACCAAACCTCAATCATGTTCCCAGACCGCAGGGTTTCAGAATCAAACCACAGTCATGTTCCCAGGCCAGAGGGTTCCACAATCAAACCTCAGTCATGTTTCCATGCCACAGGGTTCCAGAATCCAACCGATGTCATGTTCCCAGGTCACAGGGTTCCAGAATCAATCCTCAGGTATGTTCCCAGGCTACAGGGTTCCAGAATAAAACTTCAGTCATGTTCCCAGTCCACAGGGTTCCAGAACGAAGCCTCAGTCATGTTCCCAGGCCACAGGGATCCAGAATCAAACCTCAGTCATGTTTCAAGGCCATAGGGTACCACCATCAAAGCTCAGTCATATTCCCAGGCCTCCGGTTTCCAGAATCAAACCGATTTCATGTTCCCAGGCAACTCGGAAGCAGTATCCAAACCGATGTCATGTTCCTAGGTCACAGGGTTTCACCATCAAACCTCAGTCATGTTGCCAGGCCACAGGGTTCCACCATCAAGCCTCAGTCATGTTGCCAGGCCACAGGGTTCAACCATCAAACCTCAGTCATGTTCCCAGGAAGCAGGGTTCCAGAATCAAACCAACGTCATGTTCCCAAGCCACGGGGTTCCAGTATCAGGCCTCAGTCATGTTCCCAGTACACAGGGTTCCACCATCAAAGCTCAGTCATGTTGCCAGTCCACAGGTTTCTGCGATCAAACCACATTCAAGTTCCCAGGCCACAGGGTTCCAGAATCAAGCCTCAGTCATGTTGCCAGGCCACAGGGTACCACCATCAAACCTCAGTCATGTTCCTAGGCAACAGGTTTCCTCCATCAAACCTCAATCTGGTTCCCAGGACACAGGGTTCCAGAATCAAAACAATGTCAAAATCCCAGGGCATGGTTTTCCAGTACCAGGCCTCAGTCATATTTCCAGGGCACAGGGTTCCACAATCAAACCTCAGTCATGTTGCCAGTCCACAGGTTTCTGCCATCAAACCTCAGTCAAGTTCCCAGGCCACAGATTTCCAGAATCAAACCTCAGTCATGTTCCCAGGGAACAGGATTCCAGAAACAAACCTCAGTCATGTTGCCAGGCCACAGGTTTCCACCATCAAACCTCAGCCATGTTCCCAGGCCACAGGATTCCAGAATCAAACCGTTCTCATGTACCCAGGCCACAGGTTTCCAGAATCCACTGATGTCATGTTCCCAGTCCACAGGGTTCCAGAACCAAGCCTCAGTCAGCTTCCCAGGGCACAGTATTCCACAATCTAAAGAGATGTCATGTTCCCAGGTACAGGTTTCCAAAATCACGCCTCAGTCATGTTCCCAGACCACAGGGATCCAGAATCAAACCTCAGTCATCTTACCAGGCCATAGGGAACTACCATCAAACCTCAGTCATATTCCCAGACCACAGGTTTCCAGAATCAAACCGACTACATGTTCCCAGGCAACAGGGTACCAGAATCCAAACCGATGTCATGTTCCCAGGCTACTGGATTCCACAATCTAACATCAGTCAGTTCCCAGGCCAATGGTTTCCAGATTCAAACCTCAGTCATATTCCCAGGCCACATGGTTCCAGAATCAAACCTCAGTCATGTTCCCAGAACACAGGGTTCCAGAATAAAACCTCAGTCATGTTCCCTGGACACATGTTTCAAAAATAAAACCCCAGTCATGTTACCAGGCCACAGGGTTCCAGAATCAAGCCTCACTCATATTCCCAGCCCACAGGGTTCCACAATTAAACCTCAGTCATATTCCCAGGCCAAAGGGTTCCACAATCAAACCTCAGTCCAGTTTCCAGGCCACGGTTCCACCATCAAGCCTCAGTCATGTTCCCAGGCCAGAGTGTTCCACAATCAAACCTAAGTCATCTTGCCAGGAGACAGGCTTCAACCATCAAACCTCAGTCATGTTCCAGGAAACAGGGTTCCAGAATCCAACCAATGTCATGTTCCCAGGCCACGGGGTTCCAGTATCAGGCCTCAGTCATGTCCCCAGTGCACAGGGTTCCACCATCAAACCTCAGTCATCTTGCCAGTCCACAGGTTTCTGCCATCAAACCTCTGTCAAGTTCCCAGGCCACAGGGTTCAAGAATCAAGCCTCAGTCATTTTGCCAGGCCAGAGTGTTCCACCGTCAAACCTCACTCATAATCCCAGGCCACATATTTCCACAATGAAACCTCAGTCATTTTCCCAGGCCATAGGTGTCCAGAATCAAACCTCAGTCATATTCCCAGGACACATGTTTCCAGAATCCAACCTCAGTCATGTTCTCAGGCCACAGGGTTCCACATTCAAACCTCAGTCATGTTCCCAGGACACAGGTGTCCAGAATCAAACCTCAGTCATGTTCCCAGGGAACAGGGTTCCAGAACCAAACCTCAATCATGTTCCCAGACCGCAGGGTTTCAGAATCAAACCACAGTCAAGTTCCCAGGCCAGAGGGTTCCACAATCAACCCTGAGTCATGTTTCCATGCCACAGGGTTCCAGAATCCAACCGATGTCATGTTCCCAGGTCACAGGGTTCCAGAATCAATCCTCAGGTATGTTCCCAGGCTACAGGGTTCCAGAATAAAACTTCAGTCATGTTCCCAGTCCTCAGGGTTTCAGAACGAAGCCTCAGTCATGTTCCCAGGCCACAGGGATCCAGAATCAAACCTCAGTCATGTTTCAAGGCCATAGGGTACCACCATCAAAGCTCAGTCATATTCCCAGGCCTCCGGTTTCCAGAATCAAACCGATTTCATGTTCCCAGGCAACTCGGAAGCAGAATCCAAACCGATGTCATATTCCTAGGTCACAGGGTTTCACCATCAAACCTCAGTGTTGTTGCCAGGCCACAGGGTTCCACTAACAAGCCTCAGTCATGTTGCCAGGCCACAGGGTTCAACCATCAAACCTCAGTCATGTTCCCAGGAAGCAGGGTTCCAGAATCAAACCAACGTCATATTCCCAAGCCACGGGGTTCCAGTATCAGGCCTCAGTCATATTCCCAGTACACAGGATTCCACCATCAAAGCTCAGTCATGTTGCCAGTCCACAGGTTTCTGCGATCAAACCACATTCAAGTTCCCAGGCCACAGGGTTCCAGAAATAAGCATCAGTCATGTTGCCAGGCCACAGGGTACCACCATCAAACCTCAGTCATGTTCCTAGGCAACAGGGTTCCTCCATCAAACCTCAATCTGGTTCCCAGGACACAGGGTTCCAGAATCAAAACAATGTCAAAATCCCAGGGCATGGTTTTCCAGTACCAGGCCTCCGTCATATTTCCAGGGCACAGGGTTCCACAATCAAACCTCAGTCATGTTGCCAGTCCACAGGTTTCTGCCATCAAACCACAGTCAAGTTCCCAGGCCACAGATTTCCAGAATCAAACCTCAGTCATGTTCCCAGGGAACAGGATTCCAGAAACAAACCTCAGTCATGTTGCCAGGCCACAGGTTTCCACCATCAAACCTCAGCCATGTTCCCAGGCCACAGGATTCCAGAATCAAACCGTTCTCATGTTCCCAGGCCACAGGTTTCCAGAATACACTGATGTCATGTTCCCAGTCCCCAGGGTGCCAGAACCAAGCCTCAGTCAGGTTCCCAGGGCACAGTATTCCACAATCTCAACAGATGTCATGTTCCCAGGCCACAGGTTTTCAGAATCACGCCTCAGTCATGTTCCCAGACCACAGGGATCCAGAATCAAACCTCAGTCATGTTACCAGGCCATAGGGTACCACCATCAAACCTCAGTCATATTCCCAGACCACAGGTTTCCAGAATCAAACCGACTACATGTTCCCAGGCAACAGGGTACCAGAATCCAAACCGATGTCATGTTCCCAGGCCACTGGATTCCACAATCTAACATCAGTCAGTTCCCAGGCCAATGGTTTCCAGATTCAAACCTCAGTCATATTCCCAGGCGACATGGTTCCAGAATCAAACCTCAGTCATGTTCCCAGAACACAGGGTTCCAGAATCAAACCTCAGTCATGTTCCGTGGACACAGGTTTCAAAAATAAAACCCCAGTCATGTTACCAGGCCACAGGGTTCCAGAATCAAGCCTCACTCATATTCCCAGCCCACAGGGTTCCACAATTAAACCTCAGTCATATTCCCAGGCCAAAGGGTTCCACAATCAAACCTCAGTCCAGTTTCCAGGCCACGGTTCCACCATCAAGCCTCAGTCATGTTCCCAGGCCAGAGTGTTCCACAATCAAACCTAAGTCATCTTGCCAGGGCACAGGGTTCAACCATCAAACCTCAGTCATGTTCCAGGAAACAGGGTTCCAGAACCAACACAATGTCAAAATCCCAGGGCATGGTTTTCCAGTACCAGGCCTCAGTCATATTTCCATGGCACAGGGTTCCACAATCAAACCTCAGTCATGTTGCCAGTCCACAGGTTTCTGCCATCAAACCACAGTCAAGTTCCCAGGCCACAGATTTCCAGAATCAAACCTCAGTCATGTTCCCAGGGAACAGGATTCCAGAAACAAACCTCAGTCATGTTGCCAGGCCACAGGTTTCCACCATCAAACCTCAGCCATGTTCCCAGGCCACAGGATTCCAGAATCAAACCGTTCTCATGTTCCCAGGCCACAGGTTTCCAGAATCCACTGATGTCATGTTCCCAGTCCACAGGGTTCCAGAACCAAGCCTCAGTCAGGTTCCCAGGGCACAGTATTCCACAATCTCAACAGATGTCATGTTCCCAGGCCACAGGTTTCCAGAATCACGCCTCAGTCATGTTCCCAGACCACAGGGATCAGGAATCAAACCTCAGTCATGTTACCAGGCCATAGGGTACCACCATCAAACTTCAGTCATATTCCCAGACCACAGGTTTCCAGAATCAAATCGACTACATGTTCCCAGGCAACAGGGAACCACTATCCAAACCGATCTCATGTTTCCAGGCCACTGTATTCCACTATCTAACATCAGTCATGTTCCCAGGCCAATGGTTTCCAGATTGAAACCTCAGTCATATTCCCAGGCCACATGGTTCCAGAATCAAACTTCAGTCATGTTCCCAGAACACAGGGTTCCAGAATAAAACCTCAGTCATGTTCCCTGGACATAGGTTTCAAAAATAAAACCCCAGTCATGTTACAAGGCCACAGGGTTACAAAATCAAGCCTCACTCATATTCCCAGGCCACAGGGTTCCACAATTAAACCTCAGTCATTTTCCCAGGCCACAGGGTTCCACATTCAAACCTCAGTCATGTTTCAAGGACACAGGTGTCCAGAATCAAATCTCAGTCATGTTCCCAGGGAACAGGGTTCCAGAACCAAACCTCAGTCATGTTCCCAGAACCCAGGGTTCCATTATCAGGCCTCAGTCATGTTCCCAGTGCACAGGGTTCCACCATCAAACCTCAGTCATCTTGCCAGTCCACAGGTTTCTGCCATCAAACCTCTGTCAAGTTCCCAGGCCACAGGGTTCAAGAATCAAGCCTCAGTCATTTTGCCAGGCCAGAGTGTTCCACCGTCAAACCTCACTCATAATCCCAGGCCACATATTTCCACAATGTAACCTCAGTCATTTTCCCAGGCCATAGGTGTCCAGAATCAAACCTCAGTCATATTCCCAGGACACATGTTTCCAGAATCCAACCTCAGTCATGTTCCCAGGCCACAGGGTTCCACATTCAAACCTCAGTCATGTTCCCAGGACACAGGTGTCCAGAATCAAACCTCAGTCATGTTCCCAGGGAACAGGGTTCCAGAACCAAACCTCAATCATGTTCCCAGACCGCAGGGTTTCAGAATCAAACCACAGTCATGTTCCCAGGCCAGAGGGTTCCACAATCAAACCTCAGTCATGTTTCCATGCCACAGGGTTCCAGAATCCAACCGATGTCATGTTCCCAGGTCACAGGGTTCCAGAATCAATCCTCAGGTATGTTCCCAGGCTACAGGGTTCCAGAATAAAACTTCAGTCATGTTCCCAGTCCACAGGGTTCCAGAACGAAGCCTCAGTCATGTTCCCAGGCCACAGGGATCCAGAATCAAACCTCAGTCATGTTTCAAGGCCATAGGGTACCACCATCAAAGCTCAGTCATATTCCCAGGCCTCCGGTTTCCAGAATCAAACCGATTTCATGTTCCCAGGCAACTCGGAAGCAGTATCCAAACCGATGTCATGTTCCTAGGTCACAGGGTTTCACCATCAAACCTCAGTCATGTTGCCAGGCCACAGGGTTCCACCATCAAGCCTCAGTCATGTTGCCAGGCCACAGGGTTCAACCATCAAACCTCAGTCATGTTCCCAGGAAGCAGGGTTCCAGAATCAAACCAACGTCATGTTCCCAAGCCACGGGGTTCCAGTATCAGGCCTCAGTCATGTTCCCAGTACACAGGGTTCCACCATCAAAGCTCAGTCATGTTGCCAGTCCACAGGTTTCTGCGATCAAACCACATTCAAGTTCCCAGGCCACAGGGTTCCAGAATCAAGCCTCAGTCATGTTGCCAGGCCACAGGGTACCACCATCAAACCTCAGTCATGTTCCTAGGCAACAGGTTTCCTCCATCAAACCTCAATCTGGTTCCCAGGACACAGGGTTCCAGAATCAAAACAATGTCAAAATCCCAGGGCATGGTTTTCCAGTACCAGGCCTCAGTCATATTTCCAGGGCACAGGGTTCCACAATCAAACCTCAGTCATGTTGCCAGTCCACAGGTTTCTGCCATCAAACCTCAGTCAAGTTCCCAGGCCACAGATTTCCAGAATCAAACCTCAGTCATGTTCCCAGGGAACAGGATTCCAGAAACAAACCTCAGTCATGTTGCCAGGCCACAGGTTTCCACCATCAAACCTCAGCCATGTTCCCAGGCCACAGGATTCCAGAATCAAACCGTTCTCATGTACCCAGGCCACAGGTTTCCAGAATCCACTGATGTCATGTTCCCAGTCCACAGGGTTCCAGAACCAAGCCTCAGTCAGCTTCCCAGGGCACAGTATTCCACAATCTAAAGAGATGTCATGTTCCCAGGTACAGGTTTCCAAAATCACGCCTCAGTCATGTTCCCAGACCACAGGGATCCAGAATCAAACCTCAGTCATGTTACCAGGCCATAGGGAACTACCATCAAACCTCAGTCATATTCCCAGACCACAGGTTTCCAGAATCAAACCGACTACATGTTCCCAGGCAACAGGGTACCAGAATCCAAACCGATGTCATGTTCCCAGGCTACTGGATTCCACAATCTAACATCAGTCAGTTCCCAGGCCAATGGTTTCCAGATTCAAACCTCAGTCATATTCCCAGGCCACATGGTTCCAGAATCAAACCTCAGTCATGTTCCCAGAACACAGGGTTCCAGAATAAAACCTCAGTCATGTTCCCTGGACACATGTTTCAAAAATAAAACCCCAGTCATGTTACCAGGCCACAGGGTTCCAGAATCAAGCCTCACTCATATTCCCAGCCCACAGGGTTCCACAATTAAACCTCAGTCATATTCCCAGGCCAAAGGGTTCCACAATCAAACCTCAGTCCAGTTTCCAGGCCACGGTTCCACCATCAAGCCTCAGTCATGTTCCCAGGCCAGAGTGTTCCACAATCAAACCTAAGTCATCTTGCCAGGAGACAGGCTTCAACCACCAAACCTCAGTCATGTTCCAGGAAACAGGGTTCCAGAATCCAACCAATGTCATGTTCCCAGGCCACGGGGTTCCAGTATCAGGCCTCAGTCTTGTCCCCAGTGCACAGGGTTCCACCATCAAACCTCAGTCATCTTGCCAGTCCACAGGTTTCTGCCATCAAACCTCTGTCAAGTTCCCAGGCCACAGGGTTCAAGAATCAAGCCTCAGTCATTTTGCCAGGCCAGAGTGTTCCACCGTCAAACCTCACTCATAATCCCAGGCCACATATTTCCACAATGAAACCTCAGTCATTTTCCCAGGCCATAGGTGTCCAGAATCAAACCTCAGTCATATTCCCAGGACACATGTTTCCAGAATCCAACCTCAGTCATGTTCTCAGGCCACAGGGTTCCACATTCAAACCTCAGTCATGTTCCCAGGACACAGGTGTCCAGAATCAAACCTCAGTCATGTTCCCAGGGAACAGGGTTCCAGAACCAAACCTCAATCATGTTCCCAGACCGCAGGGTTTCAGAATCAAACCACAGTCAAGTTCCCAGGCCAGAGGGTTCCACAATCAACCCTGAGTCATGTTTCCATGCCACAGGGTTCCAGAATCCAACCGATGTCATGTTCCCAGGTCACAGGGTTCCAGAATCAATCCTCAGGTATGTTCCCAGGCTACAGGGTTCCAGAATAAAACTTCAGTCATGTTCCCAGTCCTCAGGGTTTCAGAACGAAGCCTCAGTCATGTTCCCAGGCCACAGGGATCCAGAATCAAACCTCAGTCATGTTTCAAGGCCATAGGGTACCACCATCAAAGCTCAGTCATATTCCCAGGCCTCCGGTTTCCAGAATCAAACCGATTTCATGTTCCCAGGCAACTCGGAAGCAGAATCCAAACCGATGTCATATTCCTAGGTCACAGGGTTTCACCATCAAACCTCAGTGTTGTTGCCAGGCCACAGGGTTCCACTAACAAGCCTCAGTCATGTTGCCAGGCCACAGGGTTCAACCATCAAACCTCAGTCATGTTCCCAGGAAGCAGGGTTCCAGAATCAAACCAACGTCATATTCCCAAGCCACGGGGTTCCAGTATCAGGCCTCAGTCATATTCCCAGTACACAGGATTCCACCATCAAAGCTCAGTCATGTTGCCAGTCCACAGGTTTCTGCGATCAAACCACATTCAAGTTCCCAGGCCACAGGGTTCCAGAATCAAGCATCAGTCATGTTGCCAGGCCACAGGGTACCACCATCAAACCTCAGTCATGTTCCTAGGCAACAGGGTTCCTCCATCAAACCCCAATCTGGTTCCCAGGACACAGGGTTCCAGAATCAAAACAATGTCAAAATCCCAGGGCATGGTTTTCCAGTACCAGGCCTCAGTCATATTTCCAGGGCACAGGGTTCCACAATCAAACCTCAGTCATGTTGCCAGTCCACAGGTTTCTGCCATCAAACCTCAGTCAAGTTCCCAGGCCACAGATTTCCAGAATCAAACCTCAGTCATGTTCCCAGGGAACAGGATTCCAGAAACAAACCTCAGTCATGTTGCCAGGCCACAGGTTTCCACCATCAAACCTCAGCCATGTTCCCAGGCCACAGGATTCCAGAATCAAACCGTTCTCATGTACCCAGGCCACAGGTTTCCAGAATCCACTGATGTCCTGTTCCCAGTCCACAGGGTTCCAGAACCAAGCCTCAGTCAGGTTCCCAGGGCACAGTATTCCACAATCTCAAGAGATGTCATGTTCCCAGGCCACAGATTTCCAGAATCACGCCTCAGTCATGTTCCCAGACCACAGGGATCAGGAATCAAACCTCAGTCATGTTACCAGGCCATAGGGTACCACCATCAAACCTCAGTCATATTCCCAGACCACAGGTTTCCAGAATCAAACCGACTACATGTTCCCAGGCAACAGGGTACCAGAATCCAAACCGATGTCATGTTCCCAGGCCACTGGATTCCACAATCTAACATCAGTCAGTTCCCAGGCCAATGGTTTCCAGATTCAAACCTCAGTCATATTCCCAGGCCACATGGTTCCAGAATCAAACTTCAGTCATGTTCCCAGAACACAGGGTTCCAGAATCAAACCTCAGTCATGTTCCCTGGACACAGGTTTCAAAAATAAAACCCCAGTCATGTTACCAGGCCACAGGGTTCCAGAATCAAGCCTCACTCATATTCCCAGCCCACAGGGTTCCACATTTAAACCTCAGTCATATTCCCAGGCCAAAGGGTTCCACAATCAAACCTCAGTCCAGTTTCCAGGTCACGGTTCCACCATCAAGCCTCAGTCATGTTCCCAGGCCAGAGTGTTCCACAATCAAACCTAAGTCATCTTGCCAGGACACAGGCTTCAACCATCAAACCTCAGTCATGTTCCAGGAAACAGGGTTCCAGAATCCAACCAATGTCATGTTCCCAGGCCACGGGGTTCCAGTATCAGGCCTCAGTCATGTTCCCAGTGCACAGGGTTCCACCATCAAACCTCAGTCATGTTGCCAGTCCACAGGTTTCTGCCATCAAACCTCTGTCAAGTTCCCAGGCCACAGGGTTCAAGAATCAAGCCTCAGTCATTTTGCCAGGCCAGAGTGTTCCACCGTCAAACCTCACTCATAATCCCAGGCCACATATTTCCACAATGAAACCTCAGTCATTTTCCCAGGCCATAGGTGTCCAGAATCCAACCTCAGTCATGTTCCCAGGCCACAGGGTTCCACATTCAAACCTCAGGCATGTTCCCAGGACACAGGTGTCCAGAATCAAACCTCAGTCATGTTCCCAGGGAACAGGGTTCCAGAACCAAACCTCAATCATGTTCCCAGACCGCAGGGTTTCAGAATCAAACCACAGTCATGTTCCCAGGCCAGAGGGTTCCACAATCAAACCTCAGTCATGTTTCCATGCCACAGGGTTCCAGAATCCAACCGATGTCATGTTCCCAGGTCACAGGGTTCCAGAATCAATCCTCAGGTATGTTCCCAGGCTACAGGTTTCCAGAATAAATGTTCAGTCATGTTCCAAGTCCACAGGGTTCCAGAACGAAGCCTCAGTCATGTTCCCAGGCCACAGGGATCCAGAATCAAACCTCAGTCATGTTTCAAGGCCATAGGGTACCACCATCAAAGCTCAGTCATATTCCCAGGCCTCCGGTTTCCAGTATGAAACCGATTTCATGTTCCCAGGCAACTCGGAATCAGAATCCAAAGCGATGTCATGTTCCTAGGTCACAGGGTTTCACCATCAAACCTCAGTCCTGTTGCCAGGCCACAGGGTTCCACCATCAAGCCTCAGTCATGTTGCCAGGCCACAGGGTTCAACCATCAAACCTCAGTCATGTTCCCAGGAAGCAGGGTTCCAGAATCAAACCAACGTCATGTTCCCAGGCCACGGGTTTCCAGTATCAGGCCTCAGTCATGTTCCCAGTACACAGGGTTCCACCATCAAAGCTCAGTCATGTTGCCAGTCCACAGGTTTCTGCGATTAAACCACATTCAAGTTCCCAGGCCACAGGGTTCCAGAATCAAGCATCAGTCATGTTGCCAGGCCACAGGGTACCACCATCAAACCTCAGTCATGTTCCTAGGCAACAGGGTTCCTCCATCAAACCCCAATCTGGTTCCCAGGACACAGGGTTCCAGAATCAAAACAATGTCAAAATCCCAGGGCATGGTTTTCCAGTACCAGGCCTCAGTCATATTTCCAGGGCACAGGGTTCCACAATCAAACCTCAGTCATGTTGCCAGTCCACAGGTTTCTGCCATCAAACCTCAGTCAAGTTCCCAGGCCACAGATTTCCAGAATCAAACCTCAGTCATGTTCCCAGGGAACAGGATTCCAGAAACAAACCTCAGTCATGTTGCCAGGCCACAGGTTTCCACCATCAAACATCAGCCATGTTCCCAGGCCACAGGATTCCAGAATCAAACCGTTCTCATGTACCCAGGCCACAGGTTTCCAGAATCCACTGATGTCCTGTTCCCAGTCCACAGGGTTCCAGAACCAAGCCTCAGTCAGGTTCCCAGGGCACAGTATTCCACAATCTCAAGAGATGTCATGTTCCCAGGCCACAGATTTCCAGAATCACGCCTCAGTCATGTTCCCAGACCACAGGGATCAGGAATCAAACCTCAGTCATGTTACCAGGCCATAGGGTACCACCATCAAACCTCAGTCATATTCCCAGACCACAGGTTTCCAGAATCAAACCGACTACATGTTCCCAGGCAACAGGGTACCAGAATCCAAACCGATGTCATGTTCCCAGGCCACTGGATTCCACAATCTAACATCAGTCAGTTCCCAGGCCAATGGTTTCCAGATTGAAACCTCAGTCATATTCCCAGGCCACATGGTTCCAGAATCAAACTTCAGTCATGTTCCCAGAACACAGGGTTCCAGAATCAAACCTCAGTCATGTTCCCTGGACACAGGTTTCAAAAATAAAACCCCAGTCATGTTACCAGGCCACAGGGTTCCAGAATCAAGCCTCACTCATATTCCCAGCCCACAGGGTTCCACAATTAAACCTCAGTCATATTCCCAGGCCAAAGGGTTCCACAATCAAACCTCAGTCCAGTTTCCAGGTCACGGTTCCACCATCAAGCCTCAGTCATGTTCCCAGGCCAGAGTGTTCCACAATCAAACCTAAGTCATCTTGCCAGGACACAGGCTTCAACCATCAAACCTCAGTCATGTTCCAGGAAACAGGGTTCCAGAATCCAACCAATGTCATGTTCCCAGGCCACGGGGTTCCAGTATCAGGCCTCAGTCATGTTCCCAGTGCACAGGGTTCCACCATCAAACCTCAGTCATGTTGCCAGTCCACAGGTTTCTGCCATCAAACCTCTGTCAAGTTCCCAGGCCACAGGGTTCAAGAATCAAGCCTCAGTCATTTTGCCAGGCCAGAGTGTTCCACCGTCAAACCTCACTCATAATCCCAGGCCACATATTTCCACAATGAAACCTCAGTCATTTTCCCAGGCCATAGGTGTCCAGAATCAAACCTCAGTCATATTCCCAGGACACATGTTTCCAGAATCCAACCTCAGTCATGTTCCCAGGCCACAGGGTTCCACATTCAAACCTCAGTCATGTTCCCAGGACACAGGTTTCCAGAATCAAACCTCAGTCATGTTCCCAGGGAACAGGGTTCCAGAACCAAACCTCAATCATGTTCCCAGACCGCAGGGTTTCAGAATCAAACCACAGTCATGTTCCCAGGCAAGAGGGTTCCACAATCAAACCTCAGTAATGTTTCCATGCCACAGGGTTCCAGAATCCAACCGATGTCATGTTCCCAGGTCACAGGGTTCCAGAATCAATCCACAGGTATGTTCCCAGGCTACAGGGTCCCAGAATAAAACTTCAGTCATGTTCCCAGTCCACAGGGTTCCAGAACGAAGCCTCAGTCATGTTCCCAGGCCACAGGGATCCAGAATCAAACCTCAGTCATGTTTCAAGGCCATAGGGTACCACCATCAAAGCTCAGTCATATTCCCAGGCCTCCGGTTTCAAGAATCAAACCGATTTCATGTTCCCAGGCAACTCGGAAGCAGTATCCAAACCGATGTCATGTTCCTAGGTCACAGGGTTTCACCATCAAACCTCAGTCCTGTTGCCAGGCCACAGGGTTCCACCATCAAGCCTCAGTCATGTTGCCAGGCCACAGGGTTCAACCATCAAACCTCAGTCATGTTCCCAGGAAGCAGGGTTCCAGAATCAAACCAACGTCATGTTCCCAAGCCACGGGGTTCCAGTATCAGGCCTCAGTCATGTTCCCAGTACACAGGGTTCCACCATCAAAGCTCAGTCATGTTGCCAGTTCACAGGTTTCTGCGATCAAACCACATTCAACTTCCCAGGCCACAGGGTTCCAGAATCAAGCATCAGTCATGTTGCCAGGCCACAGGGTACCACCATCAAACCTCAGTCATGTTCCTAGGCAACAGGGTTCCTCCATCAAACCTCAATCTGGTTCCCAGGACACAGGGTTCCAGAATCAAAACAATGTCAAAATCCCAGGGCATGGTTTTCCAGTACCAGGCCTCAGTCATATTTCCAGGGCACAGGGTTCCACAATCAAACCTCAGTCATGTTGCCAGTCCACAGGTTTCTGCCATCAAACCTCAGTCAAGTTCCCAGGCCACAGATTTCCAGAATCAAACCTCAGTCATGTTCCCAGGGAACAGGATTCCAGAAACAAACCTCAGTCATGTTGCCAGGCCACAGGATTCCAGAATCAAACCGTTCTCATGTTCCCAGGCCACAGGATTCCAGAATACACTGATGTCATGTTCCCAGTCCACAGGGTGCCAGAACCAAGCCTCAGTCAGGTTCCCAGGGCACAGTATTCCACAATCTAAAGAGATGTCATGTTCCCAGGCCACAGTTTTCCAGAATCACGCCTCAGTCATGTTCCCAGACCACAGGGATCCAGAATCAAACCTCAGTCATGTTACCAGGCCATAGGGTACTACCATCAAACCTCAGTCATATTCCCAAACCACAGGTTTCCAGAATCAAACCGACTACATTTTCCCAGGCAACAGGGTACCAGAATCCAAACCGATGTCATGTTCCCAGGCCACTGGATTCCACAATCTAACATCAGTCAGTTCCCAGGCCAATGGTTTCCAGATTCAAACCTCAGTCATATTCCCAGGCCACATGGTTCCAGAATCAAACCTCAGTCATGTTCCCAGAACACAGGGTTCCAGAATAAAACCTCAGTCATCTTCACTGGACACAGGTTTCAAAAATAAAACCCCTGTCATGTTACCAGGCCACAGGGTTCCAGAATCAAGCCTCACTCATATTTCCAGCCCACAGGGTTCCACAATTAAACCTCAGTCATATTCCCAGGCCAAAGTGTTCCACAATCAAACCTCAGTCCAGTTTCCAGGCCACGGTTCCACCATCAAGCCTCAGTCATGTTCCCAGGCCAGAGTGTTCCACAATCAAACCGAAGTCATCTTGCCAGGACACAGGCTTCAACCATCAAACCTCAGTCATGTTCCAGGAAACAGGGTTCCAGAATCCAACCAATGTCATATTCCCAGGCCACGGGGTTCCAGTATCAGGCCTCAGTCATGTTCCCAGTGCACAGGGTTCCACCATCAAACCTCAGTCATGTTGCCAGTCCACAGGTTGGTGCCATCAAACCTCTGTCAAGTTCCCAGGCCACAGGGTTCCAGAATCAAGCCTCAGTCATGTTGCCAGAACACAGGGTACCACCTTGAAACCTCAGTCATGTTCCCAGGCAACAGGGTTCCTCCATCAAACCTGAATCTGGTTCCCAGGACACAGGTATCCAGAATCAAACCAATGGCAAAATTCCAGGGCATGGTTTTCCAGTACGAAGACTCAGTCATATTTCCAGGGCACAGGGTTCCACAATCAAGGCTCAGTCATGTTGCCAGTCCACAGGTTTCTGCCATCAAACCTCAGTCAAGTTCCCAGGCCACAGATTTCCAGAATCAAACCTCAGTCATGTTAGCAGGGAACAGGACTCCAGAAACAAACCTCAGTCATGTTGCCAGGCCACAGGTTTCCACCATCAAACCTCAGCCATGTTCCCAGGCCACAGGATTCCAGAATCAAACCGTTGTCATATTCCCAGGCCACAGGTTTCCAGAATCCACTGTTGTCATGTTCCCAGTCCACAGGGTGCCAGAACCAAGCCTCAGTCAGGTTCCCAGGGCACAGTATTCCACAATCTCAACAGATGTCATGTTCCCAGGCCACAGGTTTCCAGAATCACGCCTCAGTCATGTTCCCAGACCACAGGGATCCAGAATCAAACCTCAGTCATGTTACCAGGCCATAGGGTACCACCATCAAACCTCAGTCATATTCCCAGACAACAGGTTTCCAGAATCAAACCGACTACATGTTCCCAGGCAACAGGGTACCAGAATCCTAACCGATGTCATGTTCCCAGGCCACTGGATTCCACAATCTAACATCAGTCAGTTCCCAGGCCAATGGTTTCCAGATTCAAACCTCAGTCATATTCCCAGGCCACATGGTTCCAGAATCAAACCTCAGTCATGTTCCCAGAACACAGGGTTCCAGAATCAAACCTCAGTCATGTTCCTTGGACACAGGTTTCAAAAATAAAACCCCAGTCATGTTACCAGGCCACAGGGTTCCAGAATCAAGCCTCACTCATATTCCCAGCCCACAGGGTTCCACAATTAAACCTCAGTCATATTCCCAGGCCAAAGGGTTCCACAATCAAACCTCAGTCCAGTTTCCAGGCCACGGTTCCACCATCAAGCCTCAGTCATGTTCCCAGGCCAGAGTGTTCCACAATCAAACCGAAGTCATCTTGCCAGGACACAGGCTTCAACCATCAAACATCAGTCATGTTCCAGGAAACAGGGTTCCAGAATCCAACCAATGTCATGTTCCCAGGCCACGGGGTTCCAGTATCAGGCCTCAGTCATGTTCCCAGTGCACAGGGTTCCACCATCAAACCTCAGTCATGTTGCCAGTCCACAGGTTTCTGCCATCAAACCTCTGTCAAGTTCCCAGGCCACAGGGTTCAAGAATCAAGCCTCAGTCATTTTGCCAGGCCAGAGTGTTCCACCGTCAAACCTCACACATAATCCCAGGCCACATATTTCCACAATGAAACCTCAGTCATTTTCCCAGGCCATAGGTGTCCAGAATCCAACCTCAGTCATGTTCCCAGGCCACAGGGTTCCACATTCAAACCTCAGGCATGTTCCCAGGACACAGGTGTCCAGAATCAAACCTCAGTCATGTTCCCAGGGAACAGGGTTCCAGAACCAAACCTCAATCATGTTCCCAGACCGCAGGGTTTCAGAATCAAACCACAGTCATGTTCCCAGGCCAGAGGGTTCCACAATCAAACCTCAGTCATGTTTCCATGCCACAGGGTTCCAGAATCCAACCGATGTCATGTTCCCAGGTCACAGGGTTCCAGAATCAATCCTCAGGTATGTTCCCAGGCTACAGGGTTCCAGAATAAATCTTCAGTCATGTTCCAAGTCCACAGGGTTCCAGAACGAAGCCTCAGTCATGTTCCCAGGCCACAGGGATCCAGAATCAAACCTCAGTCATGTTTCAAGGCCATAGGGTACCACCATCAAAGCTCAGTCATATTCCCAGGCCTCCGGTTTCCAGTATCAAACCGATTTCATGTTCCCAGGCAACTCGGAATCAGAATCCAAAGCGATGTCATGTTCCTAGGTCACAGGGTTTCACCATCAAACCTCAGTCCTGTTGCCAGGCCACAGGGTTCCACCATCAAGCCTCAGTCATGTTGCCAGGCCACAGGGTTCAACCATCAAACCTCAGTCATGTTCCCAGGAAGCAGGGTTCCAGAATCAAACCAACGTCATGTTCCCAGGCCACGGGTTTCCAGTATCAGGCCTCAGTCATGTTCCCAGTACACAGGGTTCCACCATCAAAGCTCAGTCATGTTGCCAGTCCACAGGTTTCTGCGATTAAACCACATTCAAGTTCCCAGGCCACAGGGTTCCAGAATCAAGCATCAGTCATGTTGCCAGGCCACAGGGTACCACCATCAAACCTCAGTCATGTTCCTAGGCAACAGGGTTCCTCCATCAAACCCCAATCTGGTTCCCAGGACACAGGGTTCCAGAATCAAAACAATGTCAAAATCCCAGGGCATGGTTTTCCAGTACCAGGCCTCAGTCATATTTCCAGGGCACAGGGTTCCACAATCAAACCTCAGTCATGTTGCCAGTCCACAGGTTTCTGCCATCAAACCTCAGTCAAGTTCCCAGGCCACAGATTTCCAGAATCAAACCTCAGTCATGTTCCCAGGGAACAGGATTCCAGAAACAAACCTCAGTCATGTTGCCAGGCCACAGGTTTCCACCATCAAACCTCAGCCATGTTCCCAGGCCACAGGATTCCAGAATCAAACCGTTCTCATGTACCCAGGCCACAGGTTTCCAGAATCCACTGATGTCCTGTTCCCAGTCCACAGGGTTCCAGAACCAAGCCTCAGTCAGGTTCCCAGGGCACAGTATTCCACAATCTCAAGAGATGTCATGTTCCCAGGCCACAGATTTCCAGAATCACGCCTCAGTCATGTTCCCAGACCACAGGGATCAGGAATCAAACCTCAGTCATGTTACCAGGCCATAGGGTACCACCATCAAACCTCAGTCATATTCCCAGACCACAGGTTTCCAGAATCAAACCGACTACATGTTCCCAGGCAACAGGGTACCAGAATCCAAACCGATGTCATGTTCCCAGGCCACTGGATTCCACAATCTAACATCAGTCAGTTCCCAGGCCAATGGTTTCCAGATTGAAACCTCAGTCATATTCCCAGGCCACATGGTTCCAGAATCAAACTTCAGTCATGTTCCCAGAACACAGGGTTCCAGAATCAAACCTCAGTCATGTTCCCTGGACACAGGTTTCAAAAATAAAACCCCAGTCATGTTACCAGGCCACAGGGTTCCAGAATCAAGCCTCACTCATATTCCCAGCCCACAGGGTTCCACAATTAAACCTCAGTCATATTCCCAGGCCAAAGGGTTCCACAATCAAACCTCAGTCCAGTTTCCAGGTCACGGTTCCACCATCAAGCCTCAGTCATGTTCCCAGGCCAGAGTGTTCCACAATCAAACCTAAGTCATCTTGCCAGGACACAGGCTTCAACCATCAAACCTCAGTCATGTTCCAGGAAACAGGGTTCCAGAATCCAACCAATGTCATGTTCCCAGGCCACGGGGTTCCAGTATCAGGCCTCAGTCATGTTCCCAGTGCACAGGGTTCCACCATCAAACCTCAGTCATGTTGCCAGTCCACAGGTTTCTGCCATCAAACCTCTGTCAAGTTCCCAGGCCACAGGGTTCAAGAATCAAGCCTCAGTCATTTTGCCAGGCCAGAGTGTTCCACCGTCAAACCTCACTCATAATCCCAGGCCACATATTTCCACAATGAAACCTCAGTCATTTTCCCAGGCCATAGGTGTCCAGAATCAAACCTCAGTCATATTCCCAGGACACATGTTTCCAGAATCCAACCTCAGTCATGTTCCCAGGCCACAGGGTTCCACATTCAAACCTCAGTCATGTTCCCAGGACACAGGTTTCCAGAATCAAACCTCAGTCATGTTCCCAGGGAACAGGGTTCCAGAACCAAACCTCAATCATGTTCCCAGACCGCAGGGTTTCAGAATCAAACCACAGTCATGTTCCCAGGCAAGAGGGTTCCACAATCAAACCTCAGTAATGTTTCCATGCCACAGGGTTCCAGAATCCAACCGATGTCATGTTCCCAGGTCACAGGGTTCCAGAATCAATCCACAGGTATGTTCCCAGGCTACAGGGTCCCAGAATAAAACTTCAGTCATGTTCCCAGTCCACAGGGTTCCAGAACGAAGCCTCAGTCATGTTCCCAGGCCACAGGGATCCAGAATCAAACCTCAGTCATGTTTCAAGGCCATAGGGTACCACCATCAAAGCTCAGTCATATTCCCAGGCCTCCGGTTTCAAGAATCAAACCGATTTCATGTTCCCAGGCAACTCGGAAGCAGTATCCAAACCGATGTCATGTTCCTAGGTCACAGGGTTTCACCATCAAACCTCAGTCCTGTTGCCAGGCCACAGGGTTCCACCATCAAGCCTCAGTCATGTTGCCAGGCCACAGGGTTCAACCATCAAACCTCAGTCATGTTCCCAGGAAGCAGGGTTCCAGAATCAAACCAACGTCATGTTCCCAAGCCACGGGGTTCCAGTATCAGGCCTCAGTCATGTTCCCAGTACACAGGGTTCCACCATCAAAGCTCAGTCATGTTGCCAGTTCACAGGTTTCTGCGATCAAACCACATTCAACTTCCCAGGCCACAGGGTTCCAGAATCAAGCATCAGTCATGTTGCCAGGCCACAGGGTACCACCATCAAACCTCAGTCATGTTCCTAGGCAACAGGGTTCCTCCATCAAACCTCAATCTGGTTCCCAGGACACAGGGTTCCAGAATCAAAACAATGTCAAAATCCCAGGGCATGGTTTTCCAGTACCAGGCCTCAGTCATATTTCCAGGGCACAGGGTTCCACAATCAAACCTCAGTCATGTTGCCAGTCCACAGGTTTCTGCCATCAAACCTCAGTCAAGTTCCCAGGCCACAGATTTCCAGAATCAAACCTCAGTCATGTTCCCAGGGAACAGGATTCCAGAAACAAACCTCAGTCATGTTGCCAGGCCACAGGATTCCAGAATCAAACCGTTCTCATGTTCCCAGGCCACAGGATTCCAGAATACACTGATGTCATGTTCCCAGTCCACAGGGTGCCAGAACCAAGCCTCAGTCAGGTTCCCAGGGCACAGTATTCCACAATCTAAAGAGATGTCATGTTCCCAGGCCACAGTTTTCCAGAATCACGCCTCAGTCATGTTCCCAGACCACAGGGATCCAGAATCAAACCTCAGTCATGTTACCAGGCCATAGGGTACTACCATCAAACCTCAGTCATATTCCCAAACCACAGGTTTCCAGAATCAAACCGACTACATTTTCCCAGGCAACAGGGTACCAGAATCCAAACCGATGTCATGTTCCCAGGCCACTGGATTCCACAATCTAACATCAGTCAGTTCCCAGGCCAATGGTTTCCAGATTCAAACCTCAGTCATATTCCCAGGCCACATGGTTCCAGAATCAAACCTCAGTCATGTTCCCAGAACACAGGGTTCCAGAATAAAACCTCAGTCATCTTCACTGGACACAGGTTTCAAAAATAAAACCCCTGTCATGTTACCAGGCCACAGGGTTCCAGAATCAAGCCTCACTCATATTTCCAGCCCACAGGGTTCCACAATTAAACCTCAGTCATATTCCCAGGCCAAAGTGTTCCACAATCAAACCTCAGTCCAGTTTCCAGGCCACGGTTCCACCATCAAGCCTCAGTCATGTTCCCAGGCCAGAGTGTTCCACAATCAAACCGAAGTCATCTTGCCAGGACACAGGCTTCAACCATCAAACCTCAGTCATGTTCCAGGAAACAGGGTTCCAGAATCCAACCAATGTCATATTCCCAGGCCACGGGGTTCCAGTATCAGGCCTCAGTCATGTTCCCAGTGCACAGGGTTCCACCATCAAACCTCAGTCATGTTGCCAGTCCACAGGTTGGTGCCATCAAACCTCTGTCAAGTTCCCAGGCCACAGGGTTCCAGAATCAAGCCTCAGTCATGTTGCCAGAACACAGGGTACCACCTTGAAACCTCAGTCATGTTCCCAGGCAACAGGGTTCCTCCATCAAACCTGAATCTGGTTCCCAGGACACAGGTATCCAGAATCAAACCAATGGCAAAATTCCAGGGCATGGTTTTCCAGTACGAAGACTCAGTCATATTTCCAGGGCACAGGGTTCCACAATCAAGGCTCAGTCATGTTGCCAGTCCACAGGTTTCTGCCATCAAACCTCAGTCAAGTTCCCAGGCCACAGATTTCCAGAATCAAACCTCAGTCATGTTAGCAGGGAACAGGACTCCAGAAACAAACCTCAGTCATGTTGCCAGGCCACAGGTTTCCACCATCAAACCTCAGCCATGTTCCCAGGCCACAGGATTCCAGAATCAAACCGTTGTCATATTCCCAGGCCACAGGTTTCCAGAATCCACTGTTGTCATGTTCCCAGTCCACAGGGTGCCAGAACCAAGCCTCAGTCAGGTTCCCAGGGCACAGTATTCCACAATCTCAACAGATGTCATGTTCCCAGGCCACAGGTTTCCAGAATCACGCCTCAGTCATGTTCCCAGACCACAGGGATCCAGAATCAAACCTCAGTCATGTTACCAGGCCATAGGGTACCACCATCAAACCTCAGTCATATTCCCAGACAACAGGTTTCCAGAATCAAACCGACTACATGTTCCCAGGCAACAGGGTACCAGAATCCTAACCGATGTCATGTTCCCAGGCCACTGGATTCCACAATCTAACATCAGTCAGTTCCCAGGCCAATGGTTTCCAGATTCAAACCTCAGTCATATTCCCAGGCCACATGGTTCCAGAATCAAACCTCAGTCATGTTCCCAGAACACAGGGTTCCAGAATCAAACCTCAGTCATGTTCCTTGGACACAGGTTTCAAAAATAAAACCCCAGTCATGTTACCAGGCCACAGGGTTCCAGAATCAAGCCTCACTCATATTCCCAGCCCACAGGGTTCCACAATTAAACCTCAGTCATATTCCCAGGCCAAAGGGTTCCACAATCAAACCTCAGTCCAGTTTCCAGGCCACGGTTCCACCATCAAGCCTCAGTCATGTTCCCAGGCCAGAGTGTTCCACAATCAAACCGAAGTCATCTTGCCAGGACACAGGCTTCAACCATCAAACATCAGTCATGTTCCAGGAAACAGGGTTCCAGAATCCAACCAATGTCATGTTCCCAGGCCACGGGGTTCCAGTATCAGGCCTCAGTCATGTTCCCAGTGCACAGGGTTCCACCATCAAACCTCAGTCATGTTGCCAGTCCACAGGTTTCTGCCATCAAACCTCTGTCAAGTTCCCAGGCCACAGGGTTCAAGAATCAAGCCTCAGTCATTTTGCCAGGCCAGAGTGTTCCACCGTCAAACCTCACACATAATCCCAGGCCACATATTTCCACAATGAAACCTCAGTCATTTTCCCAGGCCATAGGTGTCCAGAATCCAACCTCAGTCATGTTCCCAGGCCACAGGGTTCCACATTCAAACCTCAGGCATGTTCCCAGGACACAGGTGTCCAGAATCAAACCTCAGTCATGTTCCCAGGGAACAGGGTTCCAGAACCAAACCTCAATCATGTTCCCAGACCGCAGGGTTTCAGAATCAAACCACAGTCATGTTCCCAGGCCAGAGGGTTCCACAATCAAACCTCAGTCATGTTTCCATGCCACAGGGTTCCAGAATCCAACCGATGTCATGTTCCCAGGTCACAGGGTTCCAGAATCAATCCTCAGGTATGTTCCCAGGCTACAGGGTTCCAGAATAAATCTTCAGTCATGTTCCAAGTCCACAGGGTTCCAGAACGAAGCCTCAGTCATGTTCCCAGGCCACAGGGATCCAGAATCAAACCTCAGTCATGTTTCAAGGCCATAGGGTACCACCATCAAAGCTCAGTCATATTCCCAGGCCTCCGGTTTCCAGTATCAAACCGATTTCATGTTCCCAGGCAACTCGGAATCAGAATCCAAAGCGATGTCATGTTCCTAGGTCACAGGGTTTCACCATCAAACCTCAGTCCTGTTGCCAGGCCACAGGGTTCCACCATCAAGCCTCAGTCATGTTGCCAGGCCACAGGGTTCAACCATCAAACCTCAGTCATGTTCCCAGGAAGCAGGGTTCCAGAATCAAACCAACGTCATGTTCCCAGGCCACGGGTTTCCAGTATCAGGCCTCAGTCATGTTCCCAGTACACAGGGTTCCACCATCAAAGCTCAGTCATGTTGCCAGTCCACAGGTTTCTGCGATTAAACCACATTCAAGTTCCCAGGCCACAGGGTTCCAGAATCAAGCATCAGTCATGTTGCCAGGCCACAGGGTACCACCATCAAACCTCAGTCATGTTCCTAGGCAACAGGGTTCCTCCATCAAACCCCAATCTGGTTCCCAGGACACAGGGTTCCAGAATCAAAACAATGTCAAAATCCCAGGGCATGGTTTTCCAGTACCAGGCCTCAGTCATATTTCCAGGGCACAGGGTTCCACAATCAAACCTCAGTCATGTTGCCAGTCCACAGGTTTCTGCCATCAAACCTCAGTCAAGTTCCCAGGCCACAGATTTCCAGAATCAAACCTCAGTCATGTTCCCAGGGAACAGGATTCCAGAAACAAACCTCAGTCATGTTGCCAGGCCACAGGTTTCCACCATCAAACCTCAGCCATGTTCCCAGGCCACAGGATTCCAGAATCAAACCGTTCTCATGTACCCAGGCCACAGGTTTCCAGAATCCACTGATGTCCTGTTCCCAGTCCACAGGGTTCCAGAACCAAGCCTCAGTCAGGTTCCCAGGGCACAGTATTCCACAATCTCAAGAGATGTCATGTTCCCAGGCCACAGATTTCCAGAATCACGCCTCAGTCATGTTCCCAGACCACAGGGATCAGGAATCAAACCTCAGTCATGTTACCAGGCCATAGGGTACCACCATCAAACCTCAGTCATATTCCCAGACCACAGGTTTCCAGAATCAAACCGACTACATGTTCCCAGGCAACAGGGTACCAGAATCCAAACCGATGTCATGTTCCCAGGCCACTGGATTCCACAATCTAACATCAGTCAGTTCCCAGGCCAATGGTTTCCAGATTGAAACCTCAGTCATATTCCCAGGCCACATGGTTCCAGAATCAAACTTCAGTCATGTTCCCAGAACACAGGGTTCCAGAATCAAACCTCAGTCATGTTCCCTGGACACAGGTTTCAAAAATAAAACCCCAGTCATGTTACCAGGCCACAGGGTTCCAGAATCAAGCCTCACTCATATTCCCAGCCCACAGGGTTCCACAATTAAACCTCAGTCATATTCCCAGGCCAAAGGGTTCCACAATCAAACCTCAGTCCAGTTTCCAGGTCACGGTTCCACCATCAAGCCTCAGTCATGTTCCCAGGCCAGAGTGTTCCACAATCAAACCTAAGTCATCTTGCCAGGACACAGGCTTCAACCATCAAACCTCAGTCATGTTCCAGGAAACAGGGTTCCAGAATCCAACCAATGTCATGTTCCCAGGCCACGGGGTTCCAGTATCAGGCCTCAGTCATGTTCCCAGTGCACAGGGTTCCACCATCAAACCTCAGTCATGTTGCCAGTCCACAGGTTTCTGCCATCAAACCTCTGTCAAGTTCCCAGGCCACAGGGTTCAAGAATCAAGCCTCAGTCATTTTGCCAGGCCAGAGTGTTCCACCGTCAAACCTCACTCATAATCCCAGGCCACATATTTCCACAATGAAACCTCAGTCATTTTCCCAGGCCATAGGTGTCCAGAATCAAACCTCAGTCATATTCCCAGGACACATGTTTCCAGAATCCAACCTCAGTCATGTTCCCAGGCCACAGGGTTCCACATTCAAACCTCAGTCATGTTCCCAGGACACAGGTTTCCAGAATCAAACCTCAGTCATGTTCCCAGGGAACAGGGTTCCAGAACCAAACCTCAATCATGTTCCCAGACCGCAGGGTTTCAGAATCAAACCACAGTCATGTTCCCAGGCAAGAGGGTTCCACAATCAAACCTCAGTAATGTTTCCATGCCACAGGGTTCCAGAATCCAACCGATGTCATGTTCCCAGGTCACAGGGTTCCAGAATCAATCCACAGGTATGTTCCCAGGCTACAGGGTCCCAGAATAAAACTTCAGTCATGTTCCCAGTCCACAGGGTTCCAGAACGAAGCCTCAGTCATGTTCCCAGGCCACAGGGATCCAGAATCAAACCTCAGTCATGTTTCAAGGCCATAGGGTACCACCATCAAAGCTCAGTCATATTCCCAGGCCTCCGGTTTCAAGAATCAAACCGATTTCATGTTCCCAGGCAACTCGGAAGCAGTATCCAAACCGATGTCATGTTCCTAGGTCACAGGGTTTCACCATCAAACCTCAGTCCTGTTGCCAGGCCACAGGGTTCCACCATCAAGCCTCAGTCATGTTGCCAGGCCACAGGGTTCAACCATCAAACCTCAGTCATGTTCCCAGGAAGCAGGGTTCCAGAATCAAACCAACGTCATGTTCCCAAGCCACGGGGTTCCAGTATCAGGCCTCAGTCATGTTCCCAGTACACAGGGTTCCACCATCAAAGCTCAGTCATGTTGCCAGTTCACAGGTTTCTGCGATCAAACCACATTCAACTTCCCAGGCCACAGGGTTCCAGAATCAAGCATCAGTCATGTTGCCAGGCCACAGGGTACCACCATCAAACCTCAGTCATGTTCCTAGGCAACAGGGTTCCTCCATCAAACCTCAATCTGGTTCCCAGGACACAGGGTTCCAGAATCAAAACAATGTCAAAATCCCAGGGCATGGTTTTCCAGTACCAGGCCTCAGTCATATTTCCAGGGCACAGGGTTCCACAATCAAACCTCAGTCATGTTGCCAGTCCACAGGTTTCTGCCATCAAACCTCAGTCAAGTTCCCAGGCCACAGATTTCCAGAATCAAACCTCAGTCATGTTCCCAGGGAACAGGATTCCAGAAACAAACCTCAGTCATGTTGCCAGGCCACAGGATTCCAGAATCAAACCGTTCTCATGTTCCCAGGCCACAGGTTTCCAGAATACACTGATGTCATGTTCCCAGTCCACAGGGTGCCAGAACCAAGCCTCAGTCAGGTTCCCAGGGCACAGTATTCCACAATCTAAAGAGATGTCATGTTCCCAGGCCACAGTTTTCCAGAATCACGCCTCAGTCATGTTCCCAGACCACAGGGATCCAGAATCAAACCTCAGTCATGTTACCAGGCCATAGGGTACTACCATCAAACCTCAGTCATATTCCCAAACCACAGGTTTCCAGAATCAAACCGACTACATTTTCCCAGGCAACAGGGTACCAGAATCCAAACCGATGTCATGTTCCCAGGCCACTGGATTCCACAATCTAACATCAGTCAGTTCCCAGGCCAATGGTTTCCAGATTCAAACCTCAGTCATATTCCCAGGCCACATGGTTACAGAATCAAACCTCAGTCATGTTCCCAGAACACAGGGTTCCAGAATAAAACCTCAGTCATCTTCCCTGGACACAGGTTTCAAACATAAAACCCCAGTCATGTTACCAGGCCACGGGTTTCCAGAATCAAGCCTCACTCATATTCCCAGCCCACAGGGTTCCACAATTAAACCTCAGTCATATTCCCAGGCCAAAGGGTTCCACAATCAAACCTCAGTCCAGTTTCCAGGCCACGGTTCCACCATCAAGCCTCAGTCATGTTCCCAGGCCAGAGTGTCCCACAATCCAACCTAAGTCATCTTGCCAAGACACAGGGTTCAACCATCAAACCTCAGTCATGTTCCAGGAAACAGGGTTCCAGAATCAACACAATGTCAAAATCCCAGGGCATGGTTTTCCAGTACCAGGCCTCAGTCATATTTCCATGGCACAGGGTTCCACAATCAAACCTCAGTCATGTTGCCAGTCCACAGGTTTCTGCCATCAAACCACAGTCAAGTTCCCAGGCCACAGATTTCCAGAATCAAACCTCAGTCATGTCCCCAGGAACAGGATTCCAGAAACAAACCTCAGTCATGTTGCCAGGCCACAGGTTTCCACCATCAAACCTCAGCCATGTTCCCAGGCCACAAGATTCCAGAATCAAACCGTTCTCATGTTCCCAGGCCACAGGTTTCCAGAATCCACTGATGTCATGTTCCCAGTCCACAGGGTTCCAGAACCAAGCCTCAGTCAGGTTCCCAGGGCACAGTATTCCACAATCTCAACAGATGTCATGTTCCCAGGCCACAGGTTTCCAGAATCACGCCTCAGTCATGTTCCCAGACCACAGGGATCAGGAATCAAACCTCAGTCATGTTACCAGGCCATAGGGTACCACCATCAAACTTCAGTCATATTCCCAGACCACAGGTTTCCAGAATCAAATCGACTACATGTTCCCAGGCAACAGGCAACCACAATCCAAACCGATCTCATGTTTCCAGGCCACTGTATTCCACTATCTAACATCAGTCATGTTCCCAGGCCAATGGTTTCCAGATTGAAACCTCAGTCATATTCCCAGGCCACATGGTTCCAGAATCAAACTTCAGTCATGTTCCCAGAACACAGGGTTCCAGAATAAAACCTCAGTCATGTTCCCTGGACATAGGTTTCAAAAATAAAACCCCAGTCATGTTACAAGGCCACAGGGTTCCAAAATCAAGCCTCACTCATATTCCCAGGCCACAGGGTTCCACAATTAAACCTCAGTCATTTTCCCAGGCCACAGGGTTCCACATTCAAACCTCAGTCATGTTTCAAGGACACAGGTGTCCAGAATCAAATCTCAGTCATGTTCCCAGGGAACAGGGTTCCAGAACCAAACCTCAGTCATGTTCCCAGAACCCAGGGTTCCAGTATCAGGCCTCAGTCATGTTCCCAGTGCACAGGGTTCCACCATCAAACCTCAGTCATCTTGCCAGTCCACAGGTTTCTGCCATCAAACCTCTGTCAAGTTCCCAGGCCACAGGGTTCAAGAATCAAGCCTCAGTCATTTTGCCAGGCCAGAGTGTTCCACCGTCAAACCTCACTCATAATCCCAGGCCACATATTTCCACAATGTAACCTCAGTCATTTTCCCAGGCCATAGGTGTCCAGAATCAAACCTCAGTCATATTCCCAGGACACATGTTTCCAGAATCCAACCTCAGTCATGTTCCCAGGCCACAGGGTTCCACATTCAAACCTCAGTCATGTTCCCAGGACACAGGTGTCCAGAATCAAACCTCAGTCATGTTCCCAGGGAACAGGGTTCCAGAACCAAACCTCAATCATGTTCCCAGACCGCAGGGTTTCAGAATCAAACCACAGTCATGTTCCCAGGCCAGAGGGTTCCACAATCAAACCTCAGTCATGTTTCCATGCCACAGGGTTCCAGAATCCAACCGATGTCATGTTCCCAGGTCACAGGGTTCCAGAATCAATCCTCAGGTATGTTCCCAGGCTACAGGGTTCCAGAATAAAACTTCAGTCATGTTCCCAGTCCACAGGGTTCCAGAACGAAGCCTCAGTCATGTTCCCAGGCCACAGGGATCCAGAATCAAACCTCAGTCATGTTTCAAGGCCATAGGGTACCACCATCAAAGCTCAGTCATATTCCCAGGCCTCCGGTTTCCAGAATCAAACCGATTTCATGTTCCCAGGCAACTCGGAAGCAGTATCCAAACCGATGTCATGTTCCTAGGTCACAGGGTTTCACCATCAAACCTCAGTCCTGTTGCCAGGCCACAGGGTTCCACCATCAAGCCTCAGTCA
This sequence comes from Eschrichtius robustus, assembly GCF_028021215.1. Classification (NCBI taxonomy): domain Eukaryota; kingdom Metazoa; phylum Chordata; class Mammalia; order Artiodactyla; family Eschrichtiidae; genus Eschrichtius; species Eschrichtius robustus. Next base: position 64,993,694 of record NC_090837.1, read on the forward strand.
TGTTGCCAGGCCACAGGGTTCAACCATCAAACCTCAGTCATGTTCCCAGGAAGCAGGGTTCCAGAATCAAACCAACGTCATGTTCCCAAGCCACGGGGTTCCAGTATCAGGCCTCAGTCATGTTCCCAGTACACAGGGTTCCACCATCAAAGCTCAGTCATGTTGCCAGTCCACAGGTTTCTGCGATCAAACCACATTCAAGTTCCCAGGCCACAGGGTTCCAGAATCAAGCCTCAGTCATGTTGCCAGGCCACAGGGTACCACCATCAAACCTCAGTCATGTTCCTAGGCAACAGGGTTCCTCCATCAAACCTCAATCTGGTTCCCAGGACACAGGGTTCCAGAATCAAAACAATGTCAAAATCCCAGGGCATGGTTTTCCAGTACCAGGCCTCAGTCATATTTCCAGGGCACAGGGTTCCACAATCAAACCTCAGTCATGTTGCCAGTCCACAGGTTTCTGCCATCAAACCTCAGTCAAGTTCCCAGGCCACAGATTTCCAGAATCAAACCTCAGTCATGTTCCCAGGGAACAGGATTCCAGAAACAAACCTCAGTCATGTTGCCAGGCCACAGGTTTCCACCATCAAACCTCAGCCATGTTCCCAGGCCACAGGATTCCAGAATCAAACCGTTCTCATGTACCCAGGCCACAGGTTTCCAGAATCCACTGATGTCATGTTCCCAGTCCACAGGGTTCCAGAACCAAGCCTCAGTCAGCTTCCCAGGGCACAGTATTCCACAATCTAAAGAGATGTCATGTTCCCAGGTACAGGTTTCCAAAATCACGCCTCAGTCATGTTCCCAGACCACAGGGATCCAGAATCAAACCTCAGTCATGTTACCAGGCCATAGGGAACTACCATCAAACCTCAGTCATATTCCCAGACCACAGGTTTCCAGAATCAAACCGACTACATGTTCCCAGGCAACAGGGTACCAGAATCCAAACCGATGTCATGTTCCCAGGCTACTGGATTCCACAATCTAACATCAGTCAGTTCCCAGGCCAATGGTTTCCAGATTCAAACCTCAGTCATATTCCCAGGCCACATGGTTCCAGAATCAAACCTCAATCATGTTCTCAGACCGCAGGGTTTCAGAATCAAACCACAGTCATGTTCCCAGGCCAGAGGGTTCCACAATCAAACCTCAGTCATGTTTCCATGCCACAGGGTTCCAGAATCCAACCGATGTTATGTTCCCAGGTCACAGGGTTCCAGAATCAATCCTCAGGTATTTTCCCAGGCTACAGGGTTCCAGAATAAAACTTCAGTCATGTTCCCAGTCCACAGGGTTTCAGAACGAAGCCTCAGTCATGTTCCCAGGCCACAGGGATCCAGAATCAAACCTCAGTCATGTTTCAAGGCCATAGGGTACCACCATCAAAGCTCAGTCATATTCCCAGGCCTCCGGTTTCCAGAATCAAACCGATTTCATGTTCCCAGGCAACTCGGAAGCAGTATCCAAACCGATGTCATGTTCCTAGGTCACAGGGTTTCACCATCAAACCTCAGTCATGTTGCCAGGCCACAGGGTTCCACCATCAAGCCTCAGTCATTTTGCCAGGCCACAGGGTTCAACCATCAAACCTCAGTCATGTTCCCAGGAAGCAGGGTTCCAGAATCAAACCAACGTCATGTTCTCAAGCCACGGGGTTCCAGTATCAGGCCTCAGTCATGTTCCCAGTACACAGGGTTCCACCATCAAAGCTCAGTCATGTTGCCAGTCCACAGGTTTCTGCGATCAAACCACATTCAAGTTCCCAGGCCACAGGGTTCCAGAATCAAGCCTCAGTCAGGTTGCCAGGCCACAGGGTACCACCATCAAACCTCAGTCATGTTCCTAGGCAACAGGGTTCCTCCATCAAACCTCAATCTGGTTCCCAGGACACAGGGTTCCAGAATCAAAACAATGTCAAAATCCCAGGGCATGGTTTTCCAGTACCAGGCCTCAGTCATATTTCCAGGGCACAGGGTTCCACAATCAAACCTCAGTCATGTTGCCAGTCCACAGGTTTCTGCCATCAAACCTCAGTCAAGTTCCCAGGCCACAGATTTCCAGAATCAAACCTCAGTCATGTTCCCAGGGAACAGGATTCCAGAAACAAACCTCAGTCATGTTGCCAGGCCACAGGTTTCCACCATCAAACCTCAGCCATGTTCCCAGGCCACAGGATTCCAGAATCAAACCGTTCTCATGTACCCAGGCCACAGGTTTCCAGAATCCACTGATGTCATGTTCCCAGTCCACAGGGTTCCAGAACCAAGCCTCAGTCAGCTTCCCAGGGCACAGTATTCCACAATCTAAAGAGATATCATGTTCCCAAGCCACAGGTTTCCAAAATCACGCCTCAGTCATGTTCCCAGACCACAGGGATCCAGAATCAAACCTCAGTCATGTTACCAGGCCATAGGGTACTACCATCAAACCTCAGACATATTCCCAGACCACAGGTTTCCAGAATCAAACCGACTACATGTTCCCAGGCAACAGGGTACCAGAATCCAAACCGATGTCATGTTCCCAGGCCACTGGATTCCACAATCTAATATCAGTCAGTTCCCAGGCCAATGGTTTCCAGATTCAAACCTCAGTCATATTCCCAGGCCACATGGTTCCAGAATCAAACCTCAGTCATGTTCCCTGGACACAGGTTTCAAAAATAAAACCCCAGTCATGTTACCAGGCCACAGGGTTCCAGAATCAAGCCTCACTCATATTCCCAGCCCACAGGGTTCCACAATTAAACCTCAGTCATATTCCCAGGCCAAAGGGTTCCACAATCAAACCTCAGTCCAGTTTCCAGGCCACGGTTCCACCATCAAGCCTCAGTCATGTTCCCAGGCCAGAGTGTTCCACAATCAAACCTAAGTCATCTTGCCAGGAGACAGGCTTCAACCATCAAACCTCAGTCATGTTCCAGGAAACAGGGTTCCAGAATCCAACCAATGTCATGTTCCCAGGCCACGGGGTTCCAGTATCAGGCCTCAGTCATGTTCCCAGTGCACAGGGTTCCACCATCAAACCTCAGTCATGTTGCCAGTCCACAGGTTTCTGCCATCAAACCTCTGTCAAGTTCCCAGGCCACAGGTTTCAAGAATCAAGCCTCAGTCATTTTGCCAGGCCAGAGTGTTCCACCGTCAAACCTCACTCATAATCCCAGGCCACATATTTCCACAATGAAACCTCAGTCATTTTCCCAGGCCATAGGTGTCCAGAATCAAACCTCAGTCATATTCCCAGGACACATGTTTCCAGAATCCAACCTCAGTCATGTTCTCAGGCCACAGGGTTCCACATTCAAACCTCAGTCATGTTCCCAGGACACAGGTGTCCAGAATCAAACCTCAGTCATGTTCCCAGGGAACAGGGTTCCAGAACCAAACCTCAATCATGTTCCCAGACCGCAGGGTTTCAAAATCAAACCACAGTCAAGTTCCCAGGCCAGAGGGTTCCACAATCAACCCTCAGTCATGTTTCCATGCCACAGGGTTCCAGAATCCAACCGATGTCATGTTCCCAGGTCACAGGGTTCCAGAATCAATCCTCAGGTATGTTCCCAGGCTACAGGGTTCCAGAATAAAACTTCAGTCATGTTCCCAGTCCTCAGGGTTTCAGAACGAAGCCTCAGTCATGTTCCCAGGCCACAGGGATCCAGAATCAAACCTCAGTCATGTTTCAAGGCCATAGGGTACCACCATCAAAGCTCAGTCATATTCCCAGGCCTCCGGTTTCCAGAATCAAACCGATTTCATGTTCCCAGGCAACTCGGAAGCAGAATCCAAACCGATGTCATATTCCTAGGTCACAGGGTTTCACCATCAAACCTCAGTGTTGTTGCCAGGCCACAGGGTTCCACTATCAAGCCTCAGTCATGTTGCCAGGCCACAGGGTTCAACCATCAAACCTCAGTCATGTTCCCAGGAAGCAGGGTTCCAGAATCAAACCAACGTCATATTCCCAAGCCACGGGGTTCCAGTATCAGGCCTCAGTCATGTTCCCAGTACACAGGATTCCACCATCAAAGCTCAGTCATGTTGCCAGTCCACAGGTTTCTGCGATCAAACCACATTCAAGTTCCCAGGCCACAGGTTTCCAGAATCAAGCATCAGTCATGTTGCCAGGCCACAGGGTACCACCATCAAACCTCAGTCATGTTCCTAGGCAACAGGGTTCCTCCATCAAACCTCAATCTGGTTCCCAGGACACAGGGTTCCAGAATCAAAACAATGTCAAAATCCCAGGGCATGGTTTTCCAGTACCAGGCCTCCGTCATATTTCCAGGGCACAGGGTTCCACAATCAAACCTCAGTCATGTTGCCAGTCCATAGGTTTCTGCCATCAAACCTCAGTCAACTTCCCAGGCCACAGATTTCCAGAATCAAACCTCAGTCATGTTCCCAGGGAACAGGATTCCAGAAACAAACCTCAGTCATGTTGCCAGGCCACAGGTTTCCACCATCAAACCTCAGCCATGTTCCCAGGCCACAGGATTCCAGAATCAAACCGTTCCCATGTACCCAGGCCACAGGTTTCCAGAATCCACTGATGTCATGTTCCCAGTCCACAGGGTGCCAGAACCAAGCCTCAGTCAGGTTCCCAGGGCACAGTATTCCACAATCTCAACAGATGTCATGTTTCCAGGCCACAGGTTTCCAGAATCACGCCTCAGTCATGTTCCCAGACCACAGGGATCCAGAATCAAACCTCAGTCATGTTACCAGGCCATAGGGTACCACCATCAAACCTCAGTCATATTCCCAGACAACAGGTTTCCAGAATCAAACCGACGACATGTTCCCAGGCAACAGGGTACCAGAATCCAAACCGATGTCATGTTCCCAGGCCACTGGATTCCACAATCTAACATCAGTCAGTTCCCAGGCCAATGGTTTCCAGATTCAAACCTCAGTCATATTCCCAGGCCACATGGTTCCAGAATCAAACCTCAGTCATGTTCCCAGAACACAGGGTTCCAGAATCAAACCTCAGTCATGTTCCTTGGACACAGGTTTCAAAAATAAAACCCCAGTCATGTTACCAGGCCACAGGGTTCCAGAATCAAGCCTCACTCATATTCCCAGCCCACAGGGTTCCACAATTAAACCTCAGTCATATTCCCAGGCCAAAGGGTTCCACAATCAAACCTCAGTCCAGTTTCCAGGCCACGGTTCCACCATCAAGCCTCAGTCATGTTCCCAGGCCAGAGTGTTCCACAATCAAACCGAAGTCATCTTGCCAGGACACAGGCTTCAACCATCAAACATCAGTCATGTTCCAGGAAACAGGGTTCCAGAATCCAACCAATGTCATGTTCCCAGGCCACGGGGTTCCAGTATCAGGCCTCAGTCATGTTCCCAGTGCACAGGGTTCCACCATCAAACCTCAGTCATGTTGCCAGTCCACAGGTTTCTGCCATCAAACCTCTGTCAAGTTCCCAGGCCACAGGGTTCAAGAATCAAGCCTCAGTCATTTTGCCAGGCCAGAGTGTTCCACCGTCAAACCTCACACATAATCCCAGGCCACATATTTCCACAATGAAACCTCAGTCATTTTCCCAGGCCATAGGTGTCCAGAATCCAACCTCAGTCATGTTCCCAGGCCACAGGGTTCCACATTCAAACCTCAGGCATGTTCCCAGGACACAGGTGTCCAGAATCAAACCTCAGTCATGTTCCCAGGGAACAGGGTTCCAGAACCAAACCTCAATCATGTTCCCAGACCGCAGGGTTTCAGAATCAAACCACAGTCATGTTCCCAGGCCAGAGGGTTCCACAATCAAACCTCAGTCATGTTTCCATGCCACAGGGTTCCAGAATCCAACCGATGTCATGTTCCCAGGTCACAGGGTTCCAGAATCAATCCTCAGGTATGTTCCCAGGCTACAGGGTTCCAGAATAAATCTTCAGTCATGTTCCAAGTCCACAGGGTTCCAGAACGAAGCCTCAGTCATGTTCCCAGGCCACAGGGATCCAGAATCAAACCTCAGTCATGTTTCAAGGCCATAGGGTACCACCATCAAAGCTCAGTCATATTCCCAGGCCTCCGGTTTCCAGTATCAAACCGATTTCATGTTCCCAGGCAACTCGGAATCAGAATCCAAAGCGATGTCATGTTCCTAGGTCACAGGGTTTCACCATCAAACCTCAGTCCTGTTGCCAGGCCACAGGGTTCCACCATCAAGCCTCAGTCATGTTGCCAGGCCACAGGGTTCAACCATCAAACCTCAGTCATGTTCCCAGGAAGCAGGGTTCCAGAATCAAACCAACGTCATGTTCCCAGGCCACGGGGTTCCAGTATCAGGCCTCAGTCATGTTCCCAGTACACAGGGTTCCACCATCAAAGCTCAGTCATGTTGCCAGTCCACAGGTTTCTGCGATTAAACCACATTCAAGTTCCCAGGCCACAGGGTTCCAGAATCAAGCATCAGTCATGTTGCCAGGCCACAGGGTACCACCATCAAACCTCAGTCATGTTCCTAGGCAACAGGGTTCCTCCATCAAACCCCAATCTGGTTCCCAGGACACAGGGTTCCAGAATCAAAACAATGTCAAAATCCCAGGGCATGGTTTTCCAGTACCAGGCCTCAGTCATATTTCCAGGGCACAGGGTTCCACAATCAAACCTCAGTCATGTTGCCAGTCCACAGGTTTCTGCCATCAAACCTCAGTCAAGTTCCCAGGCCACAGATTTCCAGAATCAAACCTCAGTCATGTTCCCAGGGAACAGGATTCCAGAAACAAACCTCAGTCATGTTGCCAGGCCACAGGTTTCCACCATCAAACCTCAGCCATGTTCCCAGGCCACAGGATTCCAGAATCAAACCGTTCTCATGTACCCAGGCCACAGGTTTCCAGAATCCACTGATGTCCTGTTCCCAGTCCACAGGGTTCCAGAACCAAGCCTCAGTCAGGTTCCCAGGGCACAGTATTCCACAATCTCAAGAGATGTCATGTTCCCAGGCCACAGATTTCCAGAATCACGCCTCAGTCATGTTCCCAGACCACAGGGATCAGGAATCAAACCTCAGTCATATTACCAGGCCATAGGGTACCACCATCAAACCTCAGTCATATTACCAGACCACAGGTTTCCAGAATCAAACCGACTACATGTTCCCAGGCAACAGGGTACCAGAATCCAAACCGATGTCATGTTCCCAGGCCACTGGATTCCACAATCTAACATCAGTCAGTTCCCAGGCCAATGGTTTCCAGATTCAAACCTCAGTCATATTCCCAGGCCACATGGTTCCAGAATCAAACCTCAGTCATGTTCCCAGAACACAGGGTTCCAGAATCAAACCTCAGTCATGTTCCCTGGACACAGGTTTCAAAAATAAAACCCCAGTCATGTTACCAGGCCACAGGGTTCCAGAATCAAGCCTCACTCATATTCCCAGCCCAGAGTGTTCCACAATTAAACCTCAGTCATATTCCCAGGCCAAAGGGTTCCACAATCAAACCTCAGTCCAGTTTCCAGGCCACGGTTCCACCATCAAGCCTCAGTCATGTTCCCAGGCCAGAGTGTTCCACAATCAAACCGAAGTCATCTTGCCAGGACACAGGCTTCAACCATCAAACCTCAGTCATGTTCCAGGAAACAGGGTTCCAGAATCCAACCAATGTCATGTTCCTAGGCCACGGGGTTCCAGTATCAGGCCTCAGTCATGTTCCCAGTGCACAGGGTTCCACCATCAAACCTCAGGCATGTTGCCAGTCCACAGGTTTCTGCCATCAAACCTCTGTCAAGTTCCCAGGCCACAGGGTTCAAGAATCAAGCCTCAGTCATTTTGCCAGGCCAGAGTGTTCCACCGTCAAACCTCACTCATAATCCCAGGCCACATATTTCCACAATGAAACCTCAGTCATTTTCCCAGGCCATAGGTGTCCAGAATCAAACCTCAGTCATATTCCCAAGACACATGTTTCCAGAATCCAAACTCAGTCATGTTCCCAGGCCACAGGGTTCCACATTCAAACCTCAGTCATGTTCCCAGGACACAGGTGTCCAGAATCAAACCTCAGTCATGTTCCCAGGGAACAGGGTTCCAGAACCAAACCTCAATCATGTTCCCAGACCGCAGGGATTCAGAATCAAACCACAGTCATGTTCCCAGGCCAGAGGGTTCCACAATCAAACCTCAGTCATGTTTCCATGCCACAGGGTTCCAGAATCCAACCGATGTCATGTTCCCAGGTCACAGGGTTCCAGAATCAATCCTCAGGTATCTTCCCAGGCTACAGGGTCCCAGAATAAAACTTCAGTCATGTTCCAAGTCCACAGGGTTCCAGAACGAAGCCTCAGTCATGTTCCCAGGCCACAGGGATCCAGAATCAAACCTCAGTCATGTTTCAAGGCCATAGGGTACCACCATCAAAGCTCAGTCATATTCCCAGGCCTCCGGTTACCAGAATCAAACCGATTTCATGTTCCCAGGCAACTCGGAAGCAGAATCCAAACCGATGTCATGTTCCTAGGTCACAGGGTTTCACCATCAAACCTCAGTCCTGTTGCCAGGCCACAGGGTTCCACCATCAAGCCTCAGTCATGTTGCCAGGCCCCAGGGTTCAACCATCAAACCTCAGTCATGTTCCCAGGAAGCAGGGTTTCAGAATCAAACCAACGTCATGTTCCCAAGCCACGGGGTTCCAGTATCAGGCCTCAGTCATGTTCCCAGTACACAGGGTTCCACCATCAAAGCTCAGTCATGTTGCCAGTCCACAGGTTTCTGCGATCAAACCACATTCAAGTTCCCAGGCCACAGGTTTCCAGAATCAAGCATCAGTCATGTTGCCAGGCCACAGGGTACCACCATCAAACCTCAGTCATGTTCCTAGGCAACAGGGTTCCTCAATCAAACCTCAATCTGGTTCCCAGGACACAGGGTTCCAGAATCAAAACAATGTCAAAATCCCAGGGCATGGTTTTCCAGTACCAGGCCTCAGTCATATTTCCAGGGCACAGGGTTCCACAATCAAACCTCAGTCATGTTGCCAGTCCACAGGTTTCTGCCATCAAACCTCAGTCAAGTTCCCAGGCCACAGATTTCCAGAATCAAACCTCAGTCATGTTCCCAGGGAACAGGATTCCAGAAACAAACCTCAGTCATGTTGCCAGGCCACAGGTTTCCACCATCAAACCTCAGCCATGTTCCCAGGCCACAGGATTCCAGAATCAAACCGTTCTCATGTTCCCAGGCCACAGGTTTCCAGAATACACTGATGTCATGTTCCCAGTCCACAGGGTGCCAGAACCAAGCCTCAGTCAGGTTCCCAGGGCACAGTATTCCACAATCTCAAGAGATGTCATGTTCCCAGGCCACAGGTTTCCAAAATCACGCCTCAGTCATGTTCCCAGACCACAGGGATCCAGAATCAAACCTCAGTCATGTTACCAGGCCATAGGGTACTACCATCAAACCTCAGACATATTCCCAGACCACAGGTTTCCAGAATCAAACCGACTACATGTTCCCAGGCAACAGGGTACCAGAATCCAAACCGATGTCATGTTCCCAGGCCACTGGATTTCACAATCTAACATCAGTCAGTTCCCAGGCCAATGGTTTCCAGATTCAAACCTCAGTCATATTCCCAGGCCACATGGTTCCAGAATCAAACCTCAGTCATGTTCCCTGGACACAGGTTTCAAAAATAAAACCCCAGTCATGTTACCAGGCCACAGGGTTCCAGAATCAAGCCTCACTCATATTCCCAGCCCTCAGGGTTCCACAATTAAACCTCAGTCATATTCCCAGGCCAAAGGGTTCCACAATCAAACCTCAGTCCAGTTTCCAGGCCACGGTTCCACCATCAAGCCTCAGTCATGTTCCCAGGCCAGAGTGTTCCACAATCAAACCTAAGTCATCTTGCCAGGAGACAAGCTTCAACCATCAAACCTCAGTCATGTTCCAGGAAACAGGGTTCCAGAATCCAACCAATGTCATGTTCCCAGGCCACGGGGTTCCAGTATCAGGCCTCAGTCATGTTCCCAGTGCACAGGGTTCCACCATCAAACCTCAGTCATGTTGCCAGTCCACAGGTTTCTGCCATCAAACCTCTGTCAAGTTCCCAGGCCACAGGGTTCAAGAATCAAGCCTCAGTCATTTTGCCAGGCCAGAGTGTTCCACCGTCAAACCTCACTCATAATCCCAGGCCACATATTTCCACAATGAAACCTCAGTCATTTTCCCAGGCCATAGGTGTCCAGAATCAAACCTCAGTCATATTCCCAGGACACATGTTTCCAGAATCCAACCTCAGTCATGTTCCCAGGCCACAGGGTTCCACATTCAAACCTCAGTCATGTTCCCCGGACACAGGTGTCCAGAATCAAACCTCAGTCATGTTCCCAGGGAACAGGGTTCCAGAACCAAACCTCAATCATGTTCCCAGACCGCAGGGTTTCAGAATCAAACCACAGTCAAGTTCCCAGGCCCGAGGGTTCCACAATCAACCCTCAGTCATGTTTCCATGCCACAGGGTTCCAGAATCCAACCGATGTCATGTTCCCAGGTCACAGGGTTCCAGAATCAATCCTCAGGTATGTTCCCAGGCTACAGGGTTCCAGAATAAAACTTCAGTCATGTTCCCAGTCCTCAGGGTTTCAGAACGAAGCCTCAGTCATGTTCCCAGGCCACAGGGATCCAGAATCAAACCTCAGTCATGTTTCAAGGTCATAGGGTACCACCATCAAAGCTCAGTCATATTCCCAGGCCTCCGGTTTCCAGAATCAAACCGATTTCATGTTCCCAGGCAACTCGGAAGCAGTATCCAAACCGATGTCATATTCCTAGGTCACAGGGTTTCACCATCAAACCTCAGTGTTGTTGCCAGGCCACAGGGTTCCACTATCAAGCCTCAGTCATGTTGCCAGGCCACAGGGTTCAACCATCAAACCTCAGTCATGTTCCCAGGAAGCAGGGTTCCAGAATCAAACCAACGTCATATTCCCAAGCCACGGGGTTCCAGTATCAGGCCTCAGTCATATTCCCAGTACACAGGATTCCACCATCAAAGCTCAGTCATGTTGCCAGTCCACAGGTTTCTGCGATCAAACCACATTCAAGTTCCCAGGCCACAGGGTTCCAGAATCAAGCATCAGTCATGTTGCCAGGCCACAGGGTACCACCATCAAACCTCAGTCATGTTCCTAGGCAACAGGGTTCCTCCATCAAACCTCAATCTGGTTCCCAGGACACAGGGTTCCAGAATCAAAACAATGTCAAAATCCCAGGGCATGGTTTTCCAGTACCAGGCCTCCGTCATATTTCCAGGGCACAGGGTTCCACAATCAAACCTCAGTCATGTTGCCAGTCCACAGGTTTCTGCCATCAAACCTCAGTCAAGTTCCCAGGCCACAGATTTCCAGAATCAAACCTCAGTCATGTTCCCAGGGAACAGGATTCCAGAAACAAACCTCAGTCATGTTGCCAGGCCACAGGTTTCCACCATCAAACCTCAGCCATGTTCCCAGGCCACAGGATTCCAGAATCAAACCGTTCTCATGTACCCAGGCCACAGGTTTCCAGAATCCACTGATGTCATGTTCCCAGTCCACAGGGTGCCAGAACCAAGCCTCAGTCAGGTTCCCAGGGCACAGTATTCCACAATCTCAACAGATGTCATGTTCCCAGGCCACAGGTTTCCAGAATCACGCCTCAGTCATGTTCCCAGACCACAGGGATCCAGAATCAAACCTCAGTCATGTTACCAGGCCATAGGGTACCACCATCAAACCTCAGTCATATTCCCAGACAACAGGTTTCCAGAATCAAACCGACTACATGTTCCCAGGCAACAGGGTACCAGAATCCAAACCGATGTCATGTTCCCAGGCCACTGGATTCCACAATCTAACATCAGTCAGTTCCCAGGCCAATGGTTTCCAGATTCAAACCTCAGTCATATTCCCAGGCCACATGGTACCAGAATCAAACCTCAGTCATGTTCCCAGAACACAGGGTTCCAGAATCAAACCTCAGTCATGTTCCTTGGACACAGGTTTCAAAAATAAAACCCCAGTCATGTTACCAGGCCACAGGGTTCCAGAATCAAGCCTCACTCATATTCCCAGCCCACAGGGTTCCACAATTAAACCTCAGTCATATTCCCAGGCCAAAGGGTTCCACAATCAAACCTCAGTCCAGTTTCCAGGCCACGGTTCCACCATCAAGCCTCAGTCATGTTCCCAGGCCAGTGTGTTCCACAATCAAACCGAAGTCATCTTGCCAAGACACAGGCTTCAACCATCAAACATCAGTCATGTTCCAGGAAACAGGGTTCCAGAATCCAACCAATGTCATGTTCCCAGGCCACGGGGTTCCAGTATCAGGCCTCAGGCATGTTCCCAGTGCACAGGGTTCCACCATCAAACCTCAGTCATGTTGCCAGTCCACAGGTTTCTGCCATCAAACCTCTGTCAAGTTCCCAGGCCACAGGGTTCAAGAATCAAGCCTCAGTCATTTTGCAAGGCCAGAGTGTTCCACCGTCAAACCTCACACATAATCCCAGGCCACATATTTCCACAATGAAACCTCAGTCATTTTCCCAGGCCATAGGTGTCCAGAATCCAACCTCAGTCATGTTCCCAGGCCACAGGGTTCCACATTCAAACCTCAGTCATGTTCCCAGGACACAGGTGTCCAGAATCAAACCTCAGTCATATTCCCAGGGAACAGGGTTCCAGAACCAAACCTCAGTCATGTTCCCAGACCGCAGGGTTTCAGAATCAAACCACAGTCATGTTCCCAGGCCAGAGGGTTCCACAATCAAACCTCAGTCATGTTTCCATGCCACAGGGTTCCAGAATCCAACCGATGTCATGTTCCCAGGTCACAGGGTTCCAGAATCAATCCTCAGGTATATTCCCAGGCTACAGGGTTCCAGAATAAAACTTCAGTCATGTTCCAAGTCCACAGGGTTCCAGAACGAAGCCTCAGTCATGTTCCCAGGCCACAGGGATCCAGAATCAAACCTCAGTCATGTTTCAAGGCCATAGGGTACCACCATCAAAGCTCAGTCATATTCCCAGGCCTCCGGTTTCCAGTATCAAACCGATTTCATGTTCCCAGGCAACTCGGAATCAGAATCCAAAGCGATGTCATGTTCCTAGGTCACAGGATTTCACCATCAAACCTCAGTCCTGTTGCCAGGCCACAGGGTTCCACCATCAAGCCTCAGTCATGTTGCCAGGCCACAGGGTTCAACCATCAAACCTCAGTCATGTTCCCAGGAAGCAGGGTTCCAGAATCAAACCAACGTTATGTTCCCAGGCCACGGGGTTCCAGTATCAGGCCTCAGTCATGTTCCCAGTACACAGGGTTCCACCATCAAAGCTCAGTCATGTTGCCAGTCCACAGGTTTCTGCGATTAAACCACATTCAAGTTCCCAGGCCACAGGGTTCCAGAATCAAGCATCAGTCATGTTGCCAGGCCACAGGGTACCACCATCAAACCTCAGTCATGTTCCTAGGCAACAGGGTTCCTCCATCAAACCCCAATCTGGTTCCCAGGACACAGGGTTCCAGAATCAAAACAATATCAAAATCCCAGGGCATGGTTTTCCAGTACCAGGCCTCAGTCATATTTCCAGGGCACAGGGTTCCACAATCAAACCTCAGTCATGTTGCCAGTCCACAGGATTCTGCCATCAAACCTCAGTCAAGTTCCCAGGCCACAGATTTCCAGAATCAAACCTCAGTCATGTTCCCAGGGAACAGGATTCCAGAAACAAACCTCAGTCATGTTGCCAGGCCACAGGTTTCCACCATCAAACCTCAGCCATGTTCCCAGGCCACAGGATTCCAGAATCAAACCGTTCTCATGTACCCAGGCCACAGGTTTACAGAATCCACTGATGTCATGTTCCCAGTCCACAGGGTGCCAGAACCAAGCCTCAGTCAGGTTCCCATGGCACAGTATTCCACAATCTCAAGAGATGTCATGTTCCCAGGCCACAGATTTCCAGAATCACGCCTCAGTCATGTTCCCAGACCACAGGGATCAGGAATCAAACCTCAGTCATGTTACCAGGCCATAGGGTACCACCATCAAACCTCAGTCATATTCCCAGACCACAGGTTTCCAGAATCAAACCGACTACATGTTCCCAGGCAACAGGGTACCAGAATCCAAACCGATGTCATGTTCCCAGGCCACTGGATTCCACAATCTAACATCAGTCAGTTCCCAGGCCAATGGTTTCCAGATTCAAACCTCAGTCATATTCCCAGGCCACATGGTTCCAGAATCAAACCTCAGTCATGTTCCCAGAACACAGGGTTCCAGAATCAAACCTCAGTCATGTTCCCTGGACACAGGTTTCAAAAATAAAACCCCAGTCATGTTACCAGGCCACAGGGTTCCAGAATCAAGCCTCACTCATATTCCCAGCCCACAGTGTTCCACAATTAAACCTCAGTCATATTCCCAGGCCAAAGGGTTCCACAATCAAACCTCAGTCCAGTTTCCAGGCCACGGTTCCACCATCAAGCCTCAGTCATGTTCCCAGGCCAGAGTGTTCCACAATCAAACCGAAGTCATCTTGCCAGGACACAGGCTTCAACCATCAAACATCAGTCATGTTCCAGGAAACAGGGTTCCAGAATCCAACCAATGTCATGTTCCCAGGCCACGGGGTTCCAGTATCAGGCCTCAGTCATGTTCCCAGTGCACAGGATTCCACCATCAAACCTCAGGCATGTTGCCAGTCCACAGGTTTCTGCCATCAAACCTCTGTCAAGTTCCCAGGCCACAGGGTTCAAGAATCAAGCCTCAGTCATTTTGCCAGGCCAGAGTGTTCCACCGTCAAACCTCACTCATAATCCCAGGCCACATATTTCCACAATGAAACCTCAGTCATTTTCCCAGGCCATAGGTGTCCAGAATCAAACCTCAGTCATATTCCCAAGACACATGTTTCCAGAATCCAAACTCAGTCATGTTCCCAGGCCACAGGGTTCCACATTCAAACCTCAGTCATGTTCCCAGGACACAGGTGTCCAGAATCAAACCTCAGTCATGTTCCCAGGGAACAGGGTTCCAGAACCAAACCTCAATCATGTTCCCAGACCGCAGGGATTCAGAATCAAACCACAGTCATGTTCCCAGGCCAGAGGGTTCCACAATCAAACCTCAGTCATGTTTCCATGCCACAGGGTTCCAGAATCCAACCGATGTCATGTTCCCAGGTCACAGGGTTCCAGAATCAATCCTCAGGTATCTTCCCAGGCTACAGGGTCCCAGAATAAAACTTCAGTCATGTTCCAAGTCCACAGGGTTCCAGAACGAAGCCTCAGTCATGTTCCCAGGCCACAGGGATCCAGAATCAAACCTCAGTCATGTTTCAAGGCCATAGGGTACCACCATCAAAGCTCAGTCATATTCCCAGGCCTCCGGTTACCAGAATCAAACCGATTTCATGTTCCCAGGCAACACGGAAGCAGAATCCAAACCGATGTCATGTTCCTAGGTCACAGGGTTTCACCATCAAACCTCAGTCCTGTTGCCAGGCCACAGGGTTCCACCATCAAGCCTCAGTCATGTTGCCAGGCCCCAGGGTTCAACCATCAAACCTCAGTCATGTTCCCAGGAAGCAGGGTTTCAGAATCAAACCAACGTCATGTTCCCAAGCCACGGGGTTCCAGTATCAGGCCTCAGTCATGTTCCCAGTACACAGGGTTCCACCATCAAAGCTCAGTCATGTTGCCAGTCCACAGGTTTCTGCGATCAAACCACATTCAAGTTCCCAGGCCACAGGGTTCCAGAATCAAGCATCAGTCATGTTGCCAGGCCACAGGGTACCACCATCAAACCTCAGTCATGTTCCTAGGCAACAGGGTTCCTCAATCAAACCTCAATCTGGTTCCCAGGACACAGGGTTCCAGAATCAAAACAATGTCAAAATCCCAGGGCATGGTTTTCCAGTACCAGGCCTCAGTCATATTTCCAGGGCACAGGGTTCCACAATCAAACCTCAGTCATGTTGCCAGTCCACAGGTTTCTGCCATCAAACCTCAGTCAAGTTCCCAGGCCACAGATTTCCAGAATCAAACCTCAGTCATGTTCCCAGGGAACAGGATTCCAGAAACAAACCTCAGTCATGTTGCCAGGCCACAGGTTTCCACCATCAAACCTCAGCCATGTTCCCAGGCCACAGGATTCCAGAATCAAACCGTTCTCATGTTCCCAGGCCACAGGTATCCAGAATACACTGATGTCATGTTCCCAGTCCACAGGGTGACAGAACCAAGCCTCAGTCAGGTTCCCAGGGCACAGTATTCCACAATCTCAAGAGATGTCATGTTCCCAGGCCACAGGTTTCCAGAATCACGCCTCAGTCATGTTCCCAGACCACAGGTTTCCAGAATCAAACCGACTACATGTTCCCAGGCAACAGGGTACCCGAATCCAAACCGATGTCATGTTCCCAGGCCACTGGATTCCACAATCTAACATCAGTCAGTTCCCAGGCCAATGGTTTCCAGATTCAAACCTCAGTCATATTCCCAGGCCACATGGTTCCAGAATCAAACCTCAGTCATGTTCCCAGAACACAGGGTTCCAGAATCAAACCTCAGTCATGTTCCCTGGACACAGGTTTCAAAAATAAAACCCCAGTCATGTTACCAGGCCACAGGGTTCCAGAATCAAGCCTCACTCATATTCCCAGGACACAGGGTTCCACAATTAAACCTCAGTCATATTCCCAGGCCAAAGAGTTCCACAATCAAACCTCAGTCCAGTTTCCAGGCCACGGTTCCACCATCAAGCCTCATTCATGTTCCCAGGCCAGAGTGTTCCACAATCAAACCGAAGTCATCTTGCCAGGACACAGGCTTCAACCATCAAACCTCAGTCATGTTCCAGGAAACAGGGTTCCAGAATCCAACCAATGTCATGTTCCCAGGCCACAGGGTTCCAGTATCAGGCCTCAGTCATGTTCCCAGTGCACAGGGTTCCACCATCAAACCTCAGTCATGTTGCCAGTCCACAGGTTTCTGCCATCAAACCTCTGTCAAGTTCCCAGGCCACAGGGTTCAAGAATCAAGCCTCAGTCATTTTGCCAGTCCAGAGTGTTCCACTGTCAAACCTCACTCATAATCCCAGGCCACATATTTCCACAATGAAACCTCAGTCATTTTACCAGGCCATAGGTGTCCAGAATCAAATCTCAGTCATATTCCCAGGCCACATGTTTCCAGAATCCAACCTCAGTCATGTTCCCAGGCCACAGGGTTCCACCTTCAAACCTCAGTCATGTTCCCAGGACACAGGTGTCAATAATCAAACCTCAGTCATGTTCCCAGGGAACAGGGTTCCAGAACCAAACCTCAATCATGTTCCCAGACCGCAGGGTTTCAGAATCAAACCACAGTCATGTTCCCAGGCCAGAGGGTTTCACAATCAAACCTCAGTCATGTTTCCATGCCACAGGGTTCCAGAATCCAACCGATGTCATGTTCCCAGGTCACAGGGTTCCAGAATCAATCCTCAGGTATGTTCCCAGGCTACAGGGTCCCAGAATAAAACTTCAGTCATGTTCCAAGTCCACAGGGTTCCAGAACGAAGCCTCAGTCATGTTCCCAGGCCACAGGGATCCAGAATCAAACCTCAGTCATGTTTCAAGGCCATAGGGTACCACCGTCAAAGCTCAGTCATATTCCCAGGCTTCCGGTTTCCAGAATCAAACCGATTTCATGTTCCCAGGCAACTCGGAAGCAGTATCCAAACCGATGTCATTTACCTAGGTCACAGGGTTTCACCATCAAACCTCAGTCCTGTTGCCAGGCCACAGGGTTCCACCATCAAGCCTCAGTCATGTTGCCAGGCCACAGGGTTCAACCATCAAACCTCAGTCATGTTCCCAGGAAGCAGGGTTCCAGAATCAAACCAACGTCATGTTCCCAAGCCACGGGGTTCCAGTATCAGGCCTCAGTCATGTTCCCAGTACACAGGGTTCCACCATCAAAGCTCAGTCATGTTGCCAGTCCACAGGTTTCTGCGATCAAACCACATTCAAGTTCCCAGGCCACAGGGTTCCAGAATCAAGCATCAGTCATGTTGCCAGGCCACAGGGTACCACCATCAAACCTCAGTCATGTTCCTAGGCAACAGGGTTCCTCCATCAAACCTCAATCTGGTTCCCAGGACACAGGGTTCCAGAATCAAAACAATGTCAAAACCCCAGGGCATGGTTTTCCAGTACCAGGCCTCAGTCATATTTCCAGGGCAAAGGGTTCCACAATCAAACCTCAGTCATGTTGCCAGTCCACAGGTTTCTGCCATCAAACCTCAGTCAAGTTCCCAAGCCACAGATTTCCAGAATCAAACCTCAGTCATGTTCCCAGGGAACAGGATTCCAGAAACAAACCTCAGTCATGTTGCCAGGCCACAGGTTTCCACCATCAAACCTCAGCCATGTTCCCAGGTCACAGGATTCCAGAATCAAACCGTTCTCATGTTCCCAGGCCACAGGTTTCCAGAATCCACTGATGTCATGTTCACAGTCCACAGGGTGCCAGAACCAAGCCTCAGTCAGGTTCCCAGGGCACAGTATTCCACAATCTCAAGAGATGTCATGTTCCCAGGCCACAGGTTTCCAGAATCACGCCTCAGTCATGTTCCCAGACCACAGGGATCCAGAATCAAACCTCAGTCATGTTACCAGGCCATAGGGTACCACCATCAAACCTCAGTCATATTCCCAGACCACAGGTTTCCAGAATCAAACCGACTACATGTTCCCAGTCAACAGGGTACCAGAATCCAAACCGATGTCATGTTCCCAGGCCACTGGATTCCACAATCTAACATCAGTCAGTTCCCAGGCCAATGGTTTCCAGATTCAAACCTCAGTCATATTCCCAGGCCACATGGTTCCAGAATCCAACCTCAGTCATGTTCCCAGAACACAGGGTTCCAGAATCAAACCTCAGTCATGTTCCCTGGACACAGGTTTCAAAAATAAAACCCCAGTCATGTTACCAGGCCACAGGGTTCCAGAATCAAGCCTCACTCATATTCCCAGCCCACAGGTTTCCACAATTAAACCTCAGTCATATTCCCAGGCCAAAGGGTTCCACAATCAAACCTCCGTCCAGTTTCCAGGCCACGGTTCCACCATCAAGCCTCAGTCATGTTCCCAGGCCAGAGTGTTCCACAATCAAACCGAAGTCATCTTGCCAGGACACAGGCTTCAACCATCAAACCTCAGTCATGTTCCAGGAAACAGGGTTCCAGAATCCAACCAATGTCATGTTCCCAGGCCACGGGGTACCAGTATCAGGCCTCAGTCATGTTCCCAGTGCACAGGGTTCCACCATCAAACCTCAGTCATGTTTCAAGTCCACAGGTTTCTGCCATCAAACCTCTGTCAAGTTCCCAGGCCACAGATTTCCAGAATCAAACCTCAGTCATGTTAGCAGGGAACAGGATTCCAGAAACAAACCTCAGTCATGTTGCCAGGCCACAGGTTTCCACCATCAAACCTCAGCCATGTTCCCAGGCCACAGGATTCCAGAATCAAACCGTTCTCATATTCCCAGGTCACAAGTTTCCAGAATCCACTGATGTCATGTTCCCAGTCCACAGGGTTCCAGAACCAAGCCTCAGTCAGGTTTCCAGGGCACAGTATTCCACAATCTCAACAGATGTCATGTTCCCAGGCCACAGGTTTCCAGAATCATGCCTCAGTCATATTCCCAGACCACAGGGATCAGGAATCAAACCTCAGTCATGTTACCAGGACATAGGGTACCACCATCAAACCTCAGTCATATTCCCAGACCACAGGTTTCCAGAATCAAATCGACTACATGTTCCCAGGCAACAGGGTACCAGAATCCAAACCGATGTCATGTTTCCAGGCCACTGTATTCCACTATCTAACATCAGTCATGTTCCCAGGCCAATGGTTTCCAGATTCAAACCTCAGTTATATTCCCAGGCCACATGGTTCCAGAATCAAACTTCAGTCATGTTCCCAGAACACAGGGTTCCAGGATAAAACCTCAGTCATGTTCCCTGGACATAGGTTTCAAAAATAAAACCCCAGTCCTGTTACCAGGCCACAGGGTTCCAAAATAAAGCCTCACTCATATTCCCAGGCCACAGGGTATCCACAATTAAACCTCAGTCATATTCCCAGACCACAGGGTTCCACATTCAAACCTCAGTCATGTTTCCAGGACACAGGTGTCCAGAATCAATCCTCAGTCATGTTCCCAGGGAACAGGTTTCCAGAACCAAACCTCAGTCATGTTCCCAGACCACAGGGTTCCAGTATCAGGCCTCAGGCATGTTCCCAGTGCACAGGGATCCACCATCAAACCTCAGTCATGTTGCCAGTCCACAGGTTTCTGCCATCAAACCTCTGTCAAGTTCCCAGGCCACAGGGTTCAAGAATCAAGCCTCAGTCATTTTGCCAGGCCAGAGTGTTCCACCGTCAAACCTCACTCATAATCCCAGGCCACATATTTCCACAATGAAACCTCAGTCATTTTCCCAGGCCATAGGTGTCCAGAATCAAACCTCAGTCATATTCCCAGGACACATGTTTCCAGAATCCAACCTCAGTCATGTTCCCAGGCCACAGGGTTCCACATTCAAACCTCAGTCATGTTCCCAGGACACAGGTGTCCAGAATCAAACCTCAGTCATGTTCCCAGGGAACAGGGTTCCAGAACCAAACCTCAATCATGTTCCCAGACCGCAGGGTTTCAGAATCAAACCACAGTCATGTTCCCAGGCCAGAGGGTTCCACAATCAAACCTCAGTCATGTTTCCATGCCACAGGGTTCCAGAATCCAACCGATGTCATGTTCCAGGGTCACAGGGTTCCAGAATCAATCCTCAGGTATGTTCCCAGGCTACAGGGTTCCAGAATAAAACTTCAGTCATGTTCCCAGTCCACAGGGTTCCAGAACGAAGCCTCAGTCATGTTCCCAGGCCACAGGGATCCAGAATCAAACCTCAGTCATGTTTCAAGGCCATAGGGTACCACCATCAAAGCTCAGTCATATTCCCAGGCCTCCGGTTTCCAGAATCAAACCGATTTCATGTTCCCAGGCAACTCGGAAGCAATATCGAAACCGATGTCATGTTCCTAGGTCACAGGGTTTCACCATCAAACCTCAGTCCTGTTACCAGGCCACAGGGTTCAACCATCAAGCCTCAGTCATGTTGCCAGGCCCCAGGGTTCAACCATCAAACCTCAGTCATGTTCCCAGGAAGCAGGGTTCCAGAATCAAACCAACGTCATGTTCCCAGGCCACGGGGTTCCATTATCAGGCCTCAGTCATGTTCCCAGTACACAGGGTTCCACCATCAAAGCTCAGTCATGTTGCCCGTCCACAGGTTTCTGCGATCAAACCACATTCAATTTCCCAGGCCACAGGGTTCCAGAATCAAGCATCAGTCATGTTGCCAGGCCACAGTGTACCACCATCAAACCTCAGTCATGTTCCTATGCAACAGGGTTCCTCCATCAAACCTCAATCTGGTTCCCAGGACACAGGGTTCCAGAATCAAAACAATGTCAAAATCCCAGGGCATGGTTTTCCAGTACCCGGCCTCAGTCATATTTCCAGGGCACAGGGTTCCACAATCAAACCTCAGTCATGTTGCCAGTCCACAGGTTTCTGCCATCAAACCTCAGTCAAGTTCCCAGGCCACAGATTTCCAGAATCAAACCTCAGTCATGTTCCCAGGGAACAGGATTCCAGAAACAAACCTCAGTCATGTTGCCAGGCCACAGGTTTCCACCATCAAACCTCAGCTATGTTCCCAGGCCACAGGATTCCAGAATCAAACCGTTCTCATGTTCCCAGGCCACAGGTTTCCAGAATACACTGATGTCATGTTCCCAGTCCACAGGGTGCCAGAACCAAGCCTCAGTCAGGTTCCCAGGGCACAGTATTCCACAATCTCAAGAGATGTCATGTTCCCAGGCCACAGGTTTCCAGAATCACGCCTCAGTCATGTTCCCAGACCATAGGGATCCAGAATCAAACCTCAGTCATGTTACCAGGCCATAGGGTACCACCATCAAACCTCAGTCATATTCCCAGACCACAGGTTTCCAGAATCAAACCGACTACATGTTTCCAGGCAACAGGGTACCAGAATCCAAGCCGATGTCATGTTCCCAGGCCACTGGATTCCACAATCTAACATCAGTCAGTTCCCAGGCCAATGGTTTCCAGATTCAAACCTCAGTCATATTCCCAGGCCACATGGTTCCAGAATCAAACCTCAGTCATGTTCCCAGAACACAGGGTTCCAGAATAAAACCTCAGTCATGTTCCCTGGACACAGGTTTCAAAAATAAAACCCCAGTCATGTTACCAGGCCACAGGGTTCCAGAATCAAGCCTCACTCATATTCCCAGCCCACAGGGTTCCACAATTAAACCTCAGTCATATTCCCAGGCCAAAGGGTTCCACAATCAAACCTCAGTCCAGTTTCCAGGCCACGGTTCCACCATCAAGCCTCAGTCATGTTCCCAGGCCAGAGTGTTCCACAATCAAACCGAAGTCATCTTGCCAGGACACAGGGTTCAACCATCAAACCTCAGTCATGTTCCAGGATACAGGGTTCCAGAATCCAACCAATGTCATGTTCCCAGGCCACGGGGTTCCAGTATCAGGCCTCAGTCATGTTCCCAGTGCACAGGATTCAACCATCAAACCTCAGTCATGTTCCAGGAAACAGGGTTCCAGAATCCAACCAATGTCATGTTCCCAGGCCACGGGGTTCCAGTATCAGGCCTCAGTCATGTTCCCAGTGCACAGGGTTCCACCATCAAACCTCAGTCATGTTGCCAGTCCACAGGTTTCTGCCATCAAACCTCTGTCAAGTTCCCAGGCCACAGGGTTCAAGAATCAAGCCTCAGTCATTTTGCCAGGCCAGAGTGTTCCACCGTCAAACCTCACTCATAATCCCAGGCCACATATTTCCACAAGGAAACCTCAGTCATTTTCCCAGGCCATAGGTGTCCAGAATCAAACCTCAGTCATATTCCCAGGACACATGTTTCCAGAAACCAACCTCAGTCATGTTCCGAGGCCACAGGGTTCCACATTCAAACCTCAGTCATGTTCCCAGGACACAGGTGTCCAGAATCAAACCTCAGTCATGTTCCCAGGGAACAGGGTTCCAGAACCAAACCTCAATCATGTTCCCAGACCGCAGGGTTTCAGAATCAAACCAGTCATGTTCCCAGGCCAGAGGGTTCCACAATCAAACCTCAGTCATGTTTCCATGCCACAGGGTTCCAGAATCCAACCGATGTCATGTTCCCAGGTCACAGGGTTCCAGAATCAATCCTCAGGTATGTTCCCAGGCTACAGGGTTCCAGAATAAAACTTCAGTCATGTTCCCAGTCCACAGGGTTCCAGAACGAAGCCTCAGTCATGTTCCCAGGCCACAGGGATCCAGAATCAAACCTCAGTCATGTTTCAAGTCCAGAGGGTACCACCATCAAAGCTCAGTCATATTCCCAGGCCTCTGGTTTCCAGAATCAAACCGATTTCATGTTCCCAGGCAACTCGGAAGCAGTATCCAAACCGATGTCATGTTCCTAGGTCACAGGGTTTCACCATCAAACCTCAGTCCTGTTGCCAGGCCACAGGGTTCCACCATCAAGCCTCAGTCATGTTGCCAGGCCACAGGGTTCAACCATCAAACCTCAGTCATGTTCCCAGGAAGCAGGGTTCCAGAATCAAACCAACGTCATGTTCCCAAGCCACGGGGTTCCAGTATCAGGCCTCAGTCATGTTCCCAGTACACAGGGTTCCACCATCAAAGCTCAGTCATGTTGCCAGTCCACAGGTTTCTGCGATCAAACCACATTCAAGTTCCCAGGCCACAGGGTTCCAGAATCAAGCATCAGTCATTTTGCCAGGCCACAGTGTACCACCATCAAACCTCAGTCATGTTCCTAGGCAACAGGGTTCCTCCATCAAACCTCAATCTGGTTCCCAGGACACAGGGTTCCAGAATCAAAACAATGTCAAAATCCCAGGGCATGGTTTTCCAGTACCAGGCCTCCGTCATATTTCCAGGGCACAGGGTTCCACAATCAAACCTCAGTCATGTTGCCAGTCCACATGTTTCTGCCATCAAACCTCAGTCAAGTTCCCAGGCCACAGATTTCCAGAATCAAACCGACTACATGTTCCCAGGCAACAGGGTACCAGAATCCAAACCGATGTCATGTTCCCAGGCCACTGGATTCCACAATCTAACATCAGTCAGTTCCCAGGCCAATGGTTTCCAGATTCAAACCTCAGTCATATTCCCAGGCCACATGGTTCCAGAATCAAACCTCAGTCATGTTCCCAGAACACAGGGTTCCAGAATAAAACCTCAGTCATGTTCCCTGGACACAGGTTTCAAAAATAAAACCCCAGTCATGTTACCAGGCCACAGGGTTCCAGAATCAAGCCTCACTCATATTCCCAGCCCACAGGGTTCCACAATTAAACCTCAGTCATATTCCCAGGCCAAAGGCTTCCACAATCAAACCTCAGTCCAGTTTCCAGGCCACGGTTCCACCATCAAGCCTCAGTCATGTTCCCAAGCAAGAGTGTTCCACAATCAAACCGAAGTCATCTTGCCAGGACACAGGCTTCAACCATCAAACCTCAGTCATGTTCCAGGAAACAGGGTTCCAGAATCCAACCAATGTCATGTTCCCAGGCCACGGGGTACAAGTATCAGGCCTGAGTCATGTTCCCAGTGCACAGGGTTCCACCATCAAACCTCAGTCATGTTTCCAGTCCACAGGTTTCTGCCATCAAACCTCTGTCAAGTTCCCAGGCCACAGATTTCCAGAATCAAACCTCAGTCATGTTAGCAGGGAACAGGATTCCACAAACAAACCTCAGTCATGTTGCCAGGCCACAGGTTTCCACCATCAAACCTCAGCCATGTTCCCAGGCCACAGGATTCCAGAATCAAACCATTCTCATATTCCCAGGTCACAGGTTTCCAGAATCCACTGATGTCATGTTCCCAGTCCACAGGGTTCCAGAACCAAGCCTCAGTCAGGTTCCCAGGGCACAGTATTCCACAATCTCAACAGATGTCATGTTCCCAGGCCACAGGTTTCCAGAATCATGCCTCAGTCATATTCCCAGACCACAGGGATCAGGAATCAAACCTCAGTCATGTTACCAGGACATAGGGTACCACCATCAAACCTCAGTCATATTCCCAGACCACAGGTTTCCAGAATCAAATCGACTACATGTTCCCAGGCAACAGGGTACCAGAATCCAAACCGATGTCATGTTTCCAGGCCACTGTATTCCACTATCTAACATCAGTCATGTTCCCAGGCCAATGGTTTCCAGATTCAAACCTCAGTTATATTGCCAGGCCACATGGTTCCAGAATCAAACTTCAGTCATATTCCCAGGCCACAGGGTTCTACATTCAAACCTCAGTCATGTTTCCAGGACACAGGTGTCCAGAATCAAACCTCAGTCATGTTCCCAGGGAACAGGGTTCCAGAACCAAACCTCAGTCATGTTCCCAGACCACAGGGTTCCAGTATCAGGCCTCAGTCATGTTCCCAGTGCACAGGGTTCCACCATCAAACCTCAGTCATGTTGCCAGTCCACAGGTTTCTGCCATCAAACCTCTGTCAAGTTCCCAGGCCACAGGGTTCAAGAATCAAGCCTCAGTCATTTTGCCAGGCCAGAGTGTTCCACCGTCAAACCTCACTCATAATCCCAGGCCACATATTTCCACAATGAAACCTCAGTCATTTTCCCAGGCCATAGGTGTCCAGAATCAAACCTCAGTCATATTCCCAGGACACATGTTTCCAGAATCCAACCTCAGTCATGTTCCCAGGCCACAGGGTTCCACATTCAAACCTCAGTCATGTTCCCAGGACACAGGTGTCCAGAATCAAACCTCAGTCATGTTCCCAGGCCAGAGGGTTCCACAATCAAACCTCAGTCATGTTTCCATGCCACAGGGTTCCAGAATCCAACCGATGTCATGTTCCCAGGTCACAGGGTTCCAGAATCAATCCTCAGGTATGTTCCCAGGCTACAGGGTTCCAGAATAAAACTTCAGTCATGTTCCCAGTCCACAGGGTTCCAGAATCAAACCTCAGTCATGTTTCAAGGCCATAGGGAACCACCATCAAAGCTCAGTCATATTCCCAGGCCTCCGGTTTCCAGAATCAAACCGATTTCATGTTCCCAGGCAACTCGAAAGCAGAATCCAAACCGATGTCATGTTCCTAGGTCACAGGGTTTCACCATCAAACCTCAGTCCTGTTGCCAGGACACAGGGTTCCACCATCAAGCCTCAGTCATGTTGCCAGGCCACAGGTTTCTGCGATCAAACCACATTCAAGTTCCCAGTCCACAGGGTTCCAGAACCAAGCCTCAGTCAGGTTCCCAGGGCACAGTATTCCACAATCTCAACAGATGTCATGTTCCCAGGCCACAGGTTTCCAGAATCATGCCTCAGTCATATTCCCAGACCACAGGGATCAGGAATCAAACCTCAGTCATGTTACCAGGACATAGGGTACCACCATCAAACCTCAGTCATATTCCCAGACCACAGGTTTCCAGAATCAAATCGACTACATGTTCCCAGGCAACAGGGTACCAGAATCCAAACCGATGTCATGTTTCCAGGCCACTGTATTCCACTATCTAACATCAGTCATGTTCCCAGGCCAATGGTTTCCAGATTCAAACCTCAGTCATATTCCCAGGCCACATGGTTCCAGAATCAAACTTCAGTCATGTTCCCAGAACACAGGGTTCCAGAATAAAACCTCAGTCATGTTCCCTGGACATAGGTTTCAAAAATAAAACCCCAGTCATGTTACCAGGCCACAGGGTTCCAAAATCAAGCCTCACTCATATTCCCAGGCCACAGGGTTCCACAATTAAACCTCAGTCATATTCCCAGGCCACAGGGTTCCACATTCAAACCTCAGTCATGTTTCCAGGACACAGGTGTCCAGAATCAAACCTCAGTCATGTTCCCAGGGAACAGGGTTCCAGAACCAAACCTCAGTCATGTTCCCAGACCACAGGGTTCCAGTATCAGGCCTCAGTCATGTTCCCAGTGCACAGGCTTCAACCATCAAACCTCAGTCATGTTCCAGGAAACAGGGTTCCAGAATCCAACCAATGTCATGTTCCCAGGCCACGGGGTTCCAGTATCAAGCCTCAGTAATGTTCCCAGTGCACAGGGTTCCACCATCAAATCTCAGTCATGTTGCCAGTCCACAGGTTTCTGCCATCAAACCTCTGTCAAGTTCCCAGGCCACAGGGTTCAAGAATCAAGCCTCAGTCATTTTGCCAGGCCAGAGTGTTCCACCGTCAAACCTCACTCATAATCCCAGGCCACATATTTCCACAATGAAACCTCAGTCATTCTCCCAGGCCATAGGTGTCCAGAATCAAACCTCAGTCATATTCCCAGGACACATGTTTCCAGAATCCAACCTCAGTCATGTTCCCAGGCCACAGGGTTCCACCTTCAAACCTCAGTCATGTTCCCAGGACACAGGTGTCCAGAATCAAACCTCAGTCATGTTCCCAGGGAACAGGGTTCCAGAACCAAACCTCAATCATGTTCCCAGACCGCAGGGTTTCAGAATCAAACCAGTCATGTTCCCAGGCCAGAGGGTTCCACAATCAAACCTCAGTCATGTTTCCATGCCACAGGGTTCCAGAATCCAACCGATGTCATGTTCCCAGGTCACAGGGTTCCAGAATCAATCCTCAGGTATGTTCCCAGGCTACAGGGTTCCAGAATAAAACTTCAGTCATGTTCCCAGTCCACAGGGTTCCAGAACGAAGCCTCAGTCATGTTCCCAGGCCAAAGGGTTCCACAATCAAACCTCAGTCCAGTTTCCAGGTCACGGTTCCACCATCAAGCCTCAGTCATGTTCCCAGGCCAGAGTGTTCCACAATCAAACCTAAGTCATCTTGCCAGGACACAGGCTTCAACCATCAAACCTCAGTCATGTTCCAGGAAACAGGGTTCCAGAATCCAACCAATGTCATGTTCCCAGGCCACGGGGTTCCAGTATCAGGCCTCAGTCATGTTCCCAGTGCACAGGGTTCCACCATCAAACCTCAGTCATGTTGCCAGTCCACAGGTTTCTGCCATCAAACCTCTGTCAAGTTCCCAGGCCACAGGGTTCAAGAATCAAGCCTCAGTCATTTTGCCAGGCCAGAGTGTTCCACCGTCAAACCTCACTCATAATCCCAGGCCACATATTTCCACAATGAAACCTCAGTCATTTTCCCAGGCCATAGGTGTCCAGAATCAAACCTCAGTCATATTCCCAGGACACATGTTTCCAGAATCCAACCTCAGTCATGTTCCCAGGCCACAGGGTTCCACATTCAAACCTCAGTCATGTTCCCAGGACACAGGTGTCCAGAATTAAACCTTAGTCACGTTCCCAGGGAACAGGGTTCCAGAAGCAAACCTCAATCATGTTCCCAGACCACAGGGATTCAGAATCAAACCACAGTCATGTTCCCAGGCCAGAGGGTTCCACAATCAAACCTCAGTCATGTTTCCATGCCACAGGGTTCCAGAATCCAACCGATGTCATGTTCCCAGGTCACAGGGTTCCAGAATCAATCCTCAGGTATGTTCCCAGGCTACAGGTTTCCAGAATAAAACTTCAGTCATGTTCCCAGTCCACAGGGTTCCAGAACGAAGCCTCAGTCATGTTCCCAGGCCACAGGGATCCAGAATTAAACCTCAGTCATGTTTCAAGGCCATAGGATACCACCATCAAAGCTCAGTCATATTCCCAGGCCTCCGGTTACCAGAATCAAACCGATTTCATGTTCCCAGGCAACTCGGAAGCAGTATCCAAACCGATGTCATGTTCCTAGGTCACAGGGTTTCAGCATCAAACCTCAGTCCTGTTGCCAGGCCACAGGGTTCCACCATCAAGCCTCAGTCATGTTGCCAGGCCACAGGGTTCAACCATCAAACCTCAGTCATGTTCCCAGGAAGCAGGGTTCCAGAATCAAACCAACGTCATATTCCCAAGCCACGGGGTTCCAGTATCAGGCCTCAGTCATGTTCCCAGTACACAGGGTTCCACCATCAAAGCTCAGTCATGTTGCCAGTCCACAGGTTTCTGCGATCAAACCACATTCAAGTTCCCAGGCCACAGGGTTCCAGAATCAAGCATCAGTCATTTTACCAGGCCACAGTGTACCACCATCAAACCTCAGTCATGTTCCTAGGCAACAGGGTTCCTCCATCAAACCTCAATCTGGTTCCAAGGACACAGGGTTCCAGAATCAAAACAATGTCAAAATCCCAGGGCATGGTTTTCCAGTACCAGGCCTCCGTCATATTTCCAGGGCACAGGGTTCCACAATCAAACCTCAGTCATGTTGCCAGTCCACAGGTTTCTGCCATCAAACCTCAGTCAAGTTCCCAGGCCACAGATTTCCAGAATCAAACCTCAGTCATGTTCCCAGGGAACAGGATTCCAGAAACAAACCTCAGTCATGTTGCCAGGCCACAGGTTTCCACCATCAAACCTCAGCTATGTTCCCAGGCCACAGGATTCCAGAATCAAACCGTTCTCATGTTCCCAGGCCACAGGTTTCCAGAATACACTGATGTCATGTTCCCAGTCCACAGGGTGCCAGAACCAAGCCTCAGTCAGGTTCCCAGGGCACAGTATTCCACAATCTCAACAGATGTCATGTTCCCAGGCCACAGGTTTCCAGAATCACGCCTCAGTCATGTTCCCAGAACATAGGGATCCAGAATCAAACCTCAGTCATGTTACCAGGCCATAGGGTACCACCATCAAACCTCAGTCATATTCCCAGACCACAGGTTTCCAGAATCAAACCGACTACATGTTCCCAGGCAACAGGGTACCAGAATCCAAACCGATGTCATGTTCCCAGGCCACTGGATTCCACAATCTAACATCAGTCAGTTCCCAGGCCAATGGTTTCCAGATTCAAACCTCAGTCATATTCCCAGGCCACATGGTTCCAGAATCAAACCTCAGTCATGTTCCCAGAACACAGGGTTCCAGAATAAAACCTCAGTCACGTTCCCTGGACACAAGTTTCAAAAATAAAACCCCAGTCATGTTACCAGGCCACAGGGTTCCAGAATCAAGCCTCACTCATATTCCCAGCCCACAGGGTTCCACAATTAAACCTCAGTCATATTCCCAGGCCAAAGGGTTCCACAATCAAACCTCAGTCCAGTTTCCAGGCCACGGTTCCACCATCAAGCCTCAGTCATGTTTCCAGGCCAGAGTGTTCCACAATCAAACCTAAGTCATCTTGCCAGGACACAGGCTTCAACCATCAAACCTCAGTCATGTTCCAGGAAACAGGGTTCCAGAATCCAACCAATGTCATGTTCCCAGGCCACGGGGTTCCAGTATCAGGCCTCAGTCATGTTCCCAGTGCACAGGGTTCCACCATCAAACCTCAGTCATTTTGCCAGTCCACAGGTTTCTGCCATCAAACCTCTGTCAAGTTCCCAGGCCACAGGGTTCAAGAATCAAGCCTCAGTCATTTTGCCAGGCCAGAGTGTTCCACCGTCAAACCTCACTCATAATCCCAGGCCACATATTTCCACAATGAAACCTCAGTCATTTTCCCAGGCCATAGGTGTCCAGAATCAAACCTCAGTCATATTCCCAGGACACATGTTTCCAGAATCCAACCTCAGTCATGTTCCCAGGCCACAGGGTTCCACATTCAAACCTCAGTCATGTTCCCAGGACACAGGTGTCCAGAATCAAACCTCAGTCATGTTCCCAGGGAACAGGGTTCCAGAACCAAACCTCAATCATGTTCCCAGACCGCAGGGTTTCAGAATCAAACCAGTCATGTTCCCAGGCCAGAGGGTTCCACAATCAAACCTCAGTCATGTTTCCATGCCACAGGGTTCCAGAATCCAACCGATGTCATGTTCCCAGGTCACAGGGTTCCAGAATCAATCCTCAGGTATGTTCCCAGGCTACAGGGTTCCAGAATAAAACTTCAGTCATGTTCCCAGTCCACAGGGTTCCAGAACGAAGCCTCAGTCATGTTCCCAGGCCAAAGGGTTCCACAATCAAACCTCAGTCCAGTTTCCAGGTCACGGTTCCACCATCAAGCCTCAGTCATGTTCCCAGGCCAGAGTGTTCCACAATCAAACCTAAGTCATCTTGCCAGGACACAGGCTTCAACCATCAAACCTCAGTCATGTTCCAGGAAACAGGGTTCCAGAATCCAACCAATGTCATGTTCCCAGGCCACGGGGTTCCAGTATCAGGCCTCAGTCATGTTCCCAGTGCACAGGGTTCCACCATCAAACCTCAGTCATGTTGCCAGTCCACAGGTTTCTGCCATCAAACCTCTGTCAAGTTCCCAGGCCACAGGGTTCAAGAATCAAGCCTCAGTCATTTTGCCAGGCCAGAGTGTTCCACCGTCAAACCTCACTCATAATCCCAGGCCACATATTTCCACAATGAAACCTCAGTCATTTTCCCAGGCCATAGGTGTCCAGAATCAAACCTCAGTCATATTCCCAGGACACATGTTTCCAGAATCCAACCTCAGTCATGTTCCCAGGCCACAGGGTTCCACATTCAAACCTCAGTCATGTTCCCAGGACACAGGTGTCCAGAATTAAACCTTAGTCACGTTCCCAGGGAACAGGGTTCCAGAAGCAAACCTCAATCATGTTCCCAGACCACAGGGATTCAGAATCAAACCACAGTCATGTTCCCAGGCCAGAGGGTTCCACAATCAAACCTCAGTCATGTTTCCATGCCACAGGGTTCCAGAATCCAACCGATGTCATGTTCCCAGGTCACAGGGTTCCAGAATCAATCCTCAGGTATGTTCCCAGGCTACAGGTTTCCAGAATAAAACTTCAGTCATGTTCCCAGTCCACAGGGTTCCAGAACGAAGCCTCAGTCATGTTCCCAGGCCACAGGGATCCAGAATTAAACCTCAGTCATGTTTCAAGGCCATAGGATACCACCATCAAAGCTCAGTCATATTCCCAGGCCTCCGGTTACCAGAATCAAACCGATTTCATGTTCCCAGGCAACTCGGAAGCAGTATCCAAACCGATGTCATGTTCCTAGGTCACAGGGTTTCAGCATCAAACCTCAGTCCTGTTGCCAGGCCACAGGGTTCCACCATCAAGCCTCAGTCATGTTGCCAGGCCACAGGGTTCAACCATCAAACCTCAGTCATGTTCCCAGGAAGCAGGGTTCCAGAATCAAACCAACGTCATATTCCCAAGCCACGGGGTTCCAGTATCAGGCCTCAGTCATGTTCCCAGTACACAGGGTTCCACCATCAAAGCTCAGTCATGTTGCCAGTCCACAGGTTTCTGCGATCAAACCACATTCAAGTTCCCAGGCCACAGGGTTCCAGAATCAAGCATCAGTCATTTTACCAGGCCACAGTGTACCACCATCAAACCTCAGTCATGTTCCTAGGCAACAGGGTTCCTCCATCAAACCTCAATCTGGTTCCAAGGACACAGGGTTCCAGAATCAAAACAATGTCAAAATCCCAGGGCATGGTTTTCCAGTACCAGGCCTCCGTCATATTTCCAGGGCACAGGGTTCCACAATCAAACCTCAGTCATGTTGCCAGTCCACAGGTTTCTGCCATCAAACCTCAGTCAAGTTCCCAGGCCACAGATTTCCAGAATCAAACCTCAGTCATGTTCCCAGGGAACAGGATTCCAGAAACAAACCTCAGTCATGTTGCCAGGCCACAGGTTTCCACCATCAAACCTCAGCTATGTTCCCAGGCCACAGGATTCCAGAATCAAACCGTTCTCATGTTCCCAGGCCACAGGTTTCCAGAATACACTGATGTCATGTTCCCAGTCCACAGGGTGCCAGAACCAAGCCTCAGTCAGGTTCCCAGGGCACAGTATTCCACAATCTCAACAGATGTCATGTTCCCAGGCCACAGGTTTCCAGAATCACGCCTCAGTCATGTTCCCAGAACATAGGGATCCAGAATCAAACCTCAGTCATGTTACCAGGCCATAGGGTACCACCATCAAACCTCAGTCATATTCCCAGACCACAGGTTTCCAGAATCAAACCGACTACATGTTCCCAGGCAACAGGGTACCAGAATCCAAACCGATGTCATGTTCCCAGGCCACTGGATTCCACAATCTAACATCAGTCAGTTCCCAGGCCAATGGTTTCCAGATTCAAACCTCAGTCATATTCCCAGGCCACATGGTTCCAGAATCAAACCTCAGTCATGTTCCCAGAACACAGGGTTCCAGAATAAAACCTCAGTCACGTTCCCTGGACACAAGTTTCAAAAATAAAACCCCAGTCATGTTACCAGGCCACAGGGTTCCAGAATCAAGCCTCACTCATATTCCCAGCCCACAGGGTTCCACAATTAAACCTCAGTCATATTCCCAGGCCAAAGGGTTCCACAATCAAACCTCAGTCCAGTTTCCAGGCCACGGTTCCACCATCAAGCCTCAGTCATGTTTCCAGGCCAGAGTGTTCCACAATCAAACCTAAGTCATCTTGCCAGGACACAGGCTTCAACCATCAAACCTCAGTCATGTTCCAGGAAACAGGGTTCCAGAATCCAACCAATGTCATGTTCCCAGGCCACGGGGTTCCAGTATCAGGCCTCAGTCATGTTCCCAGTGCACAGGGTTCCACCATCAAACCTCAGTCATTTTGCCAGTCCACAGGTTTCTGCCATCAAACCTCTGTCAAGTTCCCAGGCCACAGGGTTCAAGAATCAAGCCTCAGTCATTTTGCCAGGCCAGAGTGTTCCACCGTCAAACCTCACTCATAATCCCAGGCCACATATTTCCACAATGAAACCTCAGTCATTTTCCCAGGCCATAGGTGTCCAGAATCAAACCTCAGTCATATTCCCAGGACACATGTTTCCAGAATCCAACCTCAGTCATGTTCCCAGGCCACAGGGTTCCACATTCAAACCTCAGTCATGTTCCCAGGACACAGGTGTCCAGAATTAAACCTTAGTCACGTTCCCAGGGAACAGGGTTCCAGAAGCAAACCTCAATCATGTTCCCAGACCACAGGGATTCAGAATCAAACCACAGTCATGTTCCCAGGCCAGAGGGTTCCACAATCAAACCTCAGTCATGTCTCCATGCCACAGGGTTCCAGAATCCAACCGATGTCATGTTCCCAGGTCACAGGGTTCCAGAATCAATCCTCAGGTATGTTCCCAGGCTACAGGTTTCCAGAATAAAACTTCAGTCATGTTCCCAGTCCACAGGGTTCCAGAACGAAGCCTCAGTCATGTTCCCAGGCCACAGGGATCCAGAATTAAACCTCAGTCATGTTTCAAGGCCATAGGATACCACCATCAAAGCTCAGTCATATTCCCAGGCCTCCGGTTACCAGAATCAAACCGATTTCATGTTCCCAGGCAACTCGGAAGCAGTATCCAAACCGATGTCATGTTCCTAGGTCACAGGGTTTCAGCATCAAACCTCAGTCCTGTTGCCAGGCCACAGGGTTCCACCATCAAGCCTCAGTCATGTTGCCAGGCCACAGGGTTCAACCATCAAACCTCAGTCATGTTCCCAGGAAGCAGGGTTCCAGAATCAAACCAACGTCATATTCCCAAGCCACGGGGTTCCAGTATCAGGCCTCAGTCATGTTCCCAGTACACAGGGTTCCACCATCAAAGCTCAGTCATGTTGCCAGTTCACAGGTTTCTGCGATCAAACCACATTCAAGTTCCCAGGCCACAGGGTTCCAGAATCAAGCATCAGTCATTTTACCAGGCCACAGTGTACCACCATCAAACCTCAGTCATGTTCCTAGGCAACAGGGTTCCTCCATCAAACCTCAATCTGGTTCCCAGGACACAGGGTTCCAGAATCAAAACAATGTCAAAATCCCAGGGCATGGTTTTCCAGTACCAGGCCTCCGTCATATTTCCAGGGCACAGGGTTCCACAATCAAACCTCAGTCATGTTGCCAGTCCACAGGTTTCTGCCATCAAACCTCAGTCAAGTTCCCAGGCCACAGATTTCCAGAATCAAACCTCAGTCATGTTCCCAGGGAACAGGATTCCAGAAACAAACCTCAGTCATGTTGCCAGGCCACAGGTTTCCACCATCAAACCTCAGCTATGTTCCCAGGCCACAGGATTCCAGAATCAAACCGTTCTCATGTTCCCAGGCCACAGGTTTCCAGAATACACTGATGTCATGTTCCCAGTCCACAGGGTGCCAGAACCAAGCCTCAGTCAGGTTCCCAGGGCACAGTATTCCACAATCTCAACAGATGTCATGTTCCCAGGCCACAGGTTTCCAGAATCACGCCTCAGTCATGTTCCCAGAACATAGGGATCCAGAATCAAACCTCAGTCATGTTACCAGGCCATAGGGTACCACCATCAAACCTCAGTCATATTCCCAGACCACAGGTTTCCAGAATCAAACCGACTACATGTTCCCAGGCAACAGGGTACCAGAATCCAAACCGATGTCATGTTCCCAGGCCACTGGATTCCACAATCTAACATCAGTCAGTTCCCAGGCCAATGGTTTCCAGATTCAAACCTCAGTCATATTCCCAGGCCACATGGTTCCAGAATCAAACCTCAGTCATGTTCCCAGAACACAGGGTTCCAGAATAAAACCTCAGTCACGTTCCCTGGACACAAGTTTCAAAAATAAAACCCCAGTCATGTTACCAGGCCACAGGGTTCCAGAATCAAGCCTCACTCATATTCCCAGCCCACAGGGTTCCACAATTAAACCTCAGTCATATTCCCAGGCCAAAGGGTTCCACAATCAAACCTCAGTCCAGTTTCCAGGCCACGGTTCCACCATCAAGCCTCAGTCATGTTCCCAGGCCAGAGTGTTCCACAATCAAACCTAAGTCATCTTGCCAGGACACAGGGTTCAACCATCAAACCTCAGTCATGTTCCAGGAAACAGGGTTCCAGAATCCAACCAATGTCATGTTCCCAGGCCACGGGGTTCCAGTATCAGGCCTCAGTCATGTTCCCAGTGCACAGGGTTCCACCATCAAACCTCAGTCATGTTGCCAGTCCACAGTTTTCTGCCATCAAACCTCTGTCAAGTTCCCAGGCCACAGGGTTCAAGAATCAAGCCTCAGTCATTTTGCCAGGCCAGAGTGTTCCACCGTCAAACCTCACTCATAATCCCAGGCCACATATTTCCACAATGAAACCTCAGTCATTTTCCCAGGCCATAGGTGTCCAGAATCAAACCTCAGTCATATTCCCAGGACACATGTTTCCAGAATCCAACCTCAGTCATGTTCCCAGGCCACAGGGTTCCACCTTCAAACCTCAGTCATGTTCCCAGGACACAGGTGTCCAGAATCAAACCTCAGTCATGTTCCCAGGGAACAGGGTTCCAGAACCAAACCTCAATCATGTTCCCAGACTGCAGGGTTTCAGAATCAAACCACAGTCATGTTCCCAGGCCCGAGGGTTCCACAATCAAACCTCAGTCATGTTTCCATGCCACAGGGTTCCAGAATCCAACCGATGTCATGTTCCCAGGTCACAGGGTTCCAGAATCAATCCTCAGGTATGTTCCCAGGCTACAGGGTTTCAGAATAAAACTTCAGTCATGTTCCCAGTCCACAGGGTTCCAGAACGAAGCCTCAGTCATGTTCCCAGGCCACAGGGATCCAGAATCAAACCTCAGTCATGTTTCAAGGCCATAGGGTACCACCATCAAAGCTCAGTCATATTCCCAGGCCTCCGGTTTCCAGAATCAAACCGATTTCATGTTCCCAGGCAACTCGGAAGCAGAATCCAAACCGATGTCATGTTCCTAGGTCACAGGGATTCACCATCAAACCTCAGTCATGTTGCCAGGCCACAGGGTTCCACCATCAAGCCTCAGTCATGTTGCCAGGCCACAGGGTTCAACCATCAAACCTCAGTCATGTTCCCAGGAAGCAGGGTTCCAGAATCAAACCAACGTCATGTTCCCAGGCCACGGGGTTCCAGTATCAGGCCTCAGTCATGTTCCCAGTACACAGGGTTCCACCATCAAAGCTCAGTCATGTTGCCAGTCGACAGGTTTCTGCGATCAAACCACATTCAAGTTCCCAGGCCACAGGGTTCCAGAATCAAGCCTCAGTCATGTTGCCAGACCACAGGGTACCACCATGAAACCTCAGTCATGTTCCCAGGCAACAGGGTTCC
Source organism: Eschrichtius robustus (assembly GCF_028021215.1). Lineage (NCBI taxonomy): Eukaryota > Metazoa > Chordata > Mammalia > Artiodactyla > Eschrichtiidae > Eschrichtius > Eschrichtius robustus. The sequence continues at coordinate 65,030,922 of NC_090837.1, forward strand.
TCCATCAAACTTGAATCTGGTTCCCAGGACACAGGGATCCAGAATCAAACCAATGTCAAAATCCCAGGGCATGGTTTTCCAGTACGAAGACTCAGTCATATTTCCAGTGCACAGGGTTCCACAATCAAGGCTCACTCATGTTGCCAGTCCACAGGTTTCTGCCATCAAACCTCAGTCAAGTTCCCAGGCCACAGATTTCCAGAATCAAACCTCAGTCATGTTCTCAGGGAACAGGATTCCAGAAACAAACCTCAGTCATGTTGCCAGGCCACAGGTTTCCACCATCAAACCTCAGCCATGGTCCCAGGCCACAGGATTCCAGAAACAAACCGTTCTCATATTCCAGGCCACAGGTTTCCAGAATCCACTAATGTCATGTTCCCAGTCCACAGGGTTCCAGAACCAAGCCTCAGTCAGGTTCCCAGGGCACAGTATTCCACAATCTCAACAGATGTCATGTTCCCAGGCCACAGGTTTCCAGAATCACGCCTCAGTCATGTTCCCAGACCATAGGGATCCAGAATCAAACCTCAGTCATGTTACCAGGCCATAGGGTACCACCATCAAACCTCAGTCATATTCCCAGACCACAGGTTTCCAGAATCAAACCGACTACATGTTCCCAGGCAACAGGGTACCAGAATCCAAACCGATGTCATGTTCCCAGGCCACTGGATTCCACAATCTAACATCAGTCAGTTCCCAGGCCAATGGTTTCCAGATTCAAACCTCAGTCATATTCCCAGGCCACATGGTTCCAGAATCAAACCTCAGTCATGTTCCCAGAACACAGGGTTCCAGAATAAAACCTCAGTCACGTTCCCTGGACACAAGTTTCAAAAATAAAACCCCAGTCATTTTACCAGGCCACAGGGTTCCAGAATCAAGCCTCACTCATATTCCCAGCCCACAGGGTTCCACAATTAAACCTCAGTCATATTCCCAGGCCAAAGGGTTCCACAATCAAACCTCAGTCCAGTTTCCAGGCCACGGTTCCACCATCAAGCCTCAGTCATGTTCCCAGGCCAGAGTGTTCCACAATCAAACCTAAGTCATCTTGCCAGGACACAGGGTTCAACCATCAAACCTCAGTCATGTTCCAGGAAACAGGGTTCCAGAATCCAACCAATGTCATGTTCCCAGGCCACGGGGTTCCAGTATCAGGCCTCAGTCATGTTCCCAGTGCACAGGGTTCCACCATCAAACCTCAGTCATGTTGCCAGTCCACAGGTTTCTGCCATCAAACCTCTGTCAAGTTCCCAGGCCACAGGGTTCAAGAATCAAGCCTCAGTCATTTTGCCAGGCCAGAGTGTTCCACCGTCAAACCTCACTCATAATCCCAGGCCACATATTTCCACAATGAAACCTCAGTCATTTTCCCAGGCCATAGGTGTCCAGAATCAAACCTCAGTCATATTCCCAGGACACATGTTTCCAGAATCCAACCTCAGTCATGTTCCCAGGCCACAGGGTTCCACCTTCAAACCTCAGTCATGTTCCCAGGACACAGGTGTCCAGAATCAAACCTCAGTCATGTTCCCAGGGAACAGGGTTCCAGAACCAAACCTCAATCATGTTCCCAGACCGCAGGGTTTCAGAATCAAACCACAGTCATGTTCCCAGGCCAGAGGGTTCCACAATCAAACCTCAGTCATGTTTCCATGCCACAGGGTTCCAGAATCCAACCGATGTCATGTTCCCAGGTCACAGGGTTCCAGAATCAATCCTCAGGTATGTTCCCAGGCTACAGGGTTCCAGAATAAAACTTCAGTCATGTTCCCAGTCCACAGGGTTCCAGAATGAAGCCTCAGTCATGTTCCCAGGCCACAGGGATCCAGAATCAAACCTCAGTCATGTTTCAAGGCCATAGGGTACCACCATCAAAGCTCAGTCATATTCCCAGGCCTCCGGTTTCCAGAATCAAACCGATTTCATGTTCCCAGGCAACTCGGAAGCAGAATCCAAACCGATGTCATGTTCCTAGGTCACAGGGATTCACCATCAAACCTTAGTCATGTTGCCAGGCCACAGGGTTCCACCATCAAGCCTCAGTCATGTTGCCAGGCCACAGGGTTCAACCATCAAACCTCAGTCATGTTCCCAGGAAGCAGGGTTCCAGAATCAAACCAACGTCATGTTCCCAGGCCACGGGGTTCCAGTATCAGGCCTCAGTCATGTTCCCAGTACACAGGGTTCCACCATCAAAGCTCAGTCATGTTGCCAGTCGACAGTTTTCTGCGATCAAACCACATTCAAGTTCCCAGGCCACAGGGTTCCAGAATCAAGCCTCAGTCATGTTGCCAGACCACAGGGTACCACCATGAAACCTCAGTCATGTTCCCAGGCAACAGGGTTCCTCCATCAAACCTGAATCTGGTTCCCAGGACACAGGGATCCAGAATCAAACCAATGTCAAAATCCCAGGGCATGGTTTTCCAGTACGAAGACTCAGTCATATTTCCAGTGCACAGGGTTCCACAATCAAGGCTCACTCATGTTGCCAGTCCACAGGTTTCTGCCATCAAACCTCAGTCAAGTTCCCAGGCCACAGATTTCCAGAATCAAACCTCAGTCATGTTCCCAGGGAACAGGATTCCAGAAACAAACCTCAGTCATGTTGCCAGGCCACAGGTTTCCACCATCAAACCTCAGCCATGTTCCCAGGCCACAGGATTCCAGAAACAAACCGTTCTCATATTCCAGGCCACAGGTTTCCAGAATCCACTAATGTCATGTTCCCAGTCCACAGGGTTCCAGAACCAAGCCTCAGTCAGGTTCCCAGGGCACAGTATTCCACAATCTCAACAGATGTCATGTTCCCAGGCCACAGGTTTCCAGAATCACGCCTCAGTCATGTTCCCAGACCACAGGGATCAGGAATCAAACCTCAGTCATGTTACCAGGCCATAGGGTACCACCATCAAACCTCAGTCATATTCCCAGACCACAGGTTTCCAGAATCAAATCGACTACATGTTCCCAGGCAACAGGGTACCAGAATCCAAACCGATGTCATGTTTCCAGGCCACTGTATTCCACTATCTAACATCAGTCATGTTCCCAGGCCAATGGTTTCCAGATTCAAATCTCAGTCATATTCCCAGGCCACATGGTTCCAGAATCAAACTTCAGTCATGTTCCCAGAACACAGGGTTCCAGAATAAAACCTCAGTCATGTTCCCTGGACATAGGTTTCAAAAATAAAACCCCAGTCCTGTTACCAGGCCACAGGGTTCCAAAATCAAGCCTCACTCATATTCCCAGGCCACAGGGTTCCACAATTAAACCTCAGTCATATTCCCAGGCCACAGGGTTCCACATTCAAACCTCAGTCATGTTTCCAGGACACAGGTGTCCAGAATCAAACCTCAGTCATGTTCCCAGGGAACAGGGTTCCAGAACCAAACCTCAGTCATGTTCCCAGACCACAGGGTTCCAGTATCAGGCCTCAGTCATGTTCCCAGTGCACAGGCTTCAACCATCAAACCTCAGTCATGTTCCAGGAAACAGGGTTCCAGAATCCAACCAATGTCATGTTCCCAGGCCACGGGGTTCCAGTATCAGGCCTCAGTCATGTTCCCAGTGCACAGGGTTCCACCATCAAACCTCAGTCATGTTGCCAGTCCACAGGTTTCTGCCATCAAACCTCTGTCAAGTTCCCAGGCCACAGGGTTCAAGAATCAAGCCTCAGTCATTTTGCCAGGCCAGAGTGTTCCACCGTCAAACCTCACTCATAATCCCAGGCCACATATTTCCACAATGAAACCTCAGTCATTTTCCCAGGCCATAGGTGTCCAGAATCAAACCTCAGTCATATTCCCAGGACACATGTTTCCAGAATCCAACCTCAGTCATGTTCCCAGGCCACAGGGTTCCACATTCAAACCTCAGTCATGTTCCCAGGACACAGGTGTCCAGAATCAAACCTCAGTCATGTTCCCAGGGAACAGGGTTCCAGAACCAAACCTCAATCATGTTCCCAGACCGCAGGGTTTCAGAATCAAACCAGTCATGTTCCCAGGCCAGAGGGTTCCACAATCAAACCTCAGTCATGTTTCCATGCCACAGGGTTCCAGAATCCAACCGATGTCATGTTCCCAGGTCACAGGGTTCCAGAATCAATCCTCAGGTATGTTCCCAGGCTACAGGGTTCCAGAATAAAACTTCAGTCATGTTCCCAGTCCACAGGGTTCCAGAACGAAGCCTCAGTCATGTTCCCAGGCCACAGGGATCCAGAATCAAACCTCAGTCATGTTTCAAGGCCATAGAATACCACCATCAAAGCTCAGTCATATTCCCAGGCCTCCGGTTACCAGAATCAAACCGATTTCATGTTCCCAGGCAACTCGGAAGCAGTATCCAAACCGATGTCATGTTCCTAGGTCACAGGGTTTCACCATCAAACCTCAGTCCTGTTGCCAGTCCACAGGGTTCCACCATCAAGCCTCAGTCATGTTGCCAGGCCACAGGGTTCAACCATCAAACCTCAGTCATGTTCCCAGGAAGCAGGGTTCCAGAATCAAACCAACGTCATGTTCCCAAGCCACGGGGTTCCAGTATCAGGCCTCAGTCATGTTCCCAGTACACAGGGTCCCACCATCAAAGCTCAGTCATGTTGCCAGTCCACAGGTTTCTGCGATCAAACCACATTCAAGTTCCCAGGCCACAGGGTTCCAGAATCAAGCATCAGTCATTTTGCCAGGCCACAGTGTACCACCATCAAAACTCAGTCATGTTCCTAGGCAAGAGGGTTCCTCCATCAAACCTCAATCTGGTTCCCAGGACACAGGGTTCCAGAATCAAAACAATGTCAAAATCCCAGGGCATGGTTTTCCAGTACCAGGCCTCCGTCATATTTCCAGGGCACAGGGTTCCACAATCAAACCTCAGTCATGTTGCCAGTCCACAGGTTTCTGCCATCAAACCTCAGTCAAGTTCCCAGGCCACAGATTTCCAGAATCAAACCTCAGTCATGTTCCCAGGGAACAGGATTCCAGAAACAAACCTCAGTCATGTTCCCAGGCCACAGGATTCCAGAATCAAACCGTTCTCATGTTCCCAGGCCACAGGTTTCCAGAATACACTGATGTCATGTTCCCAGTCCACAGGGTGCCAGAACCAAGCCTCAGTCAGGTTCCCAGGGCACAGTATTCCACAATCTCAAGAGATGTCATGTTCCCAGGCCACAGGTTTCCAGAATCACGCCTCAGTCATGTTCCCAGACCATAGGGATCCAGAATCAAACCTCAGTCATGTTACCAGGCCATAGGGTACCACCATCAAACCTCAGTCATATTCCCAGACCACAGGTTTCCAGAATCAAACCGACTACATGTTCCCAGGCAACAGGGTACCAGAATCCAAACCGATGTCATGTTCCCAGGCCACTGGATTCCACAATCTAACATCAGTCAGTTCCCAGGCCAATGGTTTCCAGATTCAAACCTCAGTCATATTCCCAGGCCACATGGTTCCAGAATCAAACCTCAGTCATGTTCCCAGAACACAGGGTTCCAGAATAAAACCTCAGTCATGTTCCCTGGACACAAGTTTCAAAAATAAAACCCCAGTCATGTTACCAGGCCACAGGATTCCAGAATCAAGCCTCACTCATATTCCCAGCCCACAGGGTTCCACAATTAAACCTCAGTCATATTCCCAGGCCAAAGGGTTCCACAATCAAACCTCAGTCCAGTTTCCAGGCCACGGTTCCACCATCAAGCCTCAGTCATGTTCCCAGGCCAGAGTGCTCCACAATCAAACCGAAGTCATCTTGCCAGGACACAGGCTTCAACCATCAAACCTCAGTCATGTTCCAGGATACAGGGTTCCAGAATCCAACCAATGTCATGTTCCCAGGCCACGGGGTTCCAGTATCAGGCCTCAGTCATGTTCCCAGTGCACAGGGTTCCACCATCAAACCTCAGTCATGTTGCCAGTCCACAGGTTTCTGCCATCAATCCTCTGTCAAGTTCCCAGGCCACAGGGTTCAAGAATCAAGCCTCAGTCATTTTGCCAGGCCAGAGTGTTCCACCGTCAAACCTCACTCATAATCCCAGGCCACATATTTCCACAATGAAACCTCAGTCATTTTCCCAGGCCATAGGTGTCCAGAATCAAACCTCAGTCATATTCCCAGGACACATGTTTCCAGAATCCAACCTCAGTCATGTACCCAGGCCACAGCGTTCCACATTCAAACCTCAGTCATGTTCCCAGGACACAGGTGTCCAGAATCAAACCTTAGTCATGTTCCCAGGGAACAGGGTTCCAGAACCAAACCTCAATCATGTTCCCAGACCGCAGGGTTTCAGAATCAAACCAGTCATGTTCCCAGGCCAGAGGGTTCCACAATCAAACCTCAGTCATGTTTCCATGCCACAGGGTTCCAGAATCCAACCGATGTCATGTTCCCAGGTCACAGGGTTCCAGAATCAATCCTCAGGTATGTTCCCAGGCTACAGGGTTCCAGAATAAAACTTCAGTCATGTTCCCAGTCCACAGGGTTCCAGAACGAAGCCTCAGTCATGTTCCCAGGCCACAGGGATCCAGAATCAAACCTCAGTCATGTTTCAAGGCCATAGAATACCACCATCAAAGCTCAGTCATATTCCCAGGCCTCCGGTTACCAGAATCAAACCGATTTCATGTTCCCAGGCAACTCGGAAGCAGTATCCAAACCGATGTCATTTTCCTAGGTCACAGGGTCTCACCATCAAACCTCAGTCCTGTTGCCAGGCCACAGGGTTCCACCATCAAGCCTCAGTCATGTTGCCAGGCCACAGGGTTCAACCATCAAACCTCAGTCATGTTCCCAGGAAGCAGGGTTCCAGAATCAAACCATCGTCATGTTCCCAAGCCACGGGGTTCCAGTATCAGGCCTCAGTCATGTTCCCAGTACACAGGGTTCCACCATCAAAGCTCAGTCATGTTGCCAGTCCACAGGTTTCTGCGATCAAACCACATTCAAGTTCCCAGGCCACAGGGTTCCAGAATCAAGCATCAGTCATTTTGCCAGGCCACAGTGTACCACCATCAAAACTCAGTCATGTTCCTAGGCAACAGGGTTCCTCCATCAAACCTCAATCTGGTTCCCAGGACACAGGGTTCCAGAATCAAAACAATGTCAAAATCCCAGGGCATGGTTTTCCAGTACCAGGCCTCCGTCATATTTCCAGGGCACAGGGTTCCACAATCAAACCTCAGTCATGTTGCCAGTCCACAGGTTTCTGCCATCAAACCTCAGTCAAGTTCCCAGGCCACAGATTTCCAGAATCAAACCTCAGTCATGTTCCCAGGGAACAGGATTCCAGAAACAAACCTCAGTCATGTTGCCAGGCCACAGGATTCCAGAATCAAACCGTTCTCATGTTGCCAGGCCACAGGTTTCCAGAATACACTGATGTCATGTTCCCAGTCCACAGGGTGCCAGAACCAAGCCTCAGTCAGGTTCCCAGGGCACAGTATTCCACAATCTCAACAGATGTCATGTTCCCAGGCCACAGGTTTCCAGAATCACGCCTCACTCATATTCCCAGCCCACAGGGTTCCACAATTAAACCTCAGTCATATTCCCAGGCCAAAGGGTTCCACAATCAAACCTCAGTCCAGTTTCCAGGCCACGGTTCCACCATCAAGCCTCAGTCATGTTCCCAGGCCAGAGTGTTCCACAATCAAACCTAAGTCATCTTGCCAGGACACAGGCTTCAACCATCAAACCTCAGTCATGTTCCAGGAAACAGGGTTCCAGAATCCAACCAATGTCATGTTCCCAGGCCACGGGGTTCCAGTATCAGGCCTCAGTCATGTTCCCAGTGCACAGGGTTCCACCATCAAACCTCAGTCATGTTGCCAGTCCACAGGTTTCTGCCATCAAACCTCTGTCAAGTTCCCAGGCCACAGGGTTCAAGAATCAAGCCTCAGTCATTTTGCCAGGCCAGAGTGTTCCACCGTCAAACCTCACTCATAATCCCAGGCCACATATTTCTACAATGAAACCTCAGTCATTTTCCCAGGCCATAGGTGTCCAGAATCAAACCTCAGTCATATTCCCAGGACACATGTTTCCAGAATCCAACCTCAGTCATGTTCCCAGGCCACAGGGTTCCACATTCAAACCTCAGTCATGTTCCCAGGACACAGGTGTCCAGAATTAAACCTCAGTCACGTTCCCAGGGAACAGGGTTCCAGAAACAAACCTCAATCATGTTCCCAGACCGCAGGGATTCAGAATCAAACCACAGTCATGTTCCCAGGCTAGAGGGTTCCACAATCAAACCTCAGTCATGTTTCCATGCCACAGGGTTCCAGAATCCAACCGATGTCATGTTCCCAGGTCACAGGGTTCCAGAATCAATCCTCAGGTATGTTCCCAGGCTACAGGGTTCCAGAATAAAACTTCAGTCATGTTCCCAGTCCACAGGGTTCCAGAACGAAGCCTCAGTCATGTTCCCAGGCCACAGGGATCCAGAATTAAACCTCAGTCATGTTTCAAGGCCATAGGGTACCACCATCAAAGCTCAGTCATATTCCCAGGCCTCCGGTTTCCAGAATCAAACCGATTTCATGTTCCCAGGCAACTCGGAAGCAGTATCCAAACCGATGTCATGTTCCTAGGTCACAGGGTTTCACCATCAAACCTCAGTCCTGTTGCCAGGCCACAGGGTTCCACCATCAAGCCTCAGTCATGTTGCCAGGCCACAGGGTTCAACCATCAAACCTCAGTCATGTTCCCAGGAAGCAGGGTTCCAGAATCAAACCAACGTCATGTTCCCAAGCCACGGGGTTCCAGTATCAGGCCTCAGTCATGTTCCCAGTACACAGGGTTCCACCATCAAAGCTCAGTCATGTTGCGAGTCCACAGGTTTCTGCGATCAATCCACATTCAAGTTCCCAGGCCACAGGGTTCCAGAATCAAGCATCAGTCATGTTGCCAGGCCACAGGGTACCACCATCAAACCTCAGTCATGTTCCTAGGCAACAGGGTTCCTCCATCAAACCTCAATCTGGTTCCCAGGACACAGGGTTCCAGAATCAAAACAATGTCAAAATCCCAGGGCATGGTTTTCCAGTACCAGGCCTCCGTCATATTTCCAGGGCACAGGGTTCCACAATCAAACCTCAGTCATGTTGCCAGTCCACAGGTTTCTGCCATCAAACCTCAGTCAAGTTCCCAGGCCACAGATTTCCAGAATCAAACCGACTACATGTCCCCAGGCAACAGGGTACCAGAATCCAAACCGATGTCATGTTCCCAGGCCACTGGATTCCACAATCTAACATCAGTCAGTTCCCAGGCCAATGGTTTCCAGATTCAAACCTCAGTCATATTCCCAGGCCACATGGTTCCAGAATCAAACCTCAGTCATGTTCCCAGAACACAGGGTTCCAGAATCAAACCTCAGTCATGTTCCCTGGACACAGGTTTCAAAAATAAAACCCCAGTCATGTTACCAGGCCACAGGGTTCCAGAATCAAGCCTCACTCATATTCCCAGCCCACAGGGTTCCACAATTAAACCTCAGTCATATTCCCAGGCCAAAGGGTTCCACAATCAAACCTCAGTCCAGTTTCCAGGCCACGGTTCCACCATCAAGCCTCAGTCATGTTCCCAGGCCAGAGTGTTCCACAATCAAACCTAAGTCATCTTGCCAGGACACAGGCTTCAACCATCAAACCTCAGTCATGTTCCAGGAAACAGGGTTCCAGAATCCAACCAATGTCATGTTCCCAGGCCACGGGTTACCAGTATCAGGCCTCAGTCATGTTCCCAGTGCAAAGGGTTCCACCATCAAACCTCAGTCATGTTGCCAGTCCACAGGTTTCTGCCATCAAACCTCTGTCAAGTTCCCAGGCCACAGATTTCCAGAATCAAACCTCAGTCATGTTAGCAGGGAACAGGATTCCAGAAACAAACCTCAGTCATGTTGCCAGGCCACAGGTTTCCACCATCAAACCTCAGCCATGTTCCCAGGCTACAGGATTCCAGAATCAAACCGTTCTCATATTCCCAGGTCACAGGTTTCCAGAATTCACTGATGTCATGTTCCCAGTCCACAGGGTTCCAGAACCAAGCCTCAGTCAGGTTCCCAGGGCACAGTATTCCACAATCTCAACAGATGTCATGTTCCCAGGCCACAGGTTTCCAGAATCATGCCTCAGTCATATTCCCAGACCACAGGGATCAGGAATCAAACCTCAGTCATGTTACCAGGACATAGGGTACCACCATCAAACCTCAGTCATATTCCCAGACCACAGGTTTCCAGAATCAAATCGACTACATGTTCCCAGGCAACAGGGTACCAGAATCCAAACCGATGTCATGTTTCCAGGCCACTGTATTCCACTATCTAACATCAGTCATGTTCCCAGGCCAATGGTTTCCAGATTCAAACCTCAGTCATATTCCCAGGCCACATGGTTCCAGAATCAAACTTCAGTCATGTTCCCAGAACACAGGGTTCCAGAATAAAACCTCAGTCATGTTCCCTGGACATAGGTTTCAAAAATAAAACCCCAGTCCTGTTACCAGGCCACAGGGTTCCAAAATAAAGCCTCACTCATATTCCCAGGCCACAGAGTTCCACAATTAAACCTCAGTCATATTCCCAGGCCACAGGGTTCCACATTCAAACCTCAGTCATGTTTCCAGGACACAGGTGTCCAGAATCAAACCTCAGTCATGTTCCCAGGGAACAGGGTTCCAGAACCAAACCTCAGTCATGTTCCCAGACCACAGGGTTCCAGTATCAGGCCTCAGGCATGTTCCCAGTGCACAGGGTTCCACCATCAAACCTCAGTCATGTTGCCAGTCCACAGGTTTCTGCCATCAAACCTCTGTCAAGTTCCCAGGCCACAGGGTTCAAGAATCAAGCCTCAGTCATTTTGCCAGGCCAGAGTGTTCCACCGTCAAACCTCACTCATAATCCCAGGCCACATATTTCCACAATGAAACCTCAGTCATTTTCCCAGGCCATAGGTGTCCAGAATCAAACCTCAGTCATATTCCCAGGACACATGTTTCCAGAATCCAACCTCAGTCATGTTCCCAGGCCACAGGGTTCCACATTCAAACCTCAGTCATGTTCCCAGGACACAGGTGTCCAGAATCAAACCTCAGTCATGTTCCCAGGGAACAGGGTTCCAGAACCAAACCTCAATCATGTTCCCAGACCGCAGGGTTTCAGAATCAAACCAGTCATGTTCCCAGGCCAGAGGGTTCCACAATCAAACCTCAGTCATGTTTCCATGCCACAGGGTTCCAGAATCCAACCGATGTCATGTTCCCAGGTCACAGGGTTCCAGAATCAATCCTCAGGTATGTTCCCAGGCTACAGGGTTCCAGAATAAAACTTCAGTCATGTTCCCAGTCCACAGGGTTCCAGAACGAAGCCTCAGTCATGTTCCCAGGCCACAGGGATCCAGAATCAAACCTCAGTCATGTTTCAAGGCCATAGGGTACCACCATCAAAGCTCAGTCATATTCCCAGGCCTCCGGTTTCCAGAATCAAACCGATTTCATGTTCCCAGGCAACTCGGAAGCAGTATCCAAACCGATGTCATGTTCCTAGGTCACAGGGTTCAACCATCAAACCTCAGTCATGTTGCCAGGCCACAGTGTTCAACCATCAAACCTCAGTCATGTTCCCAGGAAGCAGGGTTCCAGAATCAAACCAACGTCATGTTCCCAAGCCACGGGGTTCCAGTATCAGGCCTCAGTCATGTTCCCAGTACACAGGGTTCCACCATCAAAGCTCAGTCATGTTGCCAGTCCACAGGTTTCTGCGATCAAACCACATTCAAGTTCCCAGGCCACAGGGTTCCAGAATCAAGCATCAGTCATTTTGCCAGGCCACAGTGTACCACCATCAAACCTCAGTCATGTTCCTAGGCAACAGGGTTCCTCCATCAAACCTCAATCTGGTTCCCAGGACACAGGGTTCCAGAATCAAAACAATGTCAAAATCCCAGGGCATGGTTTTCCAGTACCCGGCCTCCGACATATTTCCAGGGCACAGGTTTCCACAATCAAACCTCAGTCATGTTGCCAGTCCACAGGTTTCTGCCATCAAACCTCAGTCAAGTTCCCAGGCCACAGATTTCCAGAATCAAACCGACTACATGTTCCCAGGCAACAGGGTACCAGAATCCAAACCGATGTCATGTTCCCAGGCCACTGGATTCCACAATCTAACATCAGTCAGTTCCCAGGCCAATGGTTTCCAGATTCAAACCTCAGTCATATTCCCAGGCCACATGGTTCCAGAATCAAACCTCAGTCATGTTCCCAGAACACAGGGTTCCAGAATAAAACCTCAGTCATGTTCCCTGGACACAGGTTTCAAAAATAAAACCCCAGTCATGTTACCAGGCCACAGGGTTCCAGAATCAAGCCTCACTCATATTCCCAGCCCACAGGGTTCCACAATTAAACCTCAGTCATATTCCCAGGCCAAAGGGTTCCACAATCATACCGAAGTCATCTTGCCAGGACACAGGCTTCAACCATCAAACCTCAGTCATGTTCCAGGAAACAGGGTTCCAGAATCCAACCAATGTCATGTTCCCAGGCCACGGGGTACCAGTATCAGGCCTCAGTCATGTTCCCAGTGCACAGGGTTCCACCATCAAACCTCAGTCATGTTTCCAGTCCACAGGTTTCTGCCATCAAACCTCTGTCAAGATCCCAGGCCACAGATTTCCAGAATCAAACCACAGTCATGTTAGCAGGGAACAGGATTCCAGAAACAAACCTCAGTCATGTTGCCAGGCCACAGGTTTCCACCATCAAACCTCAGCCATGTTCCCAGGCCACAGGATTCCAGAATCAAACCATTCTCATATTCCCAGGTCACAGGTTTCCAGAATCCACTGATGTCATGTTCCCAGTCCACAGGGTTCCAGAACCAAGCCTCAGTCAGGTTCCCAGGGCACAGTATTCCACAATCTCAACAGATGTCATGTTCCCAGGCCACAGGTTTTCAGAATCATGCCTCAGTCATATTCCCAGACCACAGGGATCAGGAATCAAACCTCAGTCATGTTACCAGGACATAGGGTACCACCATCAAACCTCAGTCATATTCCCAGACCACAGGTTTCCAGAATCAAATCGACTACATGTTCCCAGGCAACAGGGTACCAGAATCCAAACCGATGTCATGTTTCCAGGCCACTGTATTCCACTATCTAACATCAGTCATGTTCCCAGGCCAATGGTTTCCAGATTCAAACCTCAGTCATATTCCCAGGCCACATGGTTCCAGAATCAAACTTCAGTCATGTTCCCAGAACACAGGGTTCCAGGATAAAACCTCAGTCATGTTCCCTGGACATAGGTTTCAAAAATAAAACCCCAGTCCTGTTACCAGGCCACAGGGTTCCAAAATAAAGCCTCACTCATATTCCCAGGCCACAGGGTTCCACAATTAAACCTCAGTCATATTCCCAGGCCACAGGGTTCCACATTCAAACGTCAGTCATGTTTCCAGGACACAGGTGTCCAGAATCAAACCTCAGTCATGTTCCCAGGGAACAGGGTTCCAGAACCAAACCTCAGTCATGTTCCCAGACCACAGGGTTCCAGTATCAGGCCTCAGGCATGTTCCCAGTGCACAGGGTTCCACCATCAAACCTCAGTCATGTTGCCAGTCCACAGGTTTCTGCCATCAAACCTCTGTCAAGTTCCCAGGCCACAGGGTTCAAGAATCAAGCCTCAGTCATTTTGCCAGGCCAGAGTGTTCCACCGTCAAACCTCACTCATAATCCCAGGCCACATATTTCCACAATGAAACCTCAGTCATTTTCCCAGGCCATAGGTGTCCAGAATCAAACCTCAGTCATATTCCCAGGACACATGTTTCCAGAATCCAACCTCAGTCATGTTCCCAGGCCACAGGGTTCCACATTCAAACCTCAGTCATGTTCCCAGGACACAGGTGTCCAGAATCAAACCTCAGTCATGTTCCCAGGGAACAGGGTTCCAGAACCAAACCTCAATCATGTTCCCAGACCGCAGGGTTTCAGAATCAAACCAGTCATGTTCCCAGGCCAGAGGGTTCCACAATCAAACCTCAGTCATGTTTCCATGCCACAGGGTTCCAGAATCCAACCGATGTCATGTTCCCAGGTCACAGGGTTCCAGAATCAATCCTCAGGTATGTTCCCAGGCTACAGGGTTCCAGAATAAAACTTCAGTCATGTTCCCAGTCCACAGGGTTCCAGAACGAAGCCTCAGTCATGTTCCCAGGCCACAGGGATCCAGAATCAAACCTCAGTCATGTTTCAAGGCCATAGAATACCACCATCAAAGCTCAGTCATATTCCCAGGCCTCCGGTTACCAGAATCAAACCGATTTCATGTTCCCAGGCAACTCGGAAGCAGTATCCAAACCGATGTCATGTTCCTAGGTCACAGGGTTTCACCATCAAACCTCAGTCCTGTTGCCAGTCCACAGGGTTCCACCATCAAGCCTCAGTCATGTTGCCAGGCCACAGGGTTCAACCATCAAACCTCAGTCATGTTCCCAGGAAGCAGGGTTCCAGAATCAAACCAACGTCATGTTCCCAAGCCACGGGGTTCCAGTATCAGGCCTCAGTCATGTTCCCAGTACACAGGGTTCCACCATCAAAGCTCAGTCATGTTGCCAGTCCACAGGTTTCTGCGATCAAACCACATTCAAGTTCCCAGGCCACAGGGTTCCAGAATCAAGCATCAGTCATTTTACCAGGCCACAGTGTACCACCATCAAACCTCAGTCATGTTCCTAGGCAACAGGGTTCCTCCATCAAACCTCAATCTGGTTCCCAGGACACAGGGTTCCAGAATCAAAACAATGTCAAAATCCCAGGGCATGGTTTTCCAGTACCAGGCCTCCGTCATATTTCCAGGGCACAGGGTTCCACAATCAAACCTCAGTCATGTTGCCAGTCCACAGGTTTCTGCCATCAAACCTCAGTCAAATTCCCAGGCCACAGATTTCCAGAATCAAACCGACTACATGTCCCCAGGCAACAGGGTACCAGAATCCAAACCGATGTCATGTTCCCAGGCCACTGGATTCCACAATCTAACATCAGTCAGTTCCCAGGCCAATGGTTTCCAGATTCAAACCTCAGTCATATTCCCAGGCCACATGGTTCCAGAATCAAACCTCAGTCATGTTCCCAGAACACAGGGTTCCAGAATCAAACCTCAGTCATGTTCCCTGGACACAGGTTTCAAAAATAAAACCCCAGTCATGTTACCAGGCCACAGGGTTCCAGAATCAAGCCTCACTCATATTCCCAGCCCACAGGGTTCCACAATTAAACCTCAGTCATATTCCCAGGCCAAAGGGTTCCACAATCAAACCTCAGTCCAGTTTCCAGGCCACGGTTCCACCATCAAGCCTCAGTCATGTTCCCAGGCCAGAGTGTTCCACAATCAAACCGAAGTCATCTTGCCAGGACACAGGCTTCAACCATCAAACCTCAGTCATGTTCCAGGAAACAGGGTTCCAGAATCCAACCAATGTCATGTTCCCAGGCCACGGGGTACCAGTATCAGGCCTCAGTCATGTTCCCAGTGCACAGGGTTCCACCGTCAAACCTCAGTCATGTTTCCAGTCCACAGGTTTCTGCCATCAAACCTCTGTCAAGTTCCCAGGCCACAGATTTCCAGAATCAACCTCAGTCATGTTAGCAGGGAACAGGATTCCAGAAACAAACCTCAGTCATGTTGCCAGGCCACAGGTTTCCACCATCAAACCTCAGCCATGTTCCCAGGCTACAGGATTCCAGAATCAAACCGTTCTCATATTCCCAGGTCACAGGTTTCCAGAATCCACTGATGTCATGTTCCCAGTCCACAGGGTTCCAGAACCAAGCCTCAGTCAGGTTCCCAGGGCACAGTATTCCACAATCTCAACAGATGTCATGTTCCCAGGCCACAGGTTTCCAGAATCATGCCTCAGTCATATTCCCAGACCACAGGGATCAGGAATCAAACCTCAGTCATGTTACCAGGACATAGGGTACCACCATCAAACCTCAGTCATATTCCCAGCCCACAGGGTTCCACAATTAAACCTCAGTCATATTCCCAGGCCAAAGGGTTCCACAATCAAACCTCAGTCCAGTTTCCAGGCCACGGTTCCACCATCAAGCCTCAGTCATGTTCCCAGGCCAGAGTGTTCCACAATCAAACCTAAGTCATCTTGCCAGGACACAGGCTTCAACCATCAAACCTCAGTCATGTTCCAGGAAACAGGGTTCCAGAATCCAACCAATGTCATGTTCCCAGGCCACGGGGTACCAGTATCAGGCCTCAGTCATGTTCCCAGTGCAAAGGGTTCCACCATCAAACCTCAGTCATGTTGCCAGTCCACAGGTTTCTGCCATCAAACCTCTGTCAAGTTCCCAGGCCACAGATTTCCAGAATCAAACCTCAGTCATGTTAGCAGGGAACAGGATTCCAGAAACAAACCTCAGTCATGTTGCCAGGCCACAGGTTTCCACCATCAAACCTCAGCCATGTTCCCAGGCTACAGGATTCCAGAATCAAACCGTTCTCATATTCCCAGGTCACAGGTTTCCAGAATTCACTGATGTCATGTTCCCAGTCCACAGGGTTCCAGAACCAAGCCTCAGTCAGGTTCCCAGGGCACAGTATTCCACAATCTCAACAGATGTCATGTTCCCAGGCCACAGGTTTCCAGAATCATGCCTCAGTCATATTCCCAGACCACAGGGATCAGGAATCAAACCTCAGTCATGTTACCAGGACATAGGGTACCACCATCAAACCTCAGTCATATTCCCAGACCACAGGTTTCCAGAATCAAATCGACTACATGTTCCCAGGCAACAGGGTACCAGAATCCAAACCGATGTCATGTTTCCAGGCCACTGTATTCCACTATCTAACATCAGTCATGTTCCCAGGCCAATGGTTTCCAGATTCAAACCTCAGTCATATTCCCAGGCCACATGGTTCCAGAATCAAACTTCAGTCATGTTCCCAGAACACAGGGTTCCAGAATAAAACCTCAGTCATGTTCCCTGGACATAGGTTTCAAAAATAAAACCCCAGTCCTGTTACCAGGCCACAGGGTTCCAAAATAAAGCCTCACTCATATTCCCAGGCCACAGAGTTCCACAATTAAACCTCAGTCATATTCCCAGGCCACAGGGTTCCACATTCAAACCTCAGTCATGTTTCCAGGACACAGGTGTCCAGAATCAAACCTCAGTCATGTTCCCAGGGAACAGGGTTCCAGAACCAAACCTCAGTCATGTTCCCAGACCACAGGGTTCCAGTATCAGGCCTCAGGCATGTTCCCAGTGCACAGGGTTCCACCATCAAACCTCAGTCATGTTGCCAGTCCACAGGTTTCTGCCATCAAACCTCTGTCAAGTTCCCAGGCCACAGGGTTCAAGAATCAAGCCTCAGTCATTTTGCCAGGCCAGAGTGTTCCACCGTCAAACCTCACTCATAATCCCAGGCCACATATTTCCACAATGAAACCTCAGTCATTTTCCCAGGCCATAGGTGTCCAGAATCAAACCTCAGTCATATTCCCAGGACACATGTTTCCAGAATCCAACCTCAGTCATGTTCCCAGGCCACAGGGTTCCACATTCAAACCTCAGTCATGTTCCCAGGACACAGGTGTCCAGAATCAAACCTCAGTCATGTTCCCAGGGAACAGGGTTCCAGAACCAAACCTCAATCATGTTCCCAGACCGCAGGGTTTCAGAATCAAACCAGTCATGTTCCCAGGCCAGAGGGTTCCACAATCAAACCTCAGTCATGTTTCCATGCCACAGGGTTCCAGAATCCAACCGATGTCATGTTCCCAGGTCACAGGGTTCCAGAATCAATCCTCAGGTATGTTCCCAGGCTACAGGGTTCCAGAATAAAACTTCAGTCATGTTCCCAGTCCACAGGGTTCCAGAACGAAGCCTCAGTCATGTTCCCAGGCCACAGGGATCCAGAATCAAACCTCAGTCATGTTTCAAGGCCATAGGGTACCACCATCAAAGCTCAGTCATATTCCCAGGCCTCCGGTTTCCAGAATCAAACCGATTTCATGTTCCCAGGCAACTCGGAAGCAGTATCCAAACCGATGTCATGTTCCTAGGTCACAGGGTTCAACCATCAAACCTCAGTCATGTTGCCAGGCCACAGGGTTCAACCATCAAACCTCAGTCATGTTCCCAGGAAGCAGGGTTCCAGAATCAAACCAACGTCATGTTCCCAAGCCACGGGGTTCCAGTATCAGGCCTCAGTCATGTTCCCAGTACACAGGGTTCCACCATCAAAGCTCAGTCATGTTGCCAGTCCACAGGTTTCTGCGATCAAACCACATTCAAGTTCCCAGGCCACAGGGTTCCAGAATCAAGCATCAGTCATTTTGCCAGGCCACAGTGTACCACCATCAAACCTCAGTCATGTTCCTAGGCAACAGGGTTCCTCCATCAAACCTCAATCTGGTTCCCAGGACACAGGGTTCCAGAATCAAAACAATGTCAAAATCCCAGGGCATGGTTTTCCAGTACCAGGCCTCCGTCATATTTCCAGGGCACAGGGTTCCACAATCAAACCTCAGTCATGTTGCCAGTCCACAGGTTTCTGCCATCAAACCTCAGTCAAGTTCCCAGGCCACAGATTTCCAGAATCAAACCGACTACATGTTCCCAGGCAACAGGGTACCAGAATCCAAACCGATGTCATGTTCCCAGGCCACTGGATTCCACAATCTAACATCAGTCAGTTCCCAGGCCAATGGTTTCCAGATTCAAACCTCAGTCATATTCCCAGGCCACATGGTTCCAGAATCAAACCTCAGTCATGTTCCCAGAACACAGGGTTCCAGAATAAAACCTCAGTCATGTTCCCTGGACACAGGTTTCAAAAATAAAACCCCAGTCATGTTACCAGGCCACAGGGTTCCAGAATCAAGCCTCACTCATATTCCCAGCCCACAGGGTTCCACAATTAAACCTCAGTCATATTCCCAGGCCAAAGGTTTCCACAATCAAACCTCAGTCCAGTTTCCAGGCCACGGTTCCACCATCAAGCCTCAGTCATGTTCCCAAGCCAGAGTGTTCCACAATCAAACCGAAGTCATCTTGCCAGGACACAGGCTTCAACCATCAAACCTCAGTCATGTTCCAGGAAACAGGGTTCCAGAATCCA
Source organism: Eschrichtius robustus (assembly GCF_028021215.1). Lineage (NCBI taxonomy): Eukaryota > Metazoa > Chordata > Mammalia > Artiodactyla > Eschrichtiidae > Eschrichtius > Eschrichtius robustus. The sequence continues at coordinate 65,050,105 of NC_090837.1, forward strand.
ACCAATGTCATGTTCCCAGGCCACGGGGTACCAGTATCAGGCCTCAGTCATGTTCCCAGTGCACAGGGTTCCACCATCAAACCTCAGTCATGTTTCCAGTCCACAGGTTTCTGCCATCAAACCTCTGTCAAGATCCCAGGCCACAGATTTCCAGAATCAAACCTCAGTCATGTTAGCAGGGAACAGGATTCCAGAAACAAACCTCAGTCATGTTGCCAGGCCACAGGTTTCCACCATCATACCTCAGCCATGTTCCCAGGCCACAGGATTCCAGAATCAAACCATTCTCATATTCCCAGGTCACAGGTTTCCAGAATCCACTGATGTCATGTTCCCAGTCCACAGGGTTCCAGAACCAAGCCTCAGTCAGGTTCCCAGGGCACATTATTCCACAATCTCAACAGATGTCATGTTCCCAGGCCACAGGTTTTCAGAATCATGCCTCAGTCATATTCCCAGACCACAGGGATCAGGAATCAAACCTCAGTCATGTTACCAGGACATAGGGTACCACCATCAAACCTCAGTCATATTCCCAGACCACAGGTTTCCAGAATCAAATCGACTACATGTTCCCAGGCAACAGGGTACCAGAATCCAAACCGATGTCATGTTTCCAGGCCACTGTATTCCACTATCTAACATCAGTCATGTTCCCAGGCCAATGGTTTCCAGATTCAAACCTCAGTCATATTCCCAGGCCACATGGTTCCAGACTCAAACTTCAGTCATGTTCCCAGAACACAGGGTTCCAGGATAAAACCTCAGTCATGTTCCCTGGACATAGGTTTCAAAAATAAAACCCCAGTCCTGTTACCAGGCCACAGGGTTCCAAAATAAAGCCTCACTCATATTCCCAGGCCACAGGGTTCCACAATTAAACCTCAGTCATATTCCCAGGCCACAGGGTTCCACATTCAAACGTCAGTCATGTTTCCAGGACACAGGTGTCCAGAATCAAACCTCAGTCATGTTCCCAGGGAACAGGGTTCCAGAACCAAACCTCAGTCATGTTCCCAGACCACAGGGTTCCAGTATCAGGCCTCAGGCATGTTCCCAGTGCACAGGGTTCCACCATCAAACCTCAGTCATGTTGCCAGTCCACAGGTTTCTGCCATCAAACCTCTGTCAAGTTCCCAGGCCACAGGGTTCAAGAATCAAGCCTCAGTCATTTTGCCAGGCCAGAGTGTTCCACCGTCAAACCTCACTCATAATCCCAGGCCACATATTTCCACAATGAAACCTCAGTCATTTTCCCAGGCCATAGGTGTCCAGAATCAAACCTCAGGCATATTCCCAGGACACATGTTTCCAGAATCCAACCTCAGTCATGTTCCCAGGCCACAGGGTTCCACATTCAAACCTCAGTCATGTTCCCAGGACACAGGTGTCCAGAATCAAACCTCAGTCATGTTCCCAGGGAACAGGGTTCCAGAACCAAACCTCAATCATGTTCCCAGACCGCAGGGTTTCAGAATCAAACCAGTCATGTTCCCAGGCCAGAGGGTTCCACAATCAAACCTCAGTCATGTTTCCATGCCACAGGGTTCCAGAATCCAACCGATGTCATGTTCCCAGGTCACAGGGTTCCAGAATCAATCCTCAGGTATGTTCCCAGGCTACAGGGTTCCAGAATAAAACTTCAGTCATGTTCCCAGTCCACAGGGTTCCAGAACGAAGCCTCAGTCATGTTCCCAGGCCACAGGGATCCAGAATCAAACCTCAGTCATGTTTCAAGGCCATAGAATACCACCATCAAAGCTCAGTCATATTCCCAGGCCTCCGGTTACCAGAATCAAACCGATTTCATGTTCCCAGGCAACTCGGAAGCAGTATCCAAACCGATGTCATGTTCCTAGGTCACAGGGTTTCACCATCAAACCTCAGTCCTGTTGCCAGGCCACAGGGTTCCACCATCAAGCCTCAGTCATGTTGCCAGGCCACAGGGTTCAACCATCAAACCTCAGTCATGTTCCCAGGAAGCAGGGTTCCAGAATCAAACCAACGTCATGTTCCCAAGCCACGGGGTTCCAGTATCAGGCCTCAGTCATGTTCCCAGTACACAGGGTTCCACCATCAAAGCTCAGTCATGTTGCCAGTCCACAGGTTTCTGCGATCAAACCACATTCAAGTTCCCAGGCCACAGGGTTCCAGAATCAAGCATCAGTCATTTTACCAGGCCACAGTGTACCACCATCAAACCTCAGTCATGTTCCTAGGCAACAGGGTTCCTCCATCAAACCTCAATCTGGTTCCCAGGACACAGGGTTCCAGAATCAAAACAATGTCAAAATCCCAGGGCATGGTTTTCCAGTACCAGGCCTCCGTCATATTTCCAGGGCACAGGGTTCCACAATCAAACCTCAGTCATGTTGCCAGTCCACAGGTTTCTGCCATCAAACCTCAGTCAAGTTCCCAGGCCACAGATTTCCAGAATCAAACCGACTACATGTCCCCAGGCAACAGGGTACCAGAATCCAAACCGATGTCATGTTCCCAGGCCACTGGATTCCACAATCTAACATCAGTCAGTTCCCAGGCCAATGGTTTCCAGATTCAAACCTCAGTCATATTCCCAGGCCACATGGTTCCAGAATCAAACCTCAGTCATGTTCCCAGAACACAGGGTTCCAGAATCAAACCTCAGTCATGTTCCCTGGACACAGGTTTCAAAAATAAAACCCCAGTCATGTTACCAGGCCACAGGGTTCCAGAATCAAGCCTCACTCATATTCCCAGCCCACAGGGTTCCACAATTAAACCTCAGTCATATTCCCAGGCCAAAGGGTTCCACAATCAAACCTCAGTCCAGTTTCCAGGCCACGGTTCCACCATCAAGCCTCAGTCATGTTCCCAGGCCAGAGTGTTCCACAATCAAACCGAAGTCATCTTGCCAGGACACAGGCTTCAACCATCAAACCTCAGTCATGTTCCAGGAAACAGGGTTCCAGAATCCAACCAATGTCATGTTCCCAGGCCACGGGGTACCAGTATCAGGCCTCAGTCATGTTCCCAGTGCACAGGGTTCCACCATCAAACCTCAGTCATGTTTCCAGTCCACAGGTTTCTGCCATCAAACCTCTGTCAAGTTCCCAGGCCACAGATTTCCAGAATCAAACCTCAGTCATGTTAGCAGGGAACAGGATTCCAGAAACAAACCTCAGTCATGTTGCCAGGCCACAGGTTTCCACCATCAAACCTCAGCCATGTTCCCAGGCCACAGGATTCCAGAATCAAACCGTTCTCATATTCCCAGGTCACAGGTTTCCAGAATCCACTGATGTCATGTTCCCAGTCCACAGGGTTCCAGAACCAAGCCTCAGTCAGGTTCCCAGGGCACAGTATTCCACAATCTCAACAGATGTCATGTTCCCAGGCCACAGGTTTCCAGAATCATGCCTCAGTCATATTCCCAGACCACAGGGATCAGGAACCAAACCTCAGTCATGTTACCAGGTCATAGGGTACCACCATCAAACCTCAGTCATATTCCCAGACCACAGGTTTCCAGAATCAAATCGACTACATGTTCCCAGGCAACAGGGTACCAGAATCCAAACCGATGTCATGTTTCCAGGCCACTGTATTCCACTATCTAACATCAGTCATGTTCCCAGGACAATGGTTTCCAGATTCAAACCTCAGTCATATTCCCAGGCCACATGGTTCCAGAATCAAACTTCAGTCATGTTCCCAGAACACAGGGTTCCAGAATAAAACCTCAGTCATGTTCCCTGGACATAGGTTTCAAAAATAAAACCCCAGTCCTGTTACCAGGCCACAGGGTTCCAAAATAAAGCCTCACTCATATTCCCAGGCCACAGGGTTCCACAATTAAACCTCAGTCATATTCCCAGGCCACAGGGTTCCACATTCAAACCTCAGTCATCTTTCCAGGACACAGGTGTCCAGAATCAAACCTCAATCATGTTCCCAGGGAACAGGGTTCCAGAACCAAACCTCAGTCTTGTTCCCAGACCACAGGGTTCCAGTATCAGGCCTCAGGCATGTTCCCAGTGCACAGGGTTCCACCATCAAACCTCAGTCAGGTTGCCAGTCCACAGGTTTCTGCCATCAAACCTCTGTCAAGTTCCCAGGCCACAGGGTTCAAGAATCAAGCCTCAGTCATTTTGCCAGGCCAGAGTGTTCCACCGTCAAACCTCACTCATAATCCCAGGCCACATATTTCTACAATGAAACCTCAGTCATTTCCCCAGGCCATAGGTGTCCAGAATCAAACCTCAGTCATATTCCCAGGACACATGTTTCCAGAATCCAACCTCAGTCATGTTCCCAGGCCACAGGGTTCCACATTCAAACCTCAGTCATGTTCCCAGGACACAGGTGTCCAGAATCAAACCTCAGTCATGTTCCCAGGGAACAGGGTTCCAGAACCAAACCTCAATCATGTTCCCAGACCGCAGGGTTTCAGAATCAAACCAGTCATGTTCCCAGGCCAGAGGGTTCTACAATCAAACCTCAGTCATGTTTCCATGCCACAGGGTTCCAGAATCCAACCGATGTCATGTTCCCAGGTCACAGGGTTCCAGAATCAATCCTCAGGTATGTTCCCAGGCTACAGGGTTCCAGAATAAAACTTCAGTCATGTTCCCAGTCCACAGGGTTTCAGAACGAAGCCTCAGTCATGTTCCCAGGCCACAGGGATCCAGAATCAAACCTCAGTCATGTTTCAAGGCCATAGGGTACCACCATCAAAGCTCAGTCATATTCCCAGGCCTCCGGTTTCCAGAATCAAACCGATTTCATGTTCCCAGGCAACTCGGAAGCAGTATCCAAACCGATGTCATGTTCCTAGGTCACAGGGTTCAACCATCAAACCTCAGTCATGTTGCCAGGCCACAGGGTTCAACCATCAAACCTCAGTCATGTTCCCAGGAAGCAGGGTTCCAGAATCAAACCAACGTCATGTTCCCAAGCCACGGGGTTCCAGTATCAGGCCTCAGTCATGTTCCCAGTACACAGGGTTCCACCATCAAAGCTCAGTCATTTTGCCAGTCCACAGGTTTCTGCGATCAAACCACATTCAAGTTCCCAGGCCACAGGGTTCCAGAATCAAGCATCAGTCATTTTGCCAGGCCACAGTGTACCACCATCAAACCTCAGTCATGTTCCTAGGCAACAGGGTTCCTCCATCAAACCTCAATCTGGTTCCCAGGACACAGGGTTCCAGAATCAAAACAATGTCAAAATCCCAGGGCATGGTTTTCCAGTACCAGGCCTCCGTCATATTTCCAGGGCACAGGGTTCCACAATCAAACCTCAGTCATGTTGCCAGTCCACAGGTTTCTGCCATCAAACCTCAGTCAAGTTCCCAGGCCACAGATTTCCAGAATCAAACCGACTACATGTTCCCAGGCAACAGGGTACCAGAATCCAAACCGATGTCATGTTCCCAGGCCACTGGATTCCACAATCTAACATCAGTCAGTTCCCAGGCCAATGGTTTCCAGATTCAAACCTCAGTCATATTCCCAGGCCACATGGTTCCAGAATCAAACCTCAGTCATGTTCCCAGAACACAGGGTTCCAGAATAAAACCTCAGTCATATTCCCTGGACACAGGTTTCAAAAATAAAACCCCAGTCATGTTACCAGGCCACAGGGTTCCAGAATCAAGCCTCACTCATATTCCCAGCCCACAGGGTTCCACAATTAAACCTCAGTCATATTCCCAGGCCAAAGGGTTCCACAATCAAACCTCAGTCCAGTTTCCAGGCCACGGTTCCACCATCAAGCCTCAGTCATGTTCCCAAGCCAGAGTGTTCCACAATCAAACCGAAGTCATCTTGCCAGGACACAGGCTTCAACCATCAAACCTCAGTCATGTTCCAGGAAACAGGGTTCCAGAATCCAACCAATGTCATGTTCCCAGGCCACGGGGTACCAGTATCAGGCCTCAGTCATGTTCCCAGTGCACAGGGTTCCACCATCAAACCTCAGTCATGTTTCCAGTCCACAGGTTTCTGCCATCAAACCTCTGTCAAGTTCCCAGGCCACAGATTTCCAGAATCAAACCTCAGTCATGTTAGCAGGGAACAGGATTCCAGAAACAAACCTCAGTCATTTTGCCAGGCCACAGGTTTCCACCATCAAACCTCAGCCATGTTCCCAGGCCACAGGATTCCAGAATCAAACCATTCTCATATTCCCAGGTCACAGGTTTCCAGAATCCACTGATGTCATGTTCCCAGTCCACAGGGTTCCAGAACCAAGCCTCAGTCAGGTTCCCAGGGCACAGTATTCCACAATCTCAACAGATGTCATGTTCCCAGGCCACAGGTTTTCAGAATCATGCCTCAGTCATATTCCCAGACCACAGGGATCAGGAATCAAACCTCAGTCATGTTACCAGGACATAGGGTACCACCATCAAACCTCAGTCATATTCCCAGACCACAGGTTTCCAGAATCAAATCGACTACATGTTCCCAGGCAACAGGGTACCAGAATCCAAACCGATGTCATGTTTCCAGGCCACTGTATTCCACTATCTAACATCAGTCATGTTCCCAGGCCAATGGTTTCCAGATTCAAACCTCAGTCATATTCCCAGGCCACATGGTTCCAGAATCAAACTTCAGTCATGTTCCCAGAACACAGGGTTCCAGGATAAAACCTCAGTCATGTTCCCTGGACATAGGTTTCAAAAATAAAACCCCAGTCCTGTTACCAGGCCACAGGGTTCCAAAATAAAGCCTCACTCATATTCCCAGGCCACAGGGTTCCACAATTAAACCTCAGTCATATTCCCAGGCCACAGGGTTCCACATTCAAACGTCAGTCATGTTTCCAGGACACAGGTGTCCAGAATCAAACCTCAGTCATGTTCCCAGGGAACAGGGTTCCAGAACCAAACCTCAGTCATGTTCCCAGACCACAGGGTTCCAGTATCAGGCCTCAGGCATGTTCCCAGTGCACAGGGTTCCACCATCAAACCTCAGTCATGTTGCCAGTCCACAGGTTTCTGCCATCAAACCTCTGTCAAGTTCCCAGGCCACAGGGTTCAAGAATCAAGCCTCAGTCATTTTGCCAGGCCAGAGTGTTCCACCGTCAAACCTCACTCATAATCCCAGGCCACATATTTCCACAATGAAACCTCAGTCATTTTCCCAGGCCATAGGTGTCCAGAATCAAACCTCAGTCATATTCCCAGGACACATGTTTCCAGAATCCAACCTCAGTCATGTTCCCAGGCCACAGGGTTCCACATTCAAACCTCAGTCATGTTCCCAGGACACAGGTGTCCAGAATCAAACCTCAGTCATGTTCCCAGGGAACAGGGTTCCAGAACCAAACCTCAATCATGTTCCCAGACCGCAGGGTTTCAGAATCAAACCAGTCATGTTCCCAGGCCAGAGGGTTCCACAATCAAACCTCAGTCATGTTTCCATGCCACAGGGTTCCAGAATCCAACCGATGTCATGTTCCCAGGTCACAGGGTTCCAGAATCAATCCTCAGGTATGTTCCCAGGCTACAGGGTTCCAGAATAAAACTTCAGTCATGTTCCCAGTCCACAGGGTTCCAGAACGAAGCCTCAGTCATGTTCCCAGGCCACAGGGATCCAGAATCAAACCTCAGTCATGTTTCAAGGCCATAGAATACCACCATCAAAGCTCAGTCATATTCCCAGGCCTCCGGTTACCAGAATCAAACCGATTTCATGTTCCCAGGCAACTCGGAAGCAGTATCCAAACCGATGTCATGTTCCTAGGTCACAGGGTTTCACCATCAAACCTCAGTCCTGTTGCCAGGCCACAGGGTTCCACCATCAAGCCTCAGTCATGTTGCCAGGCCACAGGGTTCAACCATCAAACCTCAGTCATGTTCCCAGGAAGCAGGGTTCCAGAATCAAACCAACGTCATGTTCCCAAGCCACGGGGTTCCAGTATCAGGCCTCAGTCATGTTCCCAGTACACAGGGTTCCACCATCAAAGCTCAGTCATGTTGCCAGTCCACAGGTTTCTGCGATCAAACCACATTCAAGTTCCCAGGCCACAGGGTTCCAGAATCAAGCATCAGTCATTTTACCAGGCCACAGTGTACCACCATCAAACCTCAGTCATGTTCCTAGGCAACAGGGTTCCTCCATCAAACCTCAATCTGGTTCCCAGGACACAGGGTTCCAGAATCAAAACAATGTCAAAATCCCAGGGCATGGTTTTCCAGTACCAGGCCTCCGTCATATTTCCAGGGCACAGGGTTCCACAATCAAACCTCAGTCATGTTGCCAGTCCACAGGTTTCTGCCATCAAACCTCAGTCAAGTTCCCAGGCCACAGATTTCCAGAATCAAACCGACTACATGTCCCCAGGCAACAGGGTACCAGAATCCAAACCGATGTCATGTTCCCAGGCCACTGGATTCCACAATCTAACATCAGTCAGTTCCCAGGCCAATGGTTTCCAGATTCAAACCTCAGTCATATTCCCAGGCCACATGGTTCCAGAATCAAACCTCAGTCATGTTCCCAGAACACAGTGTTCCAGAATCAAACCTCAGTCATGTTCCCTGGACACAGGTTTCAAAAATAAAACCCCAGTCATGTTACCAGGCCACAGGGTTCCAGAATCAAGCCTCACTCATATTCCCAGCCCACAGGGTTCCACAATTAAACCTCAGTCATATTCCCAGGCCAAAGGGTTCCACAATCAAACCTCAGTCCAGTTTCCAGGCCACGGTTCCACCATCAAGCCTCACTCATGTTCCCAGGCCAGAGTGTTCCACAATCAAACCGAAGTCATCTTGCCAGGACACAGGCTTCAACCATCAAACCTCAGTCATGTTCCAGGAAACAGGGTTCCAGAATCCAACCAATGTCATGTTCCCAGGCCACGGGGTACCAGTATCAGGCCTCAGTCATGTTCCCAGTGCACAGGGTTCCACCATCAAACCTCAGTCATGTTTCCAGTCCACAGGTTTCTGCCATCAAACCTCTGTCAAGTTCCCAGGCCACAGATTTCCAGAATCAAACCTCAGTCATGTTAGCAGGGAACAGGATTCCAGAAACAAACCTCAGTCATGTTGCCAGGCCACAGGTTTCTACCATCAAACCTCAGCCATGTTCCCAGGCCACAGGATTCCAGAATCAAACCGTTCTCATATTCCCAGGTCACAGGTTTCCAGAATCCACTGATGTCATGTTCCCAGTCCACAGGGTTCCAGAACCAAGCCTCAGTCAGGTTCCCAGGGCACAGTATTCCACAATCTCAACAGATGTCATGTTCCCAGGCCACAGGTTTCCAGAATCATGCCTCAGTCATATTCCCAGACCACAGGGATCAGGAACCAAACCTCAGTCATGTTACCAGGTCATAGGATACCACCATCAAACCTCAGTCATATTCCCAGACCACAGGTTTCCAGAATCAAATCGACTACATGTTCCCAGGCAACAGGGTACCAGAATCCAAACCGATGTCATGTTTCCAGGCCACTGTATTCCACTATCTAACATCAGTCATGTTCCCAGGACAATGGTTTCCAGATTCAAACCTCAGTCATATTCCCAGGCCACATGGTTCCAGAATCAAACTTCAGTCATGTTCCCAGAACACAGGGTTCCAGAATAAAACCTCAGTCGTGTTCCCTGGACATAGGTTTCAAAAATAAAACCCCAGTCCTGTTACCAGGCCACAGGGTTCCAAAATAAAGCCTCACTCATATTCCCAGGCCACAGGGTTCCACAATTAAACCTCAGTCATATTCCCAGGCCACAGGGTTCCACATTCAAACCTCAGTCATCTTTCCAGGACACAGGTGTCCAGAATCAAACCTCAGTCATGTTCCCAGGGAACAGGGTTCCAGAACCAAACCTCAGTCTTGTTCCCAGACCACAGGGTTCCAGTATCAGGCCTCAGGCATGTTCCCAGTGCACAGGGTTCCACCATCAAACCTCAGTCATGTTGCCAGTCCACAGGTTTCTGCCATCAAACCTCTGTCAAGTTCCCAGGCCACAGGGTTCAAGAATCAAGCCTCAGTCATTTTGCCAGGCCAGAGTGTTCCACCGTCAAACCTCACTCATAATCCCAGGCCACATATTTCTACAATGAAACCTCAGTCATTTCCCCAGGCCATAGGTGTCCAGAATCAAACCTCAGTCATATTCCCAGGACACATGTTTCCAGAATCCAACCTCAGTCATGTTCCCAGGCCACAGGGTTCCACATTCAAACCTCAGTCATGTTCCCAGGACACAGGTGTCCAGAATCAAACCTCAGTCATGTTCCCAGGGAACAGGGTTCCAGAACCAAACCTCAATCATGTTCCCAGACCGCAGGGTTTCAGAATCAAACCAGTCATGTTCCCAGGCCAGAGGGTTCCACAATCAAACCTCAGTCATGTTTCCATGCCACAGGTTTCCAGAATCCAACCGATGTCATGTTCCCAGGTCACAGGGTTCCAGAATCAATCCTCAGGTATGTTCCCAGGCTACAGGGTTCCAGAATAAAACTTCAGTCATGTTCCCAGTCCACAGGGTTTCAGAACGAAGCCTCAGTCATGTTCCCAGGCCACAGGGATCCAGAATCAAACCTCAGTCATGTTTCAAGGCCATAGGGTACCACCATCAAAGCTCAGTCATATTCCCAGGCCTCCGGTTTCCAGAATCAAACCGATTTCATGTTCCCAGGCAACTCGGAAGCAGTATCCAAACCGATGTCATGTTCCTAGGTCACAGGGTTCAACCATCAAACCTCAGTCATGTTGCCAGGCCACAGGGTTCAACCATCAAACCTCAGTCATGTTCCCAGGAAGCAGGGTTCCAGAATCAAACCAACGTCATGTTCCCAAGCCACGGGGTTCCAGTATCAGGCCTCAGTCATGTTCCCAGTACACAGGGTTCCACCATCAAAGCTCAGTCATTTTGCCAGTCCACAGGTTTCTGCGATCAAACCACATTCAAGTTCCCAGGCCACAGGGTTCCAGAATCAAGCATCAGTCATTTTGCCAGGCCACAGTGTACCACCATCAAACCTCAGTCATGTTCCTAGGCAACAGGGTTCCTCCATCAAACCTCAATCTGGTTCCCAGGACACAGGGTTCCAGAATCAAAACAATGTCAAAATCCCAGGGCATGGTTTTCCAGTACCAGGCCTCCGTCATATTTCCAGGGCACAGGGTTCCACAATCAAACCTCAGTCATGTTGCCAGTCCACAGGTTTCTGCCATCAAACCTCAGTCAAGTTCCCAGGCCACAGATTTCCAGAATCAAACCGACTACATGTTCCCAGGCAACAGGGTACCAGAATCCAAACCGATGTCATGTTCCCAGGCCACTGGATTCCACAATCTAACATCAGTCAGTTCCCAGGCCAATGGTTTCCAGATTCAAACCTCAGTCATATTCCCAGGCCACATGGTTCCAGAATCAAACCTCAGTCATGTTCCCAGAACACAGGGTTCCAGAATAAAACCTCAGTCATATTCCCTGGACACAGGTTTCAAAAATAAAACCCCAGTCATGTTACCAGGCCACAGGGTTCCAGAATCAAGCCTCACTCATATTCCCAGCCCACAGGGTTCCACAATTAAACCTCAGTCATATTCCCAGGCCAAAGGGTTCCACAATCAAACCTCAGTCCAGTTTCCAGGCCACGGTTCCACCATCAAGCCTCACTCATGTTCCCAAGCCAGAGTGTTCCACAATCAAACCGAAGTCATCTTGCCAGGACACAGGCTTCAACCATCAAACCTCAGTCATGTTCCAGGAAACAGGGTTCCAGAATCCAACCAATGTCATGTTCCCAGGCCACGGGGTACCAGTATCAGGCCTCAGTCATGTTCCCAGTGCACAGGGTTCCACCATCAAACCTCAGTCATGTTTCCAGTCCACAGGTTTCTGCCATCAAACCTCTGTCAAGTTCCCAGGCCACAGATTTCCAGAATCAAACCTCAGTCATGTTAGCAGGGAACAGGATTCCAGAAACAAACCTCAGTCATGTTGCCAGGCCACAGGTTTCCACCATCAAACCTCAGCCATGTTCCCAGGCCACAGGATTCCAGAATCAAACCATTCTCATATTCCCAGGTCACAGGTTTCCAGAATCCACTGATGTCATGTTCCCAGTCCACAGGGTTCCAGAACCAAGCCTCAGTCAGGTTCCCAGGGCACAGTATTCCACAATCTCAACAGATGTCATGTTCCCAGGCCACAGGTTTTCAGAATCATGCCTCAGTCATATTCCCAGACCACAGGGATCAGGAATCAAACCTCAGTCATGTTACCAGGACATAGGGTACCACCATCAAACCTCAGTCATATTCCCAGACCACAGGTTTCCAGAATCAAATCGACTACATGTTCCCAGGCAACAGGGTACCAGAATCCAAACCGATGTCATGTTTCCAGGCCACTGTATTCCACTATCTAACATCAGTCATGTTCCCAGGCCAATGGTTTCCAGATTCAAACCTCAGTCATATTCCCAGGCCACATGGTTCCAGAATCAAACTTCAGTCATGTTCCCAGAACACAGGGTTCCAGGATAAAACCTCAGTCATGTTCCCTGGACATAGGTTTCAAAAATAAAACCCCAGTCCTGTTACCAGGCCACAGGGTTCCAAAATAAAGCCTCACTCATATTCCCAGGCCACAGGGTTCCACAATTAAACCTCAGTCATATTCCCAGGCCACAGGGTTCCACATTCAAACGTCAGTCATGTTTCCAGGACACAGGTGTCCAGAATCAAACCTCAGTCATGTTCCCAGGGAACAGGGTTCCAGAACCAAACCTCAGTCATGTTCCCAGACCACAGGGTTCCAGTATCAGGCCTCAGGCATGTTCCCAGTGCACAGGGTTCCACCATCAAACCTCAGTCATGTTGCCAGTCCACAGGTTTCTGCCATCAAACCTCTGTCAAGTTCCCAGGCCACAGGGTTCAAGAATCAAGCCTCAGTCATTTTGCCAGGCCAGAGTGTTCCACCGTCAAACCTCACTCATAATCCCAGGCCACATATTTCCACAATGAAACCTCAGTCATTTTCCCAGGCCATAGGTGTCCAGAATCAAACCTCAGTCATATTCCCAGGACACATGTTTCCAGAATCCAACCTCAGTCATGTTCCCAGGCCACAGGGTTCCACATTCAAACCTCAGTCATGTTCCCAGGACACAGGTGTCCAGAATCAAACCTCAGTCATGTTCCCAGGGAACAGGGTTCCAGAACCAAACCTCAATCATGTTCCCAGACCGCAGGGTTTCAGAATCAAACCACAGTCATATTCCCAGGCCAGAGGGTTCCACAATCAAACCTCAGTCATGTTTCCATGCCACAGGGTTCCAGAATCCAACCGATGTCATGTTCCCAGGTCACAGGGTTCCAGAATCAATCCTCAGGTATGTTCCCAGGCTACAGGGTTCCAGAATAAAACCTCAGTCATGTTCCCAGTCCACAGGGTTCCAGAACGAAGCCTCAGTCATGTTCCCAGGCCACAGGGATCCAGAATCAAACCTCAGTCATGTTTCAAGGCCATAGAATACCACCATCAAAGCTCAGTCATATTCCCAGGCCTCCGGTTACCAGAATCAAACCGATTTCATGTTCCCAGGCAACTCGGAAGCAGTATCCAAACCGATGTCATGTTCCTAGGTCACAGGGTTTCACCATCAAACCTCAGTCCTGTTGCCAGGCCACAGTGTTCCACCATCAAGCCTCAGTCATGTTGCCAGGCCACAGGGTTCAACCATCAAACCTCAGTCATGTTCCCAGGAAGCAGGGTTCCAGAATCAAACCAACGTCATGTTCCCAAGCCACGGGGTTCCAGTATCAGGCCTCAGTCATGTTCCCAGTACACAGGGTTCCACCATCAAATCTCAGTCATGTTGCCAGTCCACAGGTTTCTGCGATCAAACCACATTCAAGTTCCCAGGCCACAGGGTACCAGAATCAAGCATCAGTCATTTTGCCAGGCCACAGTGTACCACCATCAAACCTCAGTCATGTTCCTAGGCAACAGGGTTCCTCCATCAAACCTCAATCTGGTTCCCAGGACACAGGGTTCCAGAATCAAAACAATGTCAAAATCCCAGGGCATGGTTTTCCAGTACCAGGCCTCCGTCATATTTCCAGGGCACAGGGTTCCACAATCAAACCTCAGTCATGTTGCCAGTCCACAGGTTTCTGCCATCAAACCTCAGTCAAGTTCCCAGGCCACAGATTTCCAGAATCAAACCGACTACATGTTCCCAGGCAACAGGGTACCAGAATCCAAACCGATGTCATGTTCCCAGGCCACTGGATTCCACAATCTAACATCAGTCAGTTCCCAGGCCAATGGTTTCCAGATTCAAACCTCAGTCATATTCCCAGGCCACATGGTTCCAGAATCAAACCTCAGTCATGTTCCCAGAACACAGGGTTCCAGAATAAAACCTCAGTCATATTCCCTGGACACAGGTTTCAAAAATAAAACCCCAGTCATGTTACCAGGCCACAGGGTTCCAGAATCAAGCCTCACTCATATTCCCAGCCCACAGGGTTCCACAATTAAACCTCAGTCATATTCCCAGGCCAAAGGGTTCCACAATCAAACCTCAGTCCAGTTTCCAGGCCACGGTTCCACCATCAAGCCTCACTCATGTTCCCAAGCCAGAGTGTTCCACAATCAAACCGAAGTCATCTTGCCAGGACACAGGCTTCAACCATCAAACCTCAGTCATGTTCCAGGAAACAGGGTTCCAGAATCCAACCAATGTCATGTTCCCAGGCCACGGGGTACCAGTATCAGGCCTCAGTCATGTTCCCAGTGCACAGGGTTCCACCATCAAACCTCAGTCATGTTTCCAGTCCACAGGTTTCTGCCATCAAACCTCTGTCAAGTTCCCAGGCCACAGATTTCCAGAATCAAACCTCAGTCATGTTAGCAGGGAACAGGATTCCAGAAACAAACCTCAGTCATGTTGCCAGGCCACAGGTTTCCACCATCAAACCTCAGCCATGTTCCCAGGCCACAGGATTCCAGAATCAAACCATTCTCATATTCCCAGGTCACAGGTTTCCAGAATCCACTGATGTCATGTTCCCAGTCCACAGGGTTCCAGAACCAAGCCTCAGTCAGGTTCCCAGGGCACAGTATTCCACAATCTCAACAGATGTCATGTTCCCAGGCCACAGGTTTTCAGAATCATGCCTCAGTCATATTCCCAGACCACAGGGATCAGGAATCAAACCTCAGTCATGTTACCAGGACATAGGGTACCACCATCAAACCTCAGTCATATTCCCAGACCACAGGTTTCCAGAATCAAATCGACTACATGTTCCCAGGCAACAGGGTACCAGAATCCAAACCGATGTCATGTTTCCAGGCCACTGTATTCCACTATCTAACATCAGTCATGTTCCCAGGCCAATGGTTTCCAGATTCAAACCTCAGTCATATTCCCAGGCCACATGGTTCCAGAATCAAACTTCAGTCATGTTCCCAGAACACAGGGTTCCAGGATAAAACCTCAGTCATGTTCCCTGGACATAGGTTTCAAAAATAAAACCCCAGTCCTGTTACCAGGCCACAGGGTTCCAAAATAAAGCCTCACTCATATTCCCAGGCCACAGGGTTCCACAATTAAACCTCAGTCATATTCCCAGGCCACAGGGTTCCACATTCAAACGTCAGTCATGTTTCCAGGACACAGGTGTCCAGAATCAAACCTCAGTCATGTTCCCAGGGAACAGGGTTCCAGAACCAAACCTCAGTCATGTTCCCAGACCACAGGGTTCCAGTATCAGGCCTCAGGCATGTTCCCAGTGCACAGGGTTCCACCATCAAACCTCAGTCATGTTGCCAGTCCACAGGTTTCTGCCATCAAACCTCTGTCAAGTTCCCAGGCCACAGGGTTCAAGAATCAAGCCTCAGTCATTTTGCCAGGCCAGAGTGTTCCACCGTCAAACCTCACTCATAATCCCAGGCCACATATTTCCACAATGAAACCTCAGTCATTTTCCCAGGCCATAGGTGTCCAGAATCAAACCTCAGTCATATTCCCAGGACACATGTTTCCAGAATCCAACCTCAGTCATGTTCCCAGGCCACAGGGTTCCACATTCAAACCTCAGTCATGTTCCCAGGACACAGGTGTCCAGAATCAAACCTCAGTCATGTTCCCAGGGAACAGGGTTCCAGAACCAAACCTCAATCATGTTCCCAGACCGCAGGGTTTCAGAATCAAACCACAGTCATATTCCCAGGCCAGAGGGTTCCACAATCAAACCTCAGTCATGTTTCCATGCCACAGGGTTCCAGAATCCAACCGATGTCATGTTCCCAGGTCACAGGGTTCCAGAATCAATCCTCAGGTATGTTCCCAGGCTACAGGGTTCCAGAATAAAACCTCAGTCATGTTCCCAGTCCACAGGGTTCCAGAACGAAGCCTCAGTCATGTTCCCAGGCCACAGGGATCCAGAATCAAACCTCAGTCATGTTTCAAGGCCATAGAATACCACCATCAAAGCTCAGTCATATTCCCAGGCCTCCGGTTACCAGAATCAAACCGATTTCATGTTCCCAGGCAACTCGGAAGCAGTATCCAAACCGATGTCATGTTCCTAGGTCACAGGGTTTCACCATCAAACCTCAGTCCTGTTGCCAGGCCACAGTGTTCCACCATCAAGCCTCAGTCATGTTGCCAGGCCACAGGGTTCAACCATCAAACCTCAGTCATGTTCCCAGGAAGCAGGGTTCCAGAATCAAACCAACGTCATGTTCCCAAGCCACGGGGTTCCAGTATCAGGCCTCAGTCATGTTCCCAGTACACAGGGTTCCACCATCAAATCTCAGTCATGTTGCCAGTCCACAGGTTTCTGCGATCAAAACACATTCAAGTTCCCAGGCCACAGGGTACCAGAATCAAGCATCAGTCATTTTGCCAGGCCACAGTGTACCACCATCAAACCTCAGTCATGTTCCTAGGCAACAGGGTTCCTCCATCAAACCTCAATCTGGTTCCCAGGACACAGGGTTCCAGAATCAAAACAATGTCAAAATCCCAGGGCATGGTTTTCCAGTACCAGGCCTCCGTCATATTTCCAGGGCACAGGGTTCCACAATCAAACCTCAGTCATGTTCCCAGGGAACAGGATTCCAGAAACAAACCTCAGTCATGTTGCCAGGCCACAGGTTTCCACCATCAAACCTCAGCTATGTTCCCAGGCCACAGGATTCCAGAATACACTGATGTCATGTTCCCAGTCCACAGGGTGCCAGAACCAAGCCTCAGTCAGGTTCCCAAAGCACAGTATTCCACAACCTCAAGAGATGTCATGTTCCCAGGCCACAGGTTTCCAGAATCACGCCTCAGTCATGTTCCCAGACCATAGGGATCCAGAATCAAACCTCAGTCATATTACCAGGCCATAGGGTACCACCATCAAACCTCAGTCATATTCCCAGACCACAGGTTTCCAGAATCAAACCGACTACATGTTCCCAGGCAACAGGGTACCAGAATCCAAACCGATGTCATGTTCCCAGGCCACTGGATTCCACAATCTAACATCAGTCAGTTCCCAGGCCAATGGTTTCCAGATTCAAACCTCAGTCATATTCCCAGGCCACATGGTTCCAGAATCAAACCTCAGTCATGTTCCCAGAATACAGGGTTCCAGAATCAAACCTCAGTCATGTTCCCTGGACACAGGTTTCAAAAATAAAACCCCAGTCATGTTACCAGGCCACAGGGTTCCAGAATCAAGCCTCACTCATATTCCCAGCCCACAGGGTTCCACAATTAAACCTCAGTCATATTCCCAGGCCAAAGGGTTCCACAATCAAACCTCAGTCCAGTTTCCAGGCCACGGTTCCACCATCAAGCCTCAGTCATGTTCCCAGGCCAGAGTGTTCCACAATCAAACCGAAGTCATCTTGCCAGGACACAGGCTTCAACCATCAAACCTCAGTCATGTTCCAGGATACAGGGTTCCAGAATCCAACCAATGTCATGTTCCCAGGCCACGGGGTTCCAGTATCAGGCCTCAGTCATGTTCCCAGTGCACAGAATTCCACCATCAAACCTCAGTCATGTTGCCAGTCCACAGGTTTCTGCCATCAAACCTCTGTCAAGTTCCCAGGCCACAGGGTTCAAGAATCAAGCCTCAGTCATTTTGCCAGTCCAGAGTGTTCCACCGTCAAACCTCACTCATAATCCCAGGCCACATATTTCCACAATGAAACCTCAGTCATTTTCCCAGGCCATAGGTGTCCAGAATCAAACCTCAGTCATATTCCCAGGACACATGTTTCCAGAATCCAACCTCAGTCATGTTCCAAGGCCACAGGGTTCCACCTTCAAACCTCAGTCATGTTCCCAGGACACATGTTTCCAGAATCAAACTTCAGTCATGTTCCCAGAACACAGGGTTCCAGAATAAAACCTCAGTCATGTTCCCTGGACATAGGTTTCAAAAATAAAACCCCAGTCATGTTATCAGGCCACAGGATTCCAAAATGAAGCCTCACTCATATTCCCAGGCCACAGGGTTCCACAATTAAACCTCAGTCATATTCCCAGGCCACAGGGTTCCACATTCAAACCTCAGTCATGTTTCCAGGACACAGGTGTCCAGAATCAAACCTCAGTCATGTTCCCAGGGAACAGGGTTCCAGAACCAAACCTCAGTCATGTTCCCAGACCACAGGGTTCCAGTATCAGGCCTCAGTCATGTTCCCAGTGCACAGGCTTCAACCATCAAACCTCAGTCATGTTCCAGGAAACAGGGTTCCAGAATCCAACCAATGTCATGTTCCCAGGCCACGGGGTTCCAGTATCAGGCCTCAGTCATGTTCCCAGTGCACAGGGTTCCACCATCAAACCTCAGTCATGTTGCCAGTCCACAGGTTTCTGCCATCAAACCTCTGTCAAGTTCCCAGGCCACAGGGTTCAAGAATCAAGCCTCAGTCATTTTGCCAGGCCAGAGTGCTCCACCGTCAAACCTCACTCATAATCCCAGGCCACATATTTCCACAATGAAACCTCAGTCATTTTCCCAGGCCATAGGTGTCCAGAATCAAACCTCAGTCATATTCCCAGGACACATGTTTCCAGAATCCAACCTCAGTCATGTTCCCAGGCCACAGGGTTCCACATTCAAACCTCAGTCATGTTCCCAGGACACAGGTGTCCAGAATCAAACCTCAGTCATGTTCCCAGGGAACAGGGTTCCAGAACCAAACCTCAATCATGTTCCCAGACCGCAGGGTTTCAGAATCAAACCACAGTCATGTTCCCAGGCCAGAGGGTTCCACAATCAAACCTCAGTCATGTTTCCATGCCACAGGGTTCCAGAATCCAACCGATGTCATGTTCCCAGGTCACAGGGTTCCAGAATCAATCCTCAGGTATATTCCCAGGCTACAGGGTCCCAGAATAAAACTTCAGTCATGTTCCAAGTCCACAGGGTTCCAGAACGAAGCCTCAGTCATGTTCCCAGGCCACAGGGATCCAGAATCAAACCTCAGTCATGTTTCAAGGCCATAGGGTACCACCATCAAAGCTCAGTCATATTCCCAGGCCTCCGGTTTCCAGAATCAAACCGATTTCATGTTCCCAGGCAACTCGGAAGCAGTATCCAAACCGATGTCATGTTCCTAGGTCACAGGGTTTCACCGTCAAACCTCAGTCCTGTTGCCAGGCCACAGGGTTCCACCATCAAGCCTCAGTCATGTTGCCAGGCCACAGGGTTCAACCATCAAACCTCAGTCATGTTCCCAGGAAGCAGGGTTCCAGAATCAAACCAACGTCAAGTTGCCAAGCCACGGGGTTCCAGTATCAGGCCTCAGTCATGTTCCCAGTACACAGGGTTCCACCATCAAAGCTCAGTCATGTTGCCAGTCCACAGGTTTCTGCGATCAAACCACATTCAAGTTCCCAGGCCACAGGGTTCCAGAATCAAGCATCAGTCATTTTGCCAGGCCACAGTGTACCACCATCAAACCTCAGTCATGTTCCTAGGCAACAGGGTTCCTCCATCAAACCTCAATCTGGTTCCCAGGACACAGGGTTCCAGAATCAAAACAATGTCAAAATCCCAGGGCATGGTTTTCCAGTACCAGGCCTCCGTCATATTTCCAGGGCACAGGGTTCCACAATCAAACCTCAGTCATGTTGCCAGTCCACAGGTTTCTGCCATCAAACCTCTGTCAAGTTCCCAGGCCACAGATTTCC
Source organism: Eschrichtius robustus (assembly GCF_028021215.1). NCBI lineage: Eukaryota > Metazoa > Chordata > Mammalia > Artiodactyla > Eschrichtiidae > Eschrichtius > Eschrichtius robustus. The sequence goes on from NC_090837.1 coordinate 65,070,283, forward strand.
AGAATCAAACCTCAGTCATGTTAGCAGGGAACAGGATTCCAGAAACAAACCTCAGTCATGTTGCCAGGCCACAGGTTTCCACCATCAAACCTCAGCCATGTTCCCAGGCCACAGGATTCCAGAATCAAACCATTCTCATATTCCCAGGTCACAGGTTTCCAGAATCCACTGATGTCATGTTCCCAGTCCACAGGGTTCCAGAACCAAGCCTCAGTCAGGTTCCCAGGGCACAGTATTCCACAATCTCAACAGATGTCATGTTCCCAGGCCACAGGTTTTCAGAATCATGCCTCAGTCATATTCCCAGACCACAGGGATCAGGAATCAAACCTCAGTCATGTTACCAGGACATAGGGTACCACCATCAAACCTCAGTCATATTCCCAGACCACAGGTTTCCAGAATCAAATCGACTACATGTTCCCAGGCAACAGGGTACCAGAATCCAAACCGATGTCATGTTTCCAGGCCACTGTATTCCACTATCTAACATCAGTCATGTTCCCAGGCCAATGGTTTCCAGATTCAAACCTCAGTCATATTCCCAGGCCACATGGTTCCAGAATCAAACTTCAGTCATGTTCCCAGAACACAGGGTTCCAGGATAAAACCTCAGTCATGTTCCCTGGACATAGGTTTCAAAAATAAAACCCCAGTCCTGTTACCAGGCCACAGGGTTCCAAAATAAAGCCTCACTCATATTCCCAGGCCACAGGGTTCCACAATTAAACCTCAGTCATATTCCCAGGCCACAGGGTTCCACATTCAAACGTCAGTCATGTTTCCAGGACACAGGTGTCCAGAATCAAACCTCAGTCATGTTCCCAGGGAACAGGGTTCCAGAACCAAACCTCAGTCATGTTCCCAGACCACAGGGTTCCAGTATCAGGCCTCAGGCATGTTCCCAGTGCACAGGGTTCCACCATCAAACCTCAGTCATGTTGCCAGTCCACAGGTTTCTGCCATCAAACCTCTGTCAAGTTCCCAGGCCACAGGGTTCAAGAATCAAGCCTCAGTCATTTTGCCAGGCCAGAGTGTTCCACCGTCAAACCTCACTCATAATCCCAGGCCACATATTTCCACAATGAAACCTCAGTCATTTTCCCAGGCCATAGGTGTCCAGAATCAAACCTCAGTCATATTCCCAGGACACATGTTTCCAGAATCCAACCTCAGTCATGTTCCCAGGCCACAGGGTTCCACATTCAAACCTCAGTCATGTTCCCAGGACACAGGTGTCCAGAATCAAACCTCAGTCATGTTCCCAGGGAACAGGGTTCCAGAAGCAAACCTCAATCATGTTCCCAGACCGCAGGGTTTCAGAATCAAACCACAGTCATATTCCCAGGCCAGAGGGTTCCACAATCAAACCTCAGTCATGTTTCCATGCCACAGGGTTCCAGAATCCAACCGATGTCATGTTCCCAGGTCACAGGGTTCCAGAATCAATCCTCAGGTATGTTCCCAGGCTACAGGGTTCCAGAATAAAACCTCAGTCATGTTCCCAGTCCACAGGGTTCCAGAACGAAGCCTCAGTCATGTTCCCAGGCCACAGGGATCCAGAATCAAACCTCAGTCATGTTTCAAGGCCATAGAATACCACCATCAAAGCTCAGTCATATTCCCAGGCCTCCGGTTACCAGAATCAAACCGATTTCATGTTCCCAGGCAACTCGGAAGCAGTATCCAAACCGATGTCATGTTCCTAGGTCACAGGGTTTCACCATCAAACCTCAGTCCTGTTGCCAGGCCACAGTGTTCCACCATCAAGCCTCAGTCATGTTGCCAGGCCACAGGGTTCAACCATCAAACCTCAGTCATGTTCCCAGGAAGCAGGGTTCCAGAATCAAACCAACGTCATGTTCCCAAGCCACGGGGTTCCAGTATCAGGCCTCAGTCATGTTCCCAGTACACAGGGTTCCACCATCAAATCTCAGTCATGTTGCCAGTCCACAGGTTTCTGCGATCAAACCACATTCAAGTTCCCAGGCCACAGGGTACCAGAATCAAGCATCAGTCATTTTGCCAGGCCACAGTGTACCACCATCAAACCTCAGTCATGTTCCTAGGCAACAGGGTTCCTCCATCAAACCTCAATCTGGTTCCCAGGACACAGGGTTCCAGAATCAAAACAATGTCAAAATCCCAGGGCATGGTTTTCCAGTACCAGGCCTCCGTCATATTTCCAGGGCACAGGGTTCCACAATCAAACCTCAGTCATGTTCCCAGGGAACAGGATTCCAGAAACAAACCTCAGTCATGTTGCCAGGCCACAGGTTTCCACCATCAAACCTCAGCTATGTTCCCAGGCCACAGGATTCCAGAATACACTGATGTCATGTTCCCAGTCCACAGGGTGCCAGAACCAAGCCTCAGTCAGGTTCCCAAAGCACAGTATTCCACAACCTCAAGAGATGTCATGTTCCCAGGCCACAGGTTTCCAGAATCACGCCTCAGTCATGTTCCCAGACCATAGGGATCCAGAATCAAACCTCAGTCATATTACCAGGCCATAGGGTACCACCATCAAACCTCAGTCATATTCCCAGACCACAGGTTTCCAGAATCAAACCGACTACATGTTCCCAGGCAACAGGGTACCAGAATCCAAACCGATGTCATGTTCCCAGGCCACTGGATTCCACAATCTAACATCAGTCAGTTCCCAGGCCAATGGTTTCCAGATTCAAACCTCAGTCATATTCCCAGGCCACATGGTTCCAGAATCAAACCTCAGTCATGTTCCCAGAATACAGGGTTCCAGAATCAAACCTCAGTCATGTTCCCTGGACACAGGTTTCAAAAATAAAACCCCAGTCATGTTACCAGGCCACAGGGTTCCAGAATCAAGCCTCACTCATATTCCCAGCCCACAGGGTTCCACAATTAAACCTCAGTCATATTCCCAGGCCAAAGGGTTCCACAATCAAACCTCAGTCCAGTTTCCAGGCCACGGTTCCACCATCAAGCCTCAGTCATGTTCCCAGGCCAGAGTGTTCCACAATCAAACCGAAGTCATCTTGCCAGGACACAGGCTTCAACCATCAAACCTCAGTCATGTTCCAGGATACAGGGTTCCAGAATCCAACCAATGTCATGTTCCCAGGCCACGGGGTTCCAGTATCAGGCCTCAGTCATGTTCCCAGTGCACAGAATTCCACCATCAAACCTCAGTCATGTTGCCAGTCCACAGGTTTCTGCCATCAAACCTCTGTCAAGTTCCCAGGCCACAGGGTTCAAGAATCAAGCCTCAGTCATTTTGCCAGTCCAGAGTGTTCCACCGTCAAACCTCACTCATAATCCCAGGCCACATATTTCCACAATGAAACCTCAGTCATTTTCCCAGGCCATAGGTGTCCAGAATCAAACCTCAGTCATATTCCCAGGACACATGTTTCCAGAATCCAACCTCAGTCATGTTCCAAGGCCACAGGGTTCCACCTTCAAACCTCAGTCATGTTCCCAGGACACATGTTTCCAGAATCAAACTTCAGTCATGTTCCCAGAACACAGGGTTCCAGAATAAAACCTCAGTCATGTTCCCTGGACATAGGTTTCAAAAATAAAACCCCAGTCATGTTATCAGGCCACAGGATTCCAAAATGAAGCCTCACTCATATTCCCAGGCCACAGGGTTCCACAATTAAACCTCAGTCATATTCCCAGGCCACAGGGTTCCACATTCAAACCTCAGTCATGTTTCCAGGACACAGGTGTCCAGAATCAAACCTCAGTCATGTTCCCAGGGAACAGGGTTCCAGAACCAAACCTCAGTCATGTTCCCAGACCACAGGGTTCCAGTATCAGGCCTCAGTCATGTTCCCAGTGCACAGGCTTCAACCATCAAACCTCAGTCATGTTCCAGGAAACAGGGTTCCAGAATCCAACCAATGTCATGTTCCCAGGCCACGGGGTTCCAGTATCAGGCCTCAGTCATGTTCCCAGTGCACAGGGTTCCACCATCAAACCTCAGTCATGTTGCCAGTCCACAGGTTTCTGCCATCAAACCTCTGTCAAGTTCCCAGGCCACAGGGTTCAAGAATCAAGCCTCAGTCATTTTGCCAGGCCAGAGTGCTCCACCGTCAAACCTCACTCATAATCCCAGGCCACATATTTCCACAATGAAACCTCAGTCATTTTCCCAGGCCATAGGTGTCCAGAATCAAACCTCAGTCATATTCCCAGGACACATGTTTCCAGAATCCAACCTCAGTCATGTTCCCAGGCCACAGGGTTCCACATTCAAACCTCAGTCATGTTCCCAGGACACAGGTGTCCAGAATCAAACCTCAGTCATGTTCCCAGGGAACAGGGTTCCAGAACCAAACCTCAATCATGTTCCCAGACCGCAGGGTTTCAGAATCAAACCACAGTCATGTTCCCAGGCCAGAGGGTTCCACAATCAAACCTCAGTCATGTTTCCATGCCACAGGGTTCCAGAATCCAACCGATGTCATGTTCCCAGGTCACAGGGTTCCAGAATCAATCCTCAGGTATATTCCCAGGCTACAGGGTCCCAGAATAAAACTTCAGTCATGTTCCAAGTCCACAGGGTTCCAGAACGAAGCCTCAGTCATGTTCCCAGGCCACAGGGATCCAGAATCAAACCTCAGTCATGTTTCAAGGCCATAGGGTACCACCATCAAAGCTCAGTCATATTCCCAGGCCTCCGGTTTCCAGAATCAAACCGATTTCATGTTCCCAGGCAACTCGGAAGCAGTATCCAAACCGATGTCATGTTCCTAGGTCACAGGGTTTCACCGTCAAACCTCAGTCCTGTTGCCAGGCCACAGGGTTCCACCATCAAGCCTCAGTCATGTTGCCAGGCCACAGGGTTCAACCATCAAACCTCAGTCATGTTCCCAGGAAGCAGGGTTCCAGAATCAAACCAACGTCAAGTTGCCAAGCCACGGGGTTCCAGTATCAGGCCTCAGTCATGTTCCCAGTACACAGGGTTCCACCATCAAAGCTCAGTCATGTTGCCAGTCCACAGGTTTCTGCGATCAAACCACATTCAAGTTCCCAGGCCACAGGGTTCCAGAATCAAGCATCAGTCATTTTGCCAGGCCACAGTGTACCACCATCAAACCTCAGTCATGTTCCTAGGCAACAGGGTTCCTCCATCAAACCTCAATCTGGTTCCCAGGACACAGGGTTCCAGAATCAAAACAATGTCAAAATCCCAGGGCATGGTTTTCCAGTACCAGGCCTCCGTCATATTTCCAGGGCACAGGGTTCCACAATCAAACCTCAGTCATGTTGCCAGTCCACAGGTTTCTGCCATCAAACCTCAGTCAAGTTCCCAGGCCACAGATTTCCAGAATCAAACCTCAGTCATGTTCCCAGGGAACAGGATTCCAGAAACAAACCTCAGTCATGTTGCCAGGCCACAGGTTTCCACCATCAAACCTCAGCCATGTTCCCAGGCCACAGGATTCCAGAATCAAACCGTTCTCATGTTCCCAGGCCACAGGTTTCCAGAATACCCTGATGTCATGTTCCCAGTCCACAGGGTGCCAGAACCAAGCCTCAGTCAGGTTCCCAGGGCACAGTATTCCACAATCTCAACAGATGTCATGTTCCCAGGCCACAGGTTTCCAGAATCACGCCTCAGTCATGTTCCCAGACCACAGGGATCAGGAATCAAACCTCAGTCATGTTACCAGGCCATAGGGTACCACCATCAAACCTCAGTCATATTCCCAGACCACAGGTTTCCAGAATCAAACCGACTACATGTTCCCAGGCAACAGGGTACCAGAATCCAAACCGATGTCATGTTCCCAGGCCACTGGATTCCACAATCTAACATCAGTCAGTTCCCAGGCCAATGGTTTCCAGATTCAAACCTCAGTCATATTCCCAGGCCACATGGTTCCAGAATCAAACCTCAGTCATGTTCCCAGAACACAGGGTTCCAGAATCAAACCTCAGTCATGTTCCCTGGACACAGGTTTCAAAAATAAAACCCCAGTCATGTTACCAGGCCACAGGGTTCCAGAATCAAGCCTCACTCATATTCCCAGCCCACAGGGTTCCACAATTAAACCTCAGTCATATTCCCAGGCCAAAGCGTTCCACAATCAAACCTCAGTCCAGTTTCCAGGCCACGGTTCCACCATCAAGCCTCAGTCATGTTCCCAGGCCAGAGTGTTCCACAATCAAACCTAAGTCATCTTGCCAGGACACAGGCTTCAACCATCAAACCTCAGTCATGTTCCAGGAAACAGGGTTCCAGAATCCAACCAATGTCATGTTCCCAGGCCACGGGGTTCCAGTATCAGGCCTCAGTCATGTTCCCAGTGCACAGGGTTCCACCATCAAACCTCAGTCATGTTGCCAGTCCACAGGTTTCTGCCATCAAACCTCTGTCAAGTTCCCAGGCCACAGGGTTCAAGAATCAAGCCTCAGTCATTTTGCCAGGCCAGAGTGTTCCACCGTCAAACCTCACTCATAATCCCAGGCCACATATTTCTACAATGAAACCTCAGTCATTTTCCCAGGCCATAGGTGTCCAGAATCAAACCTCAGTCATATTCCCAGGACACATGTTTCCAGAATCCAACCTCAGTCATGTTCCCAGGCCACAGGGTTCCACATTCAAACCTCAGTCATGTTCCCAGGACACAGGTGTCCAGAATCAAACCTCAGTCATGTTCCCAGGGAACAGGGTTCCAGAACCAAACCTCAATCATGTTCCCAGACCGCAGGGATTCAGAATCAAACCACAGTCATGTTCCCAGGCCAGAGGGTTCCACAATCAAACCTCAGTCATGTTTCCATGCCACAGGGTTCCAGAATCCAACCGATGTCATGTTCCCAGGTCACAGGGTTCCAGAATCAATCCTCAGGTATGTTCCCAGGCTACAGGGTTCCAGAATAAAACTTCAGTCATGTTCCCAGTCCACAGGGTTCCAGAACGAAGCCTCAGTCATGTTCCCAGGCCACAGGGATCCAGAATCAAACCTCAGTCATGTTTCAAGGCCATAGGGTACCACCATCAAAGCTCAGTCATATTCCCAGGCCTCCGGTTTCCAGAATGAAACCGATTTCATGTTCCCAGGCAACTCGGAAGCAGTATCCAAACCGATGTCATGTTCCTAGGTCACAGGGTTTCACCATCAAACCTCAGTCCTGTTGCCAGGCCACAGGGTTCCACCATCAAGCCTCAGTCATGTTGCCAGGCCACAGGGTTCAACCATCAAACCTCAGTCATGTTCCCAGGAAGCAGGGTTCCAGAATCAAACCAACGTCATGTTCCCAAGCCACGGGGTTCCAGTATCAGGCCTCAGTCATGTTCCCAGTACACAGGGTTCCACCATCAAAGCTCAGTCATGTTGCCAGTCCACAGGTTTCTGCGATCAAACCACATTCAAGTTCCCAGGCCACAGGGTTCCAGAATCAAGCATCAGTCATTTTACCAGGCCACAGTGTACCACCATCAAACCTCAGTCAAGTTCCCAGGCCACAGATTTCCAGAATCAAACCGACTACATGTTCCCAGGCAACAGGGTACCAGAATCCAAACCGATGTCATGTTCCCAGGCCACTGGATTCCACAATCTAACATCAGTCAGTTCCCAGGCCAATGGTTTCCAGATTCAAACCTCAGTCATATTCCCAGGCCACATGGTTCCAGAATCAAACCTCAGTCATGTTCCCAGAATACAGGGTTCCAGAATAAAACCTCAGTCATGTTCCCTGGACACAGGTTTCAAAAATAAAACCCCAGTCATGTTACCAGGCCACAGGGTTCCAGAATCAAGCCTCACTCATATTCCCAGCCCACAGGGTTCCACAATTAAACCTCAGTCATATTCCCAGGCCAAAGGGTTCCACAATCAAACCTCAGTCCAGTTTCCAGGCCACGGTTCCACCATCAAGCCTCAGTCATGTTCCCAGGCCAGAGTGTTCCACAATCAAACCTAAGTCATCTTGCCAGGACACAGGCTTCAACCATCAAACCTCAGTCATGTTCCAGGAAACAGGGTTCCAGAATCCAAACAATGTCATGTTCCCAGGCCACGGGGTACCAGTATCAGGCCTCAGTCATGTTCCCAGTGCTAAGGGTTCCACCATCAAACCTCAGTCATGTTGCCAGTCCACAGGTTTCTGCCATCAAACCTCTGTCAAGTTCCCAGGCCACAGATTTCCAGAATCAAACCTCAGTCATGTTAGCAGGGAACAGGATTCCAGAAACAAACCTCAGTCATGTTGCCAGGACACAGGTTTCCACCATCAAACCTCAGCCATGTTCCCAGGACACAGGATTCCAGAATCAAACCGTTCTCATATTCCCAGGTCACAGGTTTCCAGAATCCACTGATGTCATGTTCCCAGTCCACAGGGTTCCAGAACCAAGCCTCAGTCAGGTTCCCAGGGCACAGTATTCCACAATCTCAACAGATGTCATGTTCCCAGGCCACAGGTTTCCAGAATCATGCCTCAGTCATATTCCCAGACCACAGGGATCAGGAATCAAACCTCAGTCATGTTACCAGGACATAGGGTACCACCATCAAACCTCAGTCATATTCCCAGACCACAGGTTTCCAGAATCAAATCGACTACATGTTCCCAGGCAACAGGGTACCAGAATCCAAACCGATGTCATGTTTCCAGGCCACTGTATTCCACTATCTAACATCAGTCATGTTCCCAGGCCAATGGTTTCCAGATTCAAACCTCAGTCATATTCCCAGGCCACATGGTTCCAGAATCAAACTTCAGTCATGTTCCCAGAACACAGGGTTCCAGAATAAAACCTCAGTCATGTTCCCTGGACATAGGTTTCAAAAATAAAACCCCAGTCCTGTTACCAGGCCACAGGGTTCCAAAATAAAGCCTCACTCATATTCCCAGGCCACAGGGTTCCACAATTAAACCTCAGTCATATTCCCAGGCCACAGGGTTCCACATTCAAACCTCAGTCATGTTTCCAGGACACAGGTGTCCAGAATCAAGCCTCAGTCATGTTCCCAGGGAACAGGGTTCCAGAACCAAACCTCAGTCATGTTCCCAGACCACAGGGTTCCAGTATCAGGCCTCAGGCATGTTCCCAGTGCACAGGGTTCCACCATCAAACCTCAGTCATGTTGCCAGTCCACAGGTTTCTGCCATCAAACCTCTGTCAAGTTCCCAGGCCACAGGGTTCAAGAATCAAGCCTCAGTCATTTTGCCAGGCCAGAGTGTTCCACCGTCAAACCTCACTCATAATCCCAGGCCACATATTTCCACAATGAAACCTCAGTCATTTTCCCAGGCCATAGGTGTCCAGAATCAAACCTCAGTCATATTCCCAGGACACATGTTTCCAGAATCCAACCTCAGTCATGTTCCCAGGCCACAGGGTTCCACATTCAAACCTCAGTCATGTTCCCAGGACACAGGTGTCCAGAATCAAACCTCAGTCATGTTCCCAGGGAACAGGGTTCCAGAACCAAACCTCAATCATGTTCCCAGACCGCAGGGTTTCAGAATCAAACCACAGTCATATTCCCAGGCCAGAGGGTTCCACAATCAAACCTCAGTCATGTTTCCATGTCACAGGGTTCCAGAATCCAACCGATGTCATGTTCCCAAGTCACAGGGTTCCAGAATCAATCCTCAGGTATGTTCCCAGGCTACAGGGTTCCAGAATAAATCTTCAGTCATGTTCCCAGTCCACAGGGTTCCAGAACGAAGCCTCAGTCATGTTCCCAGGCCACAGGGATCCAGAATCTAACCTCAGTCATGTTTCAAGGCCATAGGGTACCACCATCAAAGCTCAGTCATATTCCCAGGCCTCCGGTTTCCAGAATCAAACCGATTTCATGTTCCCAGGCAACTCGGAAGCAGTATCCAAACCGATGTCATGTTCCTAGGTCACAGGGTTTCACCATCAAACCTCAGTCCTGTTACCAGGCCACAGGGTTCCACCATCAAGCCTCAGTCATGTTGCCAGGCCACAGGGTTCAACAATCAAACCTCAGTCATGTTCCCAGGAAGCAGGGTTCCAGAATCAAACCAACGTCATGTTCCCAAGCCACGGGGTTCCAGTATCAGGCCTCAGTCATGTTCCCAGTACACAGGGTTCCACCATCAAAGCTCAGTCATGTTGCCAGTCCACAGGTTTCTGCGATCAAACCACATTCAAGTTCCCAGGCCACAGGGATTCAAAATCAAGCATCAGTCATGTTGCCAGGCCACAGGGTACCACCATCAAACCTCAGTCATGTTCCTAGGCAACAGGGTTCCTCCATCAAACCTCAATCTGGTTCCCAGGACACAGGGTTCCAGAATCAAAACAATGTCAAAATCCCAGGGCATGGTTTTCCAGTACCAGGCCTCCGTCATATTTCCAGGGCACAGGGTTCCACAATCAAACCTCAGTCATGTTGCCAGTCCACAGGTTTCTGCCATCAAACCTCAGTCAAGTTCCCAGGCCACAGATTTCCAGAATCAAACCTCAGTCATGTTCCCAGGGAACAGGATTCCAGAAACAAACCTCAGTCATGTTGCCAGGCCACAGGTTTCCACCATCAAACCTCAGCTATGTTCCCAGGCCACAGGATTCCAGAATCAAACCGTTCTCATGTTCCCAGGCCACAGGTTTCCAGAATACCCTGATGTCATGTTCCCAGTCCACAGGGTGCCAGAACCAAGCCTCAGTCAGGTTCCCAGACCATAGGGATCCAGAATCAAACCTCAGTCATGTTACCAGGCCATAGGGTACCACCATCAAACCTCAGTCATATTCCCAGTCCACAGGTTTCCAGAATCAAACCGACTACATGTTCCCAGGCAACAGGGTACCAGAATCCAAACCGATGTCATGTTCCCAGGCCACTGGATTCCACAATCTAACATCAGTCAGTTCCCAGGCCAATGGTTTCCAGATTCAAACCTCAGTCATATTCCCAGGCCACATGGTTCCAGAATCAAACCTCAGTCATGTTCCCAGAACACAGGGTTCCAGAATAAAACCTCAGTCATGTTCCCTGGACACAGGTTTCAAAAATAAAACCCCAGTCATGTTACCAGGCCACAGGGTTCCAGAATCAAGCCTCACTCATATTCCCAGCCCACAGGGTTCCACAATTAAATCTCAGTCATATTCCCAGGCCAAAGGGTTCCACAATCAAACCTCAGTCCAGTTTCCAGGCCACGGTTCCACCATCAAGCCTCAGTCATGTTCCCAGGCCAGAGTGTTCCACAATCAAACCGAAGTCATCTTGCCAGGACACAGGGTTCAACCATCAAACCTCAGTCATGTTCCAGGAAACAGGGTTCCAGAATCCAACAAATGTCATGTTCCCAGGCCAAGGGGTTCCAGTATCAGGCCTCAGTCATGTTCCCAGTGCACAGGGTTCCACCATCAAACCTCAGTCATGTTGCCAGTCCACAGGTTTCTGCCATCAAACCTCTGTCAAGTTCCCAGGCCACAGGGTTCCACATTCAAACCTCAGTCATGTTCCCAGGACACAGGTGTCCAGAATCAAACCTCAGTCATGTTCCCAGGGAACAGGGTTCCAGAACCAAACCTCAGTCATGTTCCCAGACCACAGGGTTCCAGTATCAGGCCTCAGTCATGTTCCCAGTGCACAGGCTTCAACCATCAAACCTCAGTCATGTTCCAGGAAACAGGGTTCCAGAATCCAACCAATGTCATGTTCCCAGGCCACGGGGTTCCAGTATCAGGCCTCAGTCATGTTCCCAGTGCACAGGGTTCCACCATCAAACCTCAGTCATGTTGCCAGTCCACAGGTTTCTGCCATCAAACCTCTGTCAAGTTCCCAGGCCACAGGGTTCAAGAATCAAGCCTCAGTCATTTTGCCAGGCCAGAGTGTTCCACCGTCAAACCTCACTCATAATCCCAGGCCACATATTTCCACAATGAAACCTCAGTCATTTTCCCAGGCCATAGGTGTCCAGAATCAAACCTCAGTCATATTCCCAGGACACATGTTTCCAGAATCCAACCTCAGTCATGTTCCCAGGCCACAGGGTTCCACATTCAAACCTCAGTCATGTTCCCAGGACACAGGTGTCCAGAATCAAACCTCAGTCATGTTCCCAGGGAACAGGGTTCCAGAACCAAACCTCAATCATGTTCCCAGACCGCAGGGTTTCAGAATCAAACCACAGTCATGTTCCCAGGCCAGAGGGTTCCACAATCAAACCTCAGTCATGTTTCCATGCCACAGGGTTCCAGAATCCAACCGATGTCATGTTCCCAGGTCACAGGGTTCCAGAATCAATCCTCAGGTATATTCCCAGGCTACAGGGTCCCAGAATAAAACTTCAGTCATGTTCCAAGTCCACAGGGTTCAAGAACGAAGCCTCAGTCATGTTCCCAGGCCACAGGGATCCAGAATCAAACCTCAGTCATGTTTCAAGGCCATAGGGTACCACCATCAAAGCTCAGTCATATTCCCAGGCCTCCGGTTTCCAGAATCAAACCGATTTCATGTTCCCAGGCAACTCGGAAGCAGTATCCAAACCGATGTCATGTTCCTAGGTCACAGGGTTTCACCGTCAAACCTCAGTCCTGTTGCCAGGCCACAGGGTTCCACCATCAAGCCTCAGTCATGTTGCCAGGCCACAGGGTTCAACCATCAAACCTCAGTCATGTTCCCAGGAAGCAGGGTTCCAGAATCAAACCAACGTCAAGTTCCCAAGCCACGGGGTTCCAGTATCAGGCCTCAGTCATGTTCCCAGTACACAGGGTTCCACCATCAAAGCTCAGTCATGTTGCCAGTCCACAGGTTTCTGCGATCAAACCACATTCAAGTTCCCAGGCCACAGGGTTCCAGAATCAAGCATCAGTCATTTTGCCAGGCCACAGTGTACCACCATCAAACCTCAGTCATGTTCCTAGGCAACAGGGTTCCTCCATCAAACCTCAATCTGGTTCCCAGGACACAGGGTTCCAGAATCAAAACAATGTCAAAATCCCAGGGCATGGTTTTCCAGTACCAGGCCTCCGTCATATTTCCAGGGCACAGGGTTCCACAATCAAACCTCAGTCATGTTGCCAGTCCACAGGTTTCTGCCATCAAACCTCAGTCAAGTTCCCAGGCCACAGATTTCCAGAATCAAACCTCAGTCATGTTCCCAGGGAACAGGATTCCAGAAACAAACCTCAGTCATGTTGCCAGGCCACAGGTTTCCACCATCAAACCTCAGCCATGTTCCCAGGCCACAGGATTCCAGAATCAAACCGTTCTCATGTTCCCAGGCCACAGGTTTCCAGAATACACTGATGTCATGTTCCCAGTCCACAGGGTGCCAGAACCAAGCCTCAGTCAGGTTCCCAGGGCACAGTATTCCACAATCTCAACAGATGTCATGTTCCCAGGCCACAGGTTTCCAGAATCACGCCTCAGTCATGTTCCCAGACCACAGGGATCAGGAATCAAACCTCAGTCATGTTACCAGGCCATAGGGTACCACCATCAAACCTCAGTCATATTCCCAGACCACAGGTTTCCAGAATCAAACCGACTACATGTTCCCAGGCAACAGGGTACCAGAATCCAAACCGATGTCATGTTCCCAGGCCACTGGATTCCACAATCTAACATCAGTCAGTTCCCAGGCCAATGGTTTCCAGATTCAAACCTCAGTCATATTCCCAGGCCACATGGTTCCAGAATCCAACCTCAGTCATGTTCCCAGAACACAGGGTTCCAGAATCAAACCTCAGTCATGTTCCCTGGACACAGGTTTCAAAAATAAAACCCCAGTCATGTTACCAGGCCACAGGGTTCCAGAATCAAGCCTCACTCATATTCCCAGCCCACAGGGTTCCACAATTAAACCTCAGTCATATTCCCAGGCCAAAGGGTTCCACAATCAAACCTCAGTCCAGTTTCCAGGCCACGGTTCCACCATCAAGCCTCAGTCATGTTCCCAGGCCAGAGTGTTCCACAATCAAACCTAAGTCATCTTGCCAGGACACAGGCTTCAACCATCAAACCTCAGTCATGTTCCAGGAAACAGGGTTCCAGAATCCAACCAATGTCATGTTCCCAGGCCACGGGGTTCCAGTATCAGGCCTCAGTCATGTTCCCAGTGCACAGGGTTCCACCATCAAACCTCAGTCATGTTGCCAGTCCACAGGTTTCTGCCATCAAACCTCTGTCAAGTTCCCAGGCCACAGGGTTCAAGAATCAAGCCTCAGTCATTTTGCCAGGCCAGAGTGTTCCACCGTCAAACCTCACTCATAATCCCAGGCCACATATTTCTACAATGAAACCTCAGTCATTTTCCCAGGCCATAGGTGTCCAGAATCAAACCTCAGTCATATTCCCAGGACACATGTTTCCAGAATCCAACCTCAGTCATGTTCCCAGGCCACAGGGTTCCACATTCAAACCTCAGTCATGTTCCCAGGACACAGGTGTCCAGAATCAAACCTCAGTCATGTTCCCAGGGAACAGGGTTCCAGAACCAAACCTCAATCATGTTCCCAGACCGCAGGGATTCAGAATCAAACCACAGTCATGTTCCCAGGCCAGAGGGTTCCACAATCAAACCTCAGTCATGTTTCCATGCCACAGGGTTCCAGAATCCAACCGATGTCATGTTCCCAGGTCACAGGGTTCCAGAATCAATCCTCAGGTATGTTCCCAGGCTACAGGGTTCCAGAATAAAACTTCAGTCATGTTCCCAGTCCACAGGGTTCCAGAACGAAGCCTCAGTCATGTTCCCAGGCCACAGGGATCCAGAATCAAACCTCAGTCATGTTTCAAGGCCATAGGGTACCACCATCAAAGCTCAGTCATATTCCCAGGCCTCCGGTTTCCAGAATGAAACCGATTTCATGTTCCCAGGCAACTCGGAAGCAGTATCCAAACCGATGTCATGTTCCTAGGTCACAGGGTTTCACCATCAAACCTCAGTCCTGTTGCCAGGCCACAGGGTTCCACCATCAAGCCTCAGTCATGTTGCCAGGCCACAGGGTTCAACCATCAAACCTCAGTCATGTTCCCAGGAAGCAGGGTTCCAGAAACAAACCAACGTCATGTTCCCAAGCCACGGGGTTCCAGTATCAGGCCTCAGTCATGTTCCCAGTACACAGGGTTCCACCATCAAAGCTCAGTCATGTTGCCAGTCCACAGGTTTCTGCGATCAAACCACATTCAAGTTCCCAGGCCACAGGGTTCCAGAATCAAGCATCAGTCATTTTACCAGGCCACAGTGTACCACCATCAAACCTCAGTCAAGTTCCCAGGCCACAGATTTCCAGAATCAAACCGACTACATGTTCCCAGGCAACAGGGTACCAGAATCCAAACCGATGTCATGTTCCCAGGCCACTGGATTCCACAATCTAACATCAGTCAAGTTCCCAGGCCACAGATTTCCAGAATCAAACCTCAGTCATGTTCCCAGGGAACAGGATTCCAGAAACAAACCTCAGTCATGTTGCCAGGCCACAGGTTTCCACCATCAAACCTCAGCTATGTTCCCAGGCCACAGGATTCCAGAATACACTGATGTCATGTTCCCAGTCCACAGGGTGCCAGAACCAAGCCTCAGTCAGGTTCCCAAAGCACAGTATTCCACAACCTCAAGAGATGTCATGTTCCCAGGCCACAGTTTTCCAGAATCACGCCTCAGTCATGTTCCCAGACCATAGGGATCCAGAATCAAACCTCAGTCATATTACCAGGCCATAGGGTACCACCATCAAACCTCAGTCATATTCCCAGACCACAGGTTTCCAGAATCAAACCGACTACATGTTCCCAGGCAACAGGGTACCAGAATCCAAACCGATGTCATGTTCCCAGGCCACTGGATTCCACAATCTAACATCAGTCAGTTCCCAGGCCAATGGTTTCCAGATTCAAACCTCAGTCATATTCCCAGGCCACATGGTTCCAGAATCAAACCTCAGTCATGTTCCCAGAATACAGGGTTCCAGAATCAAACCTCAGTCATGTTCCCTGGACACAGGTTTCAAAAATAAAACCCCAGTCATGTTACCAGGCCACAGGGTTCCAGAATCAAGCCTCACTCATATTCCCAGCCCACAGGGTTCCACAATTAAACCTCAGTCATATTCCCAGGCCAAAGGGTTCCACAATCAAACCTCAGTCCAGTTTCCAGGCCACGGTTCCACCATCAAGCCTCAGTCATGTTCCCAGGCCAGAGTGTTCCACAATCAAACCTAAGTCATCTTGCCAGGACACAGGCTTCAACCATCAAACCTCAGTCATGTTCCAGGAAACAGGGTTCCAGAATCCAACCAATGTCATGTTCCCAGGCCACGGGGTACCAGTATCAGGCCTCAGTCATGTTCCCAGTGCAAAGGGTTCCACCATCAAACCTCAGTCATGTTGCCAGTCCACAGGTTTCTGCCATCAAACCTCTGTCAAGTTCCCAGGCCACAGATTTCCAGAATCAAACCTCAGTCATGTTAGCAGGGAACAGGATTCCAGAAACAAACCTCAGTCATGTTGCCAGGCCACAGGTTTCCACCATCAAACCTCAGCCATGTTCCCAGGCTACAGGATTCCAGAATCAAACCGTTCTCATATTCCCAGGTCACAGGTTTCCAGAATTCACTGATGTCATGTTCCCAGTCCACAGGGTTCCAGAACCAAGCCTCAGTCAGGTTCCCAGGGCACAGTATTCCACAATCTCAACAGATGTCATGTTCCCAGGCCACAGGTTTCCAGAATCATGCCTCAGTCATATTCCCAGACCACAGGGATCAGGAATCAAACCTCAGTCATGTTACCAGGACATAGGGTACCACCATCAAACCTCAGTCATATTCCCAGACCACAGGTTTCCAGAATCAAATCGACTACATGTTCCCAGGCAACAGGGTACCAGAATCCAAACCGATGTCATGTTTCCAGGCCACTGTATTCCACTATCTAACATCAGTCATGTTCCCAGGCCAATGGTTTCCAGATTCAAACCTCAGTCATATTCCCAGGCCACATGGTTCCAGAATCAAACTTCAGTCATGTTCCCAGAACACAGGGTTCCAGAATAAAACCTCAGTCATGTTCCCTGGACATAGGTTTCAAAAATAAAACCCCAGTCCTGTTACCAGGCCACAGGGTTCCAAAATAAAACCTCACTCATATTCCCAGGCCACAGAGTTCCACAATTAAACCTCAGTCATATTCCCAGGCCACAGGGTTCCACATTCAAACCTCAGTCATGTTTCCAGGACACAGGTGTCCAGAATCAAACCTCAGTCATGTTCCCAGGGAACAGGGTTCCAGAACCAAACCTCAGTCATGTTCCCAGACCACAGGGTTCCAGTATCAGGCCTCAGGCATGTTCCCAGTGCACAGGGTTCCACCATCAAACCTCAGTCATGTTGCCAGTCCACAGGTTTCTGCCATCAAACCTCTGTCAAGTTCCCAGGCCACAGGGTTCAAGAATCAAGCCTCAGTCATTTTGCCAGGCCAGAGTGTTCCACCGTCAAACCTCACTCATAATCCCAGGCCACATATTTCCACAATGAAACCTCAGTCATTTTCCCAGGCCATAGGTGTCCAGAATCAAACCTCAGTCATATTCCCAGGACACATGTTTCCAGAATCCAACCTCAGTCATGTTCCCAGGCCACAGGGTTCCACATTCAAACCTCAGTCATGTTCCCAGGACACAGGTGTCCAGAATCAAACCTCAGTCATGTTCCCAGGGAACAGGGTTCCAGAACCAAACCTCAATCATGTTCCCAGACCGCAGGGTTTCAGAATCAAACCAGTCATGTTCCCAGGCCAGAGGGTTCCACAATCAAACCTCAGTCATGTTTCCATGCCACAGGGTTCCAGAATCCAACCGATGTCATGTTCCCAGGTCACAGGGTTCCAGAATCAATCCTCAGGTATGTTCCCAGGCTACAGGGTTCCAGAATAAAACTTCAGTCATGTTCCCAGTCCACAGGGTTCCAGAACGAAGCCTCAGTCATGTTCCCAGGCCACAGGGATCCAGAATCAAACCTCAGTCATGTTTCAAGGCCATAGGGTACCACCATCAAAGCTCAGTCATATTCCCAGGCCTCCGGTTTCCAGAATCAAACCGATTTCATGTTCCCAGGCAACTCGGAAGCAGTATCCAAACCGATGTCATGTTCCTAGGTCACAGGGTTCAACCATCAAACCTCAGTCATGTTGCCAGGCCACAGGGTTCAACCATCAAACCTCAGTCATGTTCCCAGGAAGCAGGGTTCCAGAATCAAACCAACGTCATGTTCCCAAGCCACGGGGTTCCAGTATCAGGCCTCAGTCATGTTCCCAGTACACAGGGTTCCACCATCAAAGCTCAGTCATGTTGCCAGTCCACAGGTTTCTGCGATCAAACCACATTCAAGTTCCCAGGCCACAGGGTTCCAGAATCAAGCATCAGTCATTTTGCCAGGCCACAGTGTACCACCATCAAACCTCAGTCATGTTCCTAGGCAACAGGGTTCCTCCATCAAACCTCAATCTGGTTCCCAGGACACAGGGTTCCAGAATCAAAACAATGTCAAAATCCCAGGGCATGGTTTTCCAGTACCAGGCCTCCGTCATATTTCCAGGGCACAGGGTTCCACAATCAAACCTCAGTCATGTTGCCAGTCCACAGGTTTCTGCCATCAAACCTCAGTCAAGTTCCCAGGCCACAGATTTCCAGAATCAAACCGACTACATGTTCCCAGGCAACAGGGTACCAGAATCCAAACCGATGTCATGTTCCCAGGCCACTGGATTCCACAATCTAACATCAGTCAGTTCCCAGGCCAATGGTTTCCAGATTCAAACCTCAGTCATATTCCCAGGCCACATGGTTCCAGAATCAAACCTCAGTCATGTTCCCAGAACACAGGGTTCCAGAATAAAACCTCAGTCATGTTCCCTGGACACAGGTTTCAAAAATAAAATCCCAGTCATGTTACCGGGCCACAGGGTTCCAGAATCAAGCCTCACTCATATTCCCAGCCCACAGGGTTCCACAATTAAACCTCAGTCATATTCCCAGGCCAAAGGGTTCCACAATCAAACCTCAGTCCAGTTTCCAGGCCACGGTTCCACCATCAAGCCTCAGTCATGTTCCCAAGCCAGAGTGTTCCACAATCAAACCGAAGTCATCTTGCCAGGACACAGGCTTCAACCATCAAACCTCAGTCATGTTCCAGGAAACAGGGTTCCAGAATCCAAACAATGTCATGTTCCCAGGCCACGGGGTACCAGTATCAGGCCTCAGTCATGTTCCCAGTGCACAGGGTTCCACCATCAAACCTCAGTCATGTTTCCAGTCCACAGGTTTCTGCCATCAAACCTCTGTCAAGTTCCCAGGCCACAGATTTCCAGAATCAAACCTCAGTCATGTTAGCAGGGAAGAGGATTCCAGAAACAAACCTCAGTCATGTTGCCAGGCCACAGGTTTCCACCATCAAACCTCAGCCATGTTCCCAGGCCACAGGATTCCAGAATCAAACCATTCTCATATTCCCAGGTCACAGGTTTCCAGAATCCACTGATGTCATGTTCCCAGTCCACAGGGTTCCAGAACCAAGCCTCAGTCAGGTTCCCAGGGCACAGTATTCCACAATCTCAACAGATGTCATGTTCCCAGGCCACAGGTTTTCAGAATCATGCCTCAGTCATATTCCCAGACCACAGGGATCAGGAATCAAACCTCAGTCATGTTACCAGGACATAGGGTACCACCATCAAACCTCAGTCATATTCCCAGACCACAGGTTTCCAGAATCAAATCGACTACATGTTCCCAGGCAACAGGGTACCAGAATCCAAACCGATGTCATGTTTCCAGGCCACTGTATTCCACTATCTAACATCAGTCATGTTCCCAGGACAATGGTTTCCAGATTCAAACCTCAGTCATATTCCCAGGCCACATGGTTCCAGAATCAAACTTCAGTCATGTTCCCAGAACACAGGGTTCCAGGATAAAACCTCAGTCATGTTCCCTGGACATAGGTTTCAAAAATAAAACCCCAGTCCTGTTACCAGGCCACAGGGTTCCAAAATAAAGCCTCACTCATATTCCCAGGCCACAGGGTTCCACAATTAAACCTCAGTCATATTCCCAGGCCACAGGGTTCCACATTCAAACGTCAGTCATGTTTCCAGGACACAGGTGTCCAGAATCAAACCTCAGTCATGTTCCCAGGGAACAGGGTTCCAGAACCAAACCTCAGTCATGTTCCCAGACCACAGGGTTCCAGTATCAGGCCTCAGGCATGTTCCCAGTGCACAGGGTTCCACCATCAAACCTCAGTCATGTTGCCAGTCCACAGGTTTCTGCCATCAAACCTCTGTCAAGTTCCCAGGCCACAGGGTTCAAGAATCAAGCCTCAGTCATTTTGCCAGGCCAGAGTGTTCCACCGTCAAACCTCACTCATAATCCCAGGCCACATATTTCCACAATGAAACCTCAGTCATTTTCCCAGGCCATAGGTGTCCAGAATCAAACCTCAGTCATATTCCCAGGACACATGTTTCCAGAATCCAACCTCAGTCATGTTCCCAGGCCACAGGGTTCCACATTCAAACCTCAGTCATGTTCCCAGGACACAGGTGTCCAGAATCAAACCTCAGTCATGTTCCCAGGGAACAGGGTTCCAGAAGCAAACCTCAATCATGTTCCCAGACCACAGGGTTTCAGAATCAAACCACAGTCATATTCCCAGGCCAGAGGGTTCCACAATCAAACCTCAGTCATGTTTCCATGCCACAGGGTTCCAGAATCCAACCGATGTCATGTTCCCAGGTCACAGGGTTCCAGAATCAATCCTCAGGTATGTTCCCAGGCTACAGGGTTCCAGAATAAAACCTCAGTCATGTTCCCAGTCCACAGGGTTCCAGAACGAAGCCTCAGTCATGTTCCCAGGCCACAGGGATCCAGAATCAAACCTCAGTCATGTTTCAAGGCCATAGAATACCACCATCAAAGCTCAGTCATATTCCCAGGCCTCCGGTTACCAGAATCAAACCGATTTCATGTTCCCAGGCAACTCGGAAGCAGTATCCAAACCGATGTCATGTTCCTAGGTCACAGGGTTTCACCATCAAACCTCAGTCCTGTTGCCAGGCCACAGTGTTCCACCATCAAGCCTCAGTCATGTTGCCAGGCCACAGGGTTCAACCATCAAACCTCAGTCATGTTCCCAGGAAGCAGGGTTCCAGAATCAAACCAACGTCATGTTCCCAAGCCACGGGGTTCCAGTATCAGGCCTCAGTCATGTTCCCAGTACACAGGGTTCCACCATCAAATCTCAGTCATGTTGCCAGTCCACAGGTTTCTGCGATCAAACCACATTCAAGTTCCCAGGCCACAGGGTACCAGAATCAAGCATCAGTCATTTTGCCAGGCCACAGTGTACCACCATCAAACCTCAGTCATGTTCCTAGGCAACAGGGTTCCTCCATCAAACCTCAATCTGGTTCCCAGGACACAGGGTTCCAGAATCAAAACAATGTCAAAATCCCAGGGCATGGTTTTCCAGTACCAGGCCTCCGTCATATTTCCAGGGCACAGGGTTCCACAATCAAACCTCAGTCATGTTCCCAGGGAACAGGATTCCAGAAACAAACCTCAGTCATGTTGCCAGGCCACAGGTTTCCACCATCAAACCTCAGCTATGTTCCCAGGCCACAGGATTCCAGAATACACTGATGTCATGTTCCCAGTCCACAGGGTGCCAGAACCAAGCCTCAGTCAGGTTCCCAAAGCACAGTATTCCACAACCTCAAGAGATGTCATGTTCCCAGGCCACAGGTTTCCAGAATCACGCCTCAGTCATGTTCCCAGACCATAGGGATCCAGAATCAAACCTCAGTCATATTACCAGGCCATAGGGTACCACCATCAAACCTCAGTCATATTCCCAGACCACAGGTTTCCAGAATCAAACCGACTACATGTTCCCAGGCAACAGGGTACCAGAATCCAAACCGATGTCATGTTCCCAGGCCACTGGATTCCACAATCTAACATCAGTCAGTTCCCAGGCCAATGGTTTCCAGATTCAAACCTCAGTCATATTCCCAGGCCACATGGTTCCAGAATCAAACCTCAGTCATGTTCCCAGAATACAGGGTTCCAGAATCAAACCTCAGTCATGTTCCCTGGACACAGGTTTCAAAAATAAAACCCCAGTCATGTTACCAGGCCACAGGGTTCCAGAATCAAGCCTCACTCATATTCCCAGCCCACAGGGTTCCACAATTAAATCTCAGTCATATTCCCAGGCCAAAGTGTTCCACAATCAAACCTCAGTCCAGTTTCCAGGCCACGGTTCCACCATCAAGCCTCAGTCATGTTCCCAGGCCAGAGTGTTCCACAATCAAACCGAAGTCATCTTGCCAGGACACAGGCTTCAACCATCAAACCTCAGTCATGTTCCAGGATACAGGGTTCCAGAATCCAACCAATGTCATGTTCCCAGGCCACGGGGTTCCAGTATCAGGCCTCAGTCATGTTCCCAGTGCACAGAATTCCACCATCAAACCTCAGTCATGTTGCCAGTCCACAGGTTTCTGCCATCAAACCTCTGTCAAGTTCCCAGGCCACAGGGTTCAAGAATCAAGCCTCAGTCATTTTGCCAGTCCAGAGTGTTCCACCGTCAAACCTCACTCATAATCCCAGGCCACATATTTCCACAATGAAACCTCAGTCATTTTCCCAGGCCATAGGTGTCCAGAATCAAACCTCAGTCATATTCCCAGGACACATGTTTACAGAATCCAACCTCAGTCATGTTCCAAGGCCACAGGGTTCCACCTTCAAACCTCAGTCATGTTCCCAGGACACATGTTTCCAGAATCAAACTTCAGTCATGTTCCCAGAACACAGGGTTCCAGAATAAAACCTCAGTCATGTTCCCTGGACATAGGTTTCAAAAATAAAACCCCAGTCATGTTATCAGGCCACAGGATTCCAAAATGAAGCCTCACTCATATTCCCAGGCCACAGGGTTCCACAATTAAACCTCAGTCATATTCCCAGGCCACAGGGTTCCACATTCAAACCTCAGTCATGTTTCCAGGACACAGGTGTCCAGAATCAAACCTCAGTCATGTTCCCAGGGAACAGGGTTCCAGAACCAAACCTCAGTCATGTTCCCAGACCACAGGGTTCCAGTATCAGGCCTCAGTCATGTTCCCAGTGCACAGGCTTCAACCATCAAACCTCAGTCATGTTCCAGGAAACAGGGTTCCAGAATCCAACCAATGTCATGTTCCCAGGCCACGGGGTTCCAGTATCAGGCCTCAGTCATGTTCCCAGTGCACAGGGTTCCACCATCAAACCTCAGTCATGTTGCCAGTCCACAGGTTTCTGCCATCAAACCTCTGTCAAGTTCCCAGGCCACAGGGTTCAAGAATCAAGCCTCAGTCATTTTGCCAGGCCAGAGTGCTCCACCGTCAAACCTCACTCATAATCCCAGGCCACATATTTCCACAATGAAACCTCAGTCATTTTCCCAGGCCATAGGTGTCCAGAATCAAACCTCAGTCATATTCCCAGGACACATGTTTCCAGAATCCAACCTCAGTCATGTTCCCAGGCCACAGGGTTCCACATTCAAACCTCAGTCATGTTCCCAGGACACAGGTGTCCAGAATCAAACCTCAGTCATGTTCCCAGGGAACAGGGTTCCAGAACCAAACCTCAATCATGTTCCCAGACCGCAGGGTTTCAGAATCAAACCACAGTCATGTTCCCAGGCCAGAGGGTTCCACAATCAAACCTCAGTCATGTTTCCATGCCACAGGGTTCCAGAATCCAACCGATGTCATGTTCCCAGGTCACAGGGTTCCAGAATCAATCCTCAGGTATATTCCCAGGCTACAGGGTCCCAGAATAAAACTTCAGTCATGTTCCAAGTCCACAGGGTTCCAGAACGAAGCCTCAGTCATGTTCCCAGGCCACAGGGATCCAGAATCAAACCTCAGTCATGTTTCAAGGCCATAGGGTACCACCATCAAAGCTCAGTCATATTCCCAGGCCTCCGGTTTCCAGAATCAAACCGATTTCATGTTCCCAGGCAACTCGGAAGCAGTATCCAAACCGATGTCATGTTCCTAGGTCACAGGGTTTCACCGTCAAACCTCAGTCCTGTTGCCAGGCCACAGGGTTCCACCATCAAGCCTCAGTCATGTTGCCAGGCCACAGGGTTCAACCATCAAACCTCAGTCATGTTCCCAGGAAGCAGGGTTCCAGAATCAAACCAACGTCAAGTTGCCAAGCCACGGGGTTCCAGTATCAGGCCTCAGTCATGTTCCCAGTACACAGGGTTCCACCATCAAAGCTCAGTCATGTTGCCAGTCCACAGGTTTCTGCGATCAAACCACATTCAAGTTCCCAGGCCACAGGGTTCCAGAATCAAGCATCAGTCATTTTGCCAGGCCACAGTGTACCACCATCAAACCTCAGTCATGTTCCTAGGCAACAGGGTTCCTCCATCAAACCTCAATCTGGTTCCCAGGACACAGGGTTCCAGAATCAAAACAATGTCAAAATCCCAGGGCATGGTTTTCCAGTACCAGGCCTCCGTCATATTTCCAGGGCACAGGGTTCCACAATCAAACCTCAGTCATGTTGCCAGTCCACAGGTTTCTGCCATCAAACCTCAGTCAAGTTCCCAGGCCACAGATTTCCAGAATCAAACCTCAGTCATGTTCCCAGGGAACAGGATTCCAGAAACAAACCTCAGTCATGTTGCCAGGCCACAGGTTTCCACCATCAAACCTCAGCCATGTTCCCAGGCCACAGGATTCCAGAATCAAACCGTTCTCATGTTCCCAGGCCACAGGTTTCCAGAATACCCTGATGTCATGTTCCCAGTCCACAGGGTGCCAGAACCAAGCCTCAGTCAGGTTCCCAGGGCACAGTATTCCACAATCTCAACAGATGTCATGTTCCCAGGCCACAGGTTTCCAGAATCACGCCTCAGTCATGTTCCCAGACCACAGGGATCAGGAATCAAACCTCAGTCATGTTACCAGGCCATAGGGTACCACCATCAAACCTCAGTCATATTCCCAGACCACAGGTTTCCAGAATCAAACCGACTACATGTTCCCAGGCAACAGGGTACCAGAATCCAAACCGATGTCATGTTCCCAGGCCACTGGATTCCACAATCTAACATCAGTCAGTTCCCAGGCCAATGGTTTCCAGATTCAAACCTCAGTCATATTCCCAGGCCACATGGTTCCAGAATCAAACCTCAGTCATGTTCCCAGAACACAGGGTTCCAGAATCAAACCTCAGTCATGTTCCCTGGACACAGGTTTCAAAAATAAAACCCCAGTCATGTTACCAGGCCACAGGGTTCCAGAATCAAGCCTCACTCATATTCCCAGCCCACAGGGTTCCACAATTAAACCTCAGTCATATTCCCAGGCCAAAGCGTTCCACAATCAAACCTCAGTCCAGTTTCCAGGCCACGGTTCCACCATCAAGCCTCAGTCATGTTCCCAGGCCAGAGTGTTCCACAATCAAACCTAAGTCATCTTGCCAGGACACAGGCTTCAACCATCAAACCTCAGTCATGTTCCAGGAAACAGGGTTCCAGAATCCAACCAATGTCATGTTCCCAGGCCACGGGGTTCCAGTATCAGGCCTCAGTCATGTTCCCAGTGCACAGGGTTCCACCATCAAACCTCAGTCATGTTGCCAGTCCACAGGTTTCTGCCATCAAACCTCTGTCAAGTTCCCAGGCCACAGGGTTCAAGAATCAAGCCTCAGTCATTTTGCCAGGCCAGAGTGTTCCACCGTCAAACCTCACTCATAATCCCAGGCCACATATTTCTACAATGAAACCTCAGTCATTTTCCCAGGCCATAGGTGTCCAGAATCAAACCTCAGTCATATTCCCAGGACACATGTTTCCAGAATCCAACCTCAGTCATGTTCCCAGGCCACAGGGTTCCACATTCAAACCTCAGTCATGTTCCCAGGACACAGGTGTCCAGAATCAAACCTCAGTCATGTTCCCAGGGAACAGGGTTCCAGAACCAAACCTCAATCATGTTCCCAGACCGCAGGGATTCAGAATCAAACCACAGTCATGTTCCCAGGCCAGAGGGTTCCACAATCAAACCTCAGTCATGTTTCCATGCCACAGGGTTCCAGAATCCAACCGATGTCATGTTCCCAGGTCACAGGGTTCCAGAATCAATCCTCAGGTATGTTCCCAGGCTACAGGGTTCCAGAATAAAACTTCAGTCATGTTCCCAGTCCACAGGGTTCCAGAACGAAGCCTCAGTCATGTTCCCAGGCCACAGGGATCCAGAATCAAACCTCAGTCATGTTTCAAGGCCATAGGGTACCACCATCAAAGCTCAGTCATATTCCCAGGCCTCCGGTTTCCAGAATGAAACCGATTTCATGTTCCCAGGCAACTCGGAAGCAGTATCCAAACCGATGTCATGTTCCTAGGTCACAGGGTTTCACCATCAAACCTCAGTCCTGTTGCCAGGCCACAGGGTTCCACCATCAAGCCTCAGTCATGTTGCCAGGCCACAGGGTTCAACCATCAAACCTCAGTCATGTTCCCAGGAAGCAGGGTTCCAGAATCAAACCAACGTCATGTTCCCAAGCCACGGGGTTCCAGTATCAGGCCTCAGTCATGTTCCCAGTACACAGGGTTCCACCATCAAAGCTCAGTCATGTTGCCAGTCCACAGGTTTCTGCGATCAAACCACATTCAAGTTCCCAGGCCACAGGGTTCCAGAATCAAGCATCAGTCATTTTACCAGGCCACAGTGTACCACCATCAAACCTCAGTCAAGTTCCCAGGCCACAGATTTCCAGAATCAAACCGACTACATGTTCCCAGGCAACAGGGTACCAGAATCCAAACCGATGTCATGTTCCCAGGCCACTGGATTCCACAATCTAACATCAGTCAGTTCCCAGGCCAATGGTTTCCAGATTCAAACCTCAGTCATATTCCCAGGCCACATGGTTCCAGAATCAAACCTCAGTCATGTTCCCAGAACACAGGGTTCCAGAATCAAACCTCAGTCATGTTCCCTGGACACAGGTTTCAAAAATAAAACCCCAGTCACGTTACCAGGCCACAGGGTTCCAGAATCAAGCCTCACTCATATTCCCAGCCCACAGGGTTCCACAATTAAACCTCAGTCATATTCCCAGGCCAAAGGGTTCCACAATCAAACCTCAGTCCAGTTTCCAGGCCACGGTTCCACCATCAAGCCTCAGTCATGTTCCCAGGCCAGAGTGTTCCACAATCAAACCGAAGTCATCTTGCCAGGACACAGGCTTCAACCATCAAACCTCAGTCATGTTCCAGGAAACAGGGTTCCAGAATCCAAACAATGTCATGTTCCCAGGCCACGGGGTACCAGTATCAGGCCTCAGTCATGTTCCCAGTGCTAAGGGTTCCACCATCAAACCTCAGTCATGTTGCCAGTCCACAGGTTTCTGCCATCAAACCTCTGTCAAGTTCCCAGGCCACAGATTTCCAGAATCAAACCTCAGTCATGTTAGCAGGGAACAGGATTCCAGAAACAAACCTCAGTCATGTTGCCAGGACACAGGTTTCCACCATCAAACCTCAGCCATGTTCCCAGGACACAGGATTCCAGAATCAAACCGTTCTCATATTCCCAGGTCACAGGTTTCCAGAATCCACTGATGTCATGTTCCCAGTCCACAGGGTTCCAGAACCAAGCCTCAGTCAGGTTCCCAGGGCACAGTATTCCACAATCTCAACAGATGTCATGTTCCCAGGCCACAGGTTTCCAGAATCATGCCTCAGTCATATTCCCAGACCACAGGGATCAGGAATCAAACCTCAGTCATGTTACCAGGACATAGGGTACCACCATCAAACCTCAGTCATATTCCCAGACCACAGGTTTCCAGAATCAAATCGACTACATGTTCCCAGGCAACAGGGTACCAGAATCCAAACCGATGTCATGTTTCCAGGCCACTGTATTCCACTATCTAACATCAGTCATGTTCCCAGGCCAATGGTTTCCAGATTCAAACCTCAGTCATATTCCCAGGCCACATGGTTCCAGAATCAAACTTCAGTCATGTTCCCAGAACACAGGGTTCCAGAATAAAACCTCAGTCATGTTCCCTGGACATAGGTTTCAAAAATAAAACCCCAGTCCTGTTACCAGGCCACAGGGTTCCAAAATCAAGCCTCACTCATATTCCCAGGCCACAGGGTTCCACAATTAAACCTCAGTCATATTCCCAGGCCACAGGGTTCCACATTCAAACCTCAGTCATGTTTCCAGGACACAGGTGTCCAGAATCAAGCCTCAGTCATGTTCCCAGGGAACAGGGTTCCAGAACCAAACCTCAGTCATGTTCCCAGACCACAGGGTTCCAGTATCAGGCCTCAGGCATGTTCCCAGTGCACAGGGTTCCACCATCAAACCTCAGTCATGTTGCCAGTCCACAGGTTTCTGCCATCAAACCTCTGTCAAGTTCCCAGGCCACAGGGTTCAAGAATCAAGCCTCAGTCATTTTGCCAGGCCAGAGTGTTCCACCGTCAAACCTCACTCATAATCCCAGGCCACATATTTCCACAATGAAACCTCAGTCATTTTCCCAGGCCATAGGTGTCCAGAATCAAACCTCAGTCATATTCCCAGGACACATGTTTCCAGAATCCAACCTCAGTCATGTTCCCAGGCCACAGGGTTCCACATTCAAACCTCAGTCATGTTCCCAGGACACAGGTGTCCAGAATCAAACCTCAGTCATGTTCCCAGGGAACAGGGTTCCAGAACCAAACCTCAATCATGTTCCCAGACCGCAGGGTTTCAGAATCAAACCACAGTCATATTCCCAGGCCAGAGGGTTCCACAATCAAACCTCAGTCATGTTTCCATGTCACAGGGTTCCAGAATCCAACCGATGTCATGTTCCCAGGTCACAGGGTTCCAGAATCAATCCTCAGGTATGTTCCCAGGCTACAGGGTTCCAGAATAAATCTTCAGTCATGTTCCCAGTCCACAGGGTTCCAGAACGAAGCCTCAGTCATGTTCCCAGGCCACAGGGATCCAGAATCTAACCTCAGTCATGTTTCAAGGCCATAGGGTACCACCATCAAAGCTCAGTCATATTCCCAGGCCTCCGGTTTCCAGAATCAAACCGATTTCATGTTCCCAGGCAACTCGGAAGCAGTATCCAAACCGATGTCATGTTCCTAGGTCACAGGGTTTCACCATCAAACCTCAGTCCTGTTACCAGGCCACAGGGTTCCACCATCAAGCCTCAGTCATGTTGCCAGGCCACAGGGTTCAACAATCAAACCTCAGTCATGTTCCCAGGAAGCAGGGTTCCAGAATCAAACCAACGTCATGTTCCCAAGCCACGGGGTTCCAGTATCAGGCCTCAGTCATGTTCCCAGTACACAGGGTTCCACCATCAAAGCTCAGTCATGTTGCCAGTCCACAGGTTTCTGCGATCAAACCACATTCAAGTTCCCAGGCCACAGGGATTCAAAATCAAGCATCAGTCATGTTGCCAGGCCACAGGGTACCACCATCAAACCTCAGTCATGTTCCTAGGCAACAGGGTTCCTCCATCAAACCTCAATCTGGTTCCCAGGACACAGGGTTCCAGAATCAAAACAATGTCAAAATCCCAGGGCATGGTTTTCCAGTACCAGGCCTCCGTCATATTTCCAGGGCACAGGGTTCCACAATCAAACCTCAGTCATGTTGCCAGTCCACAGGTTTCTGCCATCAAACCTCAGTCAAGTTCCCAGGCCACAGATTTCCAGAATCAAACCTCAGTCATGTTCCCAGGGAACAGGATTCCAGAAACAAACCTCAGTCATGTTGCCAGGCCACAGGTTTCCACCATCAAACCTCAGCTATGTTCCCAGGCCACAGGATTCCAGAATCAAACCGTTCTCATGTTCCCAGGCCACAGGTTTCCAGAATACCCTGATGTCATGTTCCCAGTCCACAGGGTGCCAGAACCAAGCCTCAGTCAGGTTCCCAGACCATAGGGATCCAGAATCAAACCTCAGTCATGTTACCAGGCCATAGGGTACCACCATCAAACCTCAGTCATATTCCCAGACCACAGGTTTCCAGAATCAAACCGACTACATGTTCCCAGGCAACAGGGTACCAGAATCCAAACCGATGTCATGTTCCCAGGCCACTGGATTCCACAATCTAACATCAGTCAGTTCCCAGGCCAATGGTTTCCAGATTCAAACCTCAGTCATATTCCCAGGCCACATGGTTCCAGAATCAAACCTCAGTCATGTTCCCAGAACACAGGGTTCCAGAATAAAACCTCAGTCATGTTCCCTGGACACAGGTTTCAAAAATAAAACCCCAGTCATGTTACCAGGCCACAGGGTTCCAGAATCAAGCCTCACTCATATTCCCAGCCCACAGGGTTCCACAATTAAATCTCAGTCATATTCCCAGGCCAAAGGGTTCCACAATCAAACCTCAGTCCAGTTTCCAGGCCACGGTTCCACCATCAAGCCTCAGTCATGTTCCCAGGCCAGAGTGTTCCACAATCAAACCGAAGTCATCTTGCCAGGACACAGGGTTCAACCATCAAACCTCAGTCATGTTCCAGGAAACAGGGTTCCAGAATCCAACAAATGTCATGTTCCCAGGCCAAGGGGTTCCAGTATCAGGCCTCAGTCATGTTCCCAGTGCACAGGGTTCCACCATCAAACCTCAGTCATGTTGCCAGT
Source organism: Eschrichtius robustus (assembly GCF_028021215.1). Lineage (NCBI taxonomy): Eukaryota > Metazoa > Chordata > Mammalia > Artiodactyla > Eschrichtiidae > Eschrichtius > Eschrichtius robustus. The sequence goes on from NC_090837.1 coordinate 65,100,968, forward strand.
CCACAGGTTTCTGCCATCAAACCTCTGTCAAGTTCCCAGGCCACAGGGTTCCACATTCAAACCTCAGTCATGTTCCCAGGACACAGGTGTCCAGAATCAAACCTCAGTCATGTTCCCAGGGAACAGGGTTCCAGAACCAAACCTCAGTCATGTTCCCAGACCACAGGGTTCCAGTATCAGGCCTCAGTCATGTTCCCAGTGCACAGGCTTCAACCATCAAACCTCAGTCATGTTCCAGGAAACAGGGTTCCAGAATCCAACCAATGTCATGTTCCCAGGCCACGGGGTTCCAGTATCAGGCCTCAGTCATGTTCCCAGTGCACAGGGTTCCACCATCAAACCTCAGTCATGTTGCCAGTCCACAGGTTTCTGCCATCAAACCTCTGTCAAGTTCCCAGGCCACAGGGTTCAAGAATCAAGCCTCAGTCATTTTGCCAGGCCAGAGTGTTCCACCGTCAAACCTCACTCATAATCCCAGGCCACATATTTCCACAATGAAACCTCAGTCATTTTCCCAGGCCATAGGTGTCCAGAATCAAACCTCAGTCATATTCCCAGGACACATGTTTCCAGAATCCAACCTCAGTCATGTTCCCAGGCCACAGGGTTCCACATTCAAACCTCAGTCATGTTCCCAGGACACAGGTGTCCAGAATCAAACCTCAGTCATGTTCCCAGGGAACAGGGTTCCAGAACCAAACCTCAATCATGTTCCCAGACCGCAGGGTTTCAGAATCAAACCACAGTCATGTTCCCAGGCCAGAGGGTTCCACAATCAAACCTCAGTCATGTTTCCATGCCACAGGGTTCCAGAATCCAACCGATGTCATGTTCCCAGGTCACAGGGTTCCAGAATCAATCCTCAGGTATATTCCCAGGCTACAGGGTCTCAGAATAAAACTTCAGTCATGTTCCAAGTCCACAGGGTTCCAGAACGAAGCCTCAGTCATGTTCCCAGGCCACAGGGATCCAGAATCAAACCTCAGTCATGTTTCAAGGCCATAGGGTACCACCATCAAAGCTCAGTCATATTCCCAGGCCTCCGGTTTCCAGAATCAAACCGATTTCATGTTCCCAGGCAACTCGGAAGCAGTATCCAAACCGATGTCATGTTCCTAGGTCACAGGGTTTCACCGTCAAACCTCAGTCCTGTTGCCAGGCCACAGGGTTCCACCATCAAGCCTCAGTCATTTTGCCAGGCCACAGGGTTCAACCATCAAACCTCAGTCATGTTCCCAGGAAGCAGGGTTCCAGAATCAAACCAACGTCAAGTTCCCAAGCCACGGGGTTCCAGTATCAGGCCTCAGTCATGTTCCCAGTACACAGGGTTCCACCATCAAAGCTCAGTCATGTTGCCAGTCCACAGGTTTCTGCGATCAAACCACATTCAAGTTCCCAGGCCACAGGGTTCCAGAATCAAGCATCAGTCATTTTGCCAGGCCACAGTGTACCACCATCAAACCTCAGTCATGTTCCTAGGCAACAGGGTTCCTCCATCAAACCTCAATCTGGTTCCCAGGACACAGGGTTCCAGAATCAAAACAATGTCAAAATCCCAGGGCATGGTTTTCCAGTACCAGGCCTCCGTCATATTTCCAGGGCACAGGGTTCCACAATCAAACCTCAGTCATGTTGCCAGTCCACAGGTTTCTGCCATCAAACCTCAGTCAAGTTCCCAGGCCACAGATTTCCAGAATCAAACCTCAGTCATGTTCCCAGGGAACAGGATTCCAGAAACAAACCTCAGTCATGTTGCCAGGCCACAGGTTTCCACCATCAAACCTCAGCCATGTTCCCAGGCCACAGGATTCCAGAATCAAACCGTTCTCATGTTCCCAGGCCACAGGTTTCCAGAATACCCTGATGTCATGTTCCCAGTCCACAGGGTGCCAGAACCAAGCCTCAGTCAGGTTCCCAGGGCACAGTATTCCACAATCTCAACAGATGTCATGTTCCCAGGCCACAGATTTCCAGAATCACGCCTCAGTCATGTTCCCAGACCACAGGGATCAGGAATCAAACCTCAGTCATGTTACCAGGCCATAGGGTACCACCATCAAACCTCAGTCATATTCCCAGACCACAGGTTTACAGAATCAAACCGACTACATGTTCCCAGGCAACAGGGTACCAGAATCCAAACCGATGTCATGTTCCCAGGCCACTGGATTCCACAATCTAACATCAGTCAGTTCCCAGGCCAATGGTTTCCAGATTCAAACCTCAGTCATATTCCCAGGCCACATGGTTCCAGAATCCAACCTCAGTCATGTTCCCAGAACACAGGGTTCCAGAATCAAACCTCAGTCATGTTCCCTGGACACAGGTTTCAAAAATAAAACCCCAGTCATGTTACCAGGCCACAGGGTTCCAGAATCAAGCCTCACTCATATTCCCAGCCCACAGGGTTCCACAATTAAACCTCAGTCATATTCCCAGGCCAAAGGGTTCCACAATCAAACCTCAGTCCAGTTTCCAGGCCACGGTTCCACCATCAAGCCTCAGTCATGTTCCCAGGCCAGAGTGTTCCACAATCAAACCTAAGTCATCTTGCCAGGACACAGGCTTCAACCATCAAACCTCAGTCATGTTCCAGGAAACAGGGTTCCAGAATCCAACCAATGTCATGTTCCCAGGCCACGGGGTTCCAGTATCAGGCCTCAGTCATGTTCCCAGTGCACAGGGTTCCACCATCAAACCTCAGTCATGTTGCCAGTCCACAGGTTTCTGCCATCAAACCTCTGTCAAGTTCCCAGGCCACAGGGTTCAAGAATCAAGCCTCAGTCATTTTGCCAGGCCAGAGTGTTCCACCGTCAAACCTCACTCATAATCCCAGGCCACATATTTCTACAATGAAACCTCAGTCATTTTCCCAGGCCATAGGTGTCCAGAATCAAACCTCAGTCATATTCCCAGGACACATGTTTCCAGAATCCAACCTCAGTCATGTTCCCAGGCCACAGGGTTCCACATTCAAACCTCAGTCATGTTCCCAGGACACAGGTGTCCAGAATCAAACCTCAGTCATGTTCCCAGGGAACAGGGTTCCAGAACCAAACCTCAATCATGTTCCCAGACCGCAGGGATTCAGAATCAAACCACAGTCATGTTCCCAGGCCAGAGGGTTCCACAATCAAACCTCAGTCATGTTTCCATGCCACAGGGTTCCAGAATCCAACCGATGTCATGTTCCCAGGTCACAGGGTTCCAGAATCAATCCTCAGGTATGTTCCCAGGCTACAGGGTTCCAGAATAAAACTTCAGTCATGTTCCCAGTCCACAGGGTTCCAGAACGAAGCCTCAGTCATGTTCCCAGGCCACAGGGATCCAGAATCAAACCTCAGTCATGTTTCAAGGCCATAGGGTACCACCATCAAAGCTCAGTCATATTCCCAGGCCTCCGGTTTCCAGAATGAAACCGATTTCATGTTCCCAGGCAACTCGGAAGCAGTATCCAAACCGATGTCATGTTCCTAGGTCACAGGGTTTCACCATCAAACCTCAGTCCTGTTGCCAGGCCACAGGGTTCCACCATCAAGCCTCAGTCATGTTGCCAGGCCACAGGGTTCAACCATCAAACCTCAGTCATGTTCCCAGGAAGCAGGGTTCCAGAAACAAACCAACGTCATGTTCCCAAGCCACGGGGTTCCAGTATCAGGCCTCAGTCATGTTCCCAGTACACAGGGTTCCACCATCAAAGCTCAGTCATGTTGCCAGTCCACAGGTTTCTGCGATCAAACCACATTCAAGTTCCCAGGCCACAGGGTTCCAGAATCAAGCATCAGTCATTTTACCAGGCCACAGTGTACCACCATCAAACCTCAGTCAAGTTCCCAGGCCACAGATTTCCAGAATCAAACCGACTACATGTTCCCAGGCAACAGGTTACCAGAATCCAAACCGATGTCATGTTCCCAGGCCACTGGATTCCACAATCTAACATCAGTCAGTTCCCAGGCCAATGGTTTCCAGATTCAAACCTCAGTCATATTCCCAGGCCACATGGTTCCAGAATCAAACCTCAGTCATGTTCCCAGAACACAGGGTTCCAGAATCAAACCTCAGTCATGTTCCCTGGACACAGGTTTCAAAAATAAAACCCCAGTCATGTTACCAGGCCACAGGGTTCCAGAATCAAGCCTCACTCATATTCCCAGCCCACAGGGTTCCACAATTAAACCTCAGTCATATTCCCAGGCCAAAGGGTTCCACAATCAAACCTCAGTCCAGTTTCCAGGCCACGGTTCCACCATCAAGCCTCAGTCATGTTCCCAGGCCAGAGTGTTCCACAATCAAACCGAAGTCATCTTGCCAGGACACAGGCTTCAACCATCAAACCTCAGTCATGTTCCAGGAAACAGGGTTCCAGAATCCAAACAATGTCATGTTCCCAGGCCACGGGGTACCAGTATCAGGCCTCAGTCATGTTCCCAGTGCTAAGGGTTCCACCATCAAACCTCAGTCATGTTGCCAGTCCACAGGTTTCTGCCATCAAACCTCTGTCAAGTTCCCAGGCCACAGATTTCCAGAATCAAACCTCAGTCATGTTAGCAGGGAACAGGATTCCAGAAACAAACCTCATTCATGTTGCCAGGACACAGGTTTCCACCATCAAACCTCAGCCATGTTCCCAGGACACAGGATTCCAGAATCAAACCGTTCTCATATTCCCAGGTCACAGGTTTCCAGAATCCACTGATGTCATGTTCCCAGTCCACAGGGTTCCAGAACCAAGCCTCAGTCAGGTTCCCAGGGCACAGTATTCCACAATCTCAACAGATGTCATGTTCCCAGGCCACAGGTTTCCAGAATCATGCCTCAGTCATATTCCCAGACCACAGGGATCAGGAATCAAACCTCAGTCATGTTACCAGGACATAGGGTACCACCATCAAACCTCAGTCATATTCCCAGACCACAGGTTTCCAGAATCAAATCGACTACATGTTCCCAGGCAACAGGGTACCAGAATCCAAACCGATGTCATGTTTCCAGGCCACTGTATTCCACTATCTAACATCAGTCATGTTCCCAGGCCAATGGTTTCCAGATTCAAACCTCAGTCATATTCCCAGGCCACATGGTTCCAGAATCAAACTTCAGTCATGTTCCCAGAACACAGGGTTCCAGAATAAAACCTCAGTCATGTTCCCTGGACATAGGTTTCAAAAATAAAACCCCAGTCCTGTTACCAGGCCACAGGGTTCCAAAATAAAGCCTCACTCATATTCCCAGGCCACAGGGTTCCACAATTAAACCTCAGTCATATTCCCAGGCCACAGGGTTCCACATTCAAACCTCAGTCATGTTTCCAGGACACAGGTGTCCAGAATCAAGCCTCAGTCATGTTCCCAGGGAACAGGGTTCCAGAACCAAACCTCAGTCATGTTCCCAGACCACAGGGTTCCAGTATCAGGCCTCAGGCATGTTCCCAGTGCACAGGGTTCCACCATCAAACCTCAGTCATGTTGCCAGTCCACAGGTTTCTGCCATCAAACCTCTGTCAAGTTCCCAGGCCACAGGGTTCAAGAATCAAGCCTCAGTCATTTTGCCAGGCCAGAGTGTTCCACCGTCAAACCTCACTCATAATCCCAGGCCACATATTTCCACAATGAAACCTCAGTCATTTTCCCAGGCCATAGGTGTCCAGAATCAAACCTCAGTCATATTCCCAGGACACATGTTTCCAGAATCCAACCTCAGTCATGTTCCCAGGCCACAGGGTTCCACATTCAAACCTCAGTCATGTTCCCAGGACACAGGTGTCCAGAATCAAACCTCAGTCATGTTCCCAGGGAACAGGGTTCCAGAACCAAACCTCAATCATGTTCCCAGACCGCAGGGTTTCAGAATCAAACCACAGTCATATTCCCAGGCCAGAGGGTTCCACAATCAAACCTCAGTCATGTTTCCATGTCACAGGGTTCCAGAATCCAACCGATGTCATGTTCCCAGGTCACAGGGTTCCAGAATCAATCCTCAGGTATGTTCCCAGGCTACAGGGTTCCAGAATAAATCTTCAGTCATGTTCCCAGTCCACAGGGTTCCAGAACGAAGCCTCAGTCATGTTCCCAGGCCACAGGGATCCAGAATCTAACCTCAGTCATGTTTCAAGGCCATAGGGTACCACCATCAAAGCTCAGTCATATTCCCAGGCCTCCGGTTTCCAGAATCAAACCGATTTCATGTTCCCAGGCAACTCGGAAGCAGTATCCAAACCGATGTCATGTTCCTAGGTCACAGGGTTTCACCATCAAACCTCAGTCCTGTTACCAGGCCACAGGGTTCCACCATCAAGCCTCAGTCATGTTGCCAGGCCACAGGGTTCAACAATCAAACCTCAGTCATGTTCCCAGGAAGCAGGGTTCCAGAATCAAACCAACGTCATGTTCCCAAGCCACGGGGTTCCAGTATCAGGCCTCAGTCATGTTCCCAGTACACAGGGTTCCACCATCAAAGCTCAGTCATGTTGCCAGTCCACAGGTTTCTGCGATCAAACCACATTCAAGTTCCCAGGCCACAGGGATTCAAAATCAAGCATCAGTCATGTTGCCAGGCCACAGGGTACCACCATCAAACCTCAGTCATGTTCCTAGGCAACAGGGTTCCTCCATCAAACCTCAATCTGGTTCCCAGGACACAGGGTTCCAGAATCAAAACAATGTCAAAATCCCAGGGCATGGTTTTCCAGTAACAGGCCTCCGTCATATTTCCAGGGCACAGGGTTCCACAATCAAACCTCAGTCATGTTGCCAGTCCACAGGTTTCTGCCATCAAACCTCAGTCAAGTTCCCAGGCCACAGATTTCCAGAATCAAACCTCAGTCATGTTCCCAGGGAACAGGATTCCAGAAACAAACCTCAGTCATGTTGCCAGGCCACAGGTTTCCACCATCAAACCTCAGCTATGTTCCCAGGCCACAGGATTCCAGAATCAAACCGTTCTCATGTTCCCAGGCCACAGGTTTCCAGAATACCCTGATGTCATGTTCCCAGTCCACAGGGTGCCAGAACCAAGCCTCAGTCAGGTTCCCAGACCATAGGGATCCAGAATCAAACCTCAGTCATGTTACCAGGCCATAGGGTACCACCATCAAACCTCAGTCATATTCCCAGACCACAGGTTTCCAGAATCAAACCGACTACATGTTCCCAGGCAACAGGGTACCAGAATCCAAACCGATGTCATGTTCCCAGGCCACTGGATTCCACAATCTAACATCAGTCAGTTCCCAGGCCAATGGTTTCCAGATTCAAACCTCAGTCATATTCCCAGGCCACATGGTTCCAGAATCAAACCTCAGTCATGTTCCCAGAACACAGGGTTCCAGAATAAAACCTCAGTCATGTTCCCTGGACACAGGTTTCAAAAATAAAACCCCAGTCATGTTACCAGGCCACAGGGTTCCAGAATCAAGCCTCACTCATATTCCCAGCCCACAGGGTTCCACAATTAAATCTCAGTCATATTCCCAGGCCAAAGGGTTCCACAATCAAACCTCAGTCCAGTTTCCAGGCCACGGTTCCACCATCAAGCCTCAGTCATGTTCCCAGGCCAGAGTGTTCCACAATCAAACCGAAGTCATCTTGCCAGGACACAGGGTTCAACCATCAAACCTCAGTCATGTTCCAGGAAACAGGGTTCCAGAATCCAACAAATGTCATGTTCCCAGGCCACGGGGTTCCAGTATCAGGCCTCAGTCATGTTCCCAGTGCACAGGGTTCCACCATCAAACCTCAGTCATGTTGCCAGTCCACAGGTTTCTGCCATCAAACCTCTGTCAAGTTCCCAGGCCACAGGGTTCCACATTCAAACCTCAGTCATGTTCCCAGGACACAGGTGTCCAGAATCAAACCTCAGTCATGTTCCCAGGGAACAGGGTTCCAGAACCAAACCTCAGTCATGTTCCCAGACCACAGGGTTCCAGTATCAGGCCTCAGTCATGTTCCCAGTGCACAGGCTTCAACCATCAAACCTCAGTCATGTTCCAGGAAACAGGGTTCCAGAATCCAACCAATGTCATGTTCCCAGGCCACGGGGTTCCAGTATCAGGCCTCAGTCATGTTCCCAGTGCACAGGGTTCCACCATCAAACCTCAGTCATGTTGCCAGTCCACAGGTTTCTGCCATCAAACCTCTGTCAAGTTCCCAGGCCACAGGGTTCAAGAATCAAGCCTCAGTCATTTTGCCAGGCCAGAGTGTTCCACCGTCAAACCTCACTCATAATCCCAGGCCACATATTTCCACAATGAAACCTCAGTCATTTTCCCAGGCCATAGGTGTCCAGAATCAAACCTCAGTCATATTCCCAGGACACATGTTTCCAGAATCCAACCTCAGTCATGTTCCCAGGCCACAGGGTTCCACATTCAAACCTCAGTCATGTTCCCAGGACACAGGTGTCCAGAATCAAACCTCAGTCATGTTCCCAGGGAACAGGGTTCCAGAACCAAACCTCAATCATGTTCCCAGACCGCAGGGTTTCAGAATCAAACCACAGTCATGTTCCCAGGCCAGAGGGTTCCACAATCAAACCTCAGTCATGTTTCCATGCCACAGGGTTCCAGAATCCAACCGATGTCATGTTCCCAGGTCACAGGGTTCCAGAATCAATCCTCAGGTATATTCCCAGGCTACAGGGTCCCAGAATAAAACTTCAGTCATGTTCCAAGTCCACAGGGTTCCAGAACGAAGCCTCAGTCATGTTCCCAGGCCACAGGGATCCAGAATCAAACCTCAGTCATGTTTCAAGGCCATAGGGTACCACCATCAAAGCTCAGTCATATTCCCAGGCCTCCGGTTTCCAGAATCAAACCGATTTCATGTTCCCAGGCAACTCGGAAGCAGTATCCAAACCGATGTCATGTTCCTAGGTCACAGGGTTTCACCGTCAAACCTCAGTCCTGTTGCCAGGCCACAGGGTTCCACCATCAAGCCTCAGTCATGTTGCCAGGCCACAGGGTTCAACCATCAAACCTCAGTCATGTTCCCAGGAAGCAGGGTTCCAGAATCAAACCAACGTCAAGTTCCCAAGCCACGGGGTTCCAGTATCAGGCCTCAGTCATGTTCCCAGTACACAGGGTTCCACCATCAAAGCTCAGTCATGTTGCCAGTCCACAGGTTTCTGCGATCAAACCACATTCAAGTTCCCAGGCCACAGGGTTCCAGAATCAAGCATCAGTCATTTTGCCAGGCCACAGTGTACCACCATCAAACCTCAGTCATGTTCCTAGGCAACAGGGTTCCTCCATCAAACCTCAATCTGGTTCCCAGGACACAGGGTTCCAGAATCAAAACAATGTCAAAATCCCAGGGCATGGTTTTCCAGTAACAGGCCTCCGTCATATTTCCAGGGCACAGGGTTCCACAATCAAACCTCAGTCATGTTGCCAGTCCACAGGTTTCTGCCATCAAACCTCAGTCAAGTTCCCAGGCCACAGATTTCCAGAATCAAACCTCAGTCATGTTCCCAGGGAACAGGATTCCAGAAACAAACCTCAGTCATGTTGCCAGGCCACAGGTTTCCACCATCAAACCTCAGCTATGTTCCCAGGCCACAGGATTCCAGAATCAAACCGTTCTCATGTTCCCAGGCCACAGGTTTCCAGAATACCCTGATGTCATGTTCCCAGTCCACAGGGTGCCAGAACCAAGCCTCAGTCAGGTTCCCAGACCATAGGGATCCAGAATCAAACCTCAGTCATGTTACCAGGCCATAGGGTACCACCATCAAACCTCAGTCATATTCCCAGACCACAGGTTTCCAGAATCAAACCGACTACATGTTCCCAGGCAACAGGGTACCAGAATCCAAACCGATGTCATGTTCCCAGGCCACTGGATTCCACAATCTAACATCAGTCAGTTCCCAGGCCAATGGTTTCCAGATTCAAACCTCAGTCATATTCCCAGGCCACATGGTTCCAGAATCAAACCTCAGTCATGTTCCCAGAACACAGGGTTCCAGAATAAAACCTCAGTCATGTTCCCTGGACACAGGTTTCAAAAATAAAACCCCAGTCATGTTACCAGGCCACAGGGTTCCAGAATCAAGCCTCACTCATATTCCCAGCCCACAGGGTTCCACAATTAAATCTCAGTCATATTCCCAGGCCAAAGGGTTCCACAATCAAACCTCAGTCCAGTTTCCAGGCCACGGTTCCACCATCAAGCCTCAGTCATGTTCCCAGGCCAGAGTGTTCCACAATCAAACCGAAGTCATCTTGCCAGGACACAGGGTTCAACCATCAAACCTCAGTCATGTTCCAGGAAACAGGGTTCCAGAATCCAACAAATGTCATGTTCCCAGGCCACGGGGTTCCAGTATCAGGCCTCAGTCATGTTCCCAGTGCACAGGGTTCCACCATCAAACCTCAGTCATGTTGCCAGTCCACAGGTTTCTGCCATCAAACCTCTGTCAAGTTCCCAGGCCACAGGGTTCCACATTCAAACCTCAGTCATGTTCCCAGGACACAGGTGTCCAGAATCAAACCTCAGTCATGTTCCCAGGGAACAGGGTTCCAGAACCAAACCTCAGTCATGTTCCCAGACCACAGGGTTCCAGTATCAGGCCTCAGTCATGTTCCCAGTGCACAGGCTTCAACCATCAAACCTCAGTCATGTTCCAGGAAACAGGGTTCCAGAATCCAACCAATGTCATGTTCCCAGGCCACGGGGTTCCAGTATCAGGCCTCAGTCATGTTCCCAGTGCACAGGGTTCCACCATCAAACCTCAGTCATGTTGCCAGTCCACAGGTTTCTGCCATCAAACCTCTGTCAAGTTCCCAGGCCACAGGGTTCAAGAATCAAGCCTCAGTCATTTTGCCAGGCCAGAGTGTTCCACCGTCAAACCTCACTCATAATCCCAGGCCACATATTTCCACAATGAAACCTCAGTCATTTTCCCAGGCCATAGGTGTCCAGAATCAAACCTCAGTCATATTCCCAGGACACATGTTTCCAGAATCCAACCTCAGTCATGTTCCCAGGCCACAGGGTTCCACATTCAAACCTCAGTCATGTTCCCAGGACACAGGTGTCCAGAATCAAACCTCAGTCATGTTCCCAGGGAACAGGGTTCCAGAACCAAACCTCAATCATGTTCCCAGACCGCAGGGTTTCAGAATCAAACCACAGTCATGTTCCCAGGCCAGAGGGTTCCACAATCAAACCTCAGTCATGTTTCCATGCCACAGGGTTCCAGAATCCAACCGATGTCATGTTCCCAGGTCACAGGGTTCCAGAATCAATCCTCAGGTATATTCCCAGGCTACAGGGTCCCAGAATAAAACTTCAGTCATGTTCCAAGTCCACAGGGTTCCAGAACGAAGCCTCAGTCATGTTCCCAGGCCACAGGGATCCAGAATCAAACCTCAGTCATGTTTCAAGGCCATAGGGTACCACCATCAAAGCTCAGTCATATTCCCAGGCCTCCGGTTTCCAGAATCAAACCGATTTCATGTTCCCAGGCAACTCGGAAGCAGTATCCAAACCGATGTCATGTTCCTAGGTCACAGGGTTTCACCGTCAAACCTCAGTCCTGTTGCCAGGCCACAGGGTTCCACCATCAAGCCTCAGTCATGTTGCCAGGCCACAGGGTTCAACCATCAAACCTCAGTCATGTTCCCAGGAAGCAGGGTTCCAGAATCAAACCAACGTCAAGTTCCCAAGCCACGGGGTTCCAGTATCAGGCCTCAGTCATGTTCCCAGTGCACAGGGTTCCACCATCAAAGCTCAGTCATGTTGCCAGTCCACAGGTTTCTGCGATCAAACCACATTCAAGTTCCCAGGCCACAGGGTTCCAGAATCAAGCATCAGTCATTTTGCCAGGCCACAGTGTACCACCATCAAACCTCAGTCATGTTCCTAGGCAACAGGGTTCCTCCATCAAACCTCAATCTGGTTCCCAGGACACAGGGTTCCAGAATCAAAACAATGTCAAAATCCCAGGGCATGGTTTTCCAGTAACAGGCCTCCGTCATATTTCCAGGGCACAGGGTTCCACAATCAAACCTCAGTCATGTTGCCAGTCCACAGGTTTCTGCCATCAAACCTCAGTCAAGTTCCCAGGCCACAGATTTCCAGAATCAAACCTCAGTCATGTTCCCAGGGAACAGGATTCCAGAAACAAACCTCAGTCATGTTGCCAGGCCACAGGTTTCCACCATCAAACCTCAGCCATGTTCCCAGGCCACAGGATTCCAGAATCAAACCGTTCTCATGTTCCCAGGCCACAGGTTTCCAGAATACACTGATGTCATGTTCCCAGTCCACAGGGTGCCAGAACCAAGCCTCAGTCAGGTTCCCAGGGCACAGTATTCCACAATCTCAACAGATGTCATGTTCCCAGGCCACAGGTTTCCAGAATCACGCCTCAGTCATGTTCCCAGACCACAGGGATCAGGAATCAAACCTCAGTCATGTTACCAGGCCATAGGGTACCACCATCAAACCTCAGTCATATTCCCAGACCACAGGTTTCCAGAATCAAACCGACTACATGTTCCCAGGCAACAGGGTACCAGAATCCAAACCGATGTCATGTTCCCAGGCCACTGGATTCCACAATCTAACATCAGTCAGTTCCCAGGCCAATGGTTTCCAGATTCAAACCTCAGTCATATTCCCAGGCCACATGGTTCCAGAATCCAACCTCAGTCATGTTCCCAGAACACAGGGTTCCAGAATCAAACCTCAGTCATGTTCCCTGGACACAGGTTTCAAAAATAAAACCCCAGTCATGTTACCAGGCCACAGGGTTCCAGAATCAAGCCTCACTCATATTCCCAGCCCACAGGGTTCCACAATTAAACCTCAGTCATATTCCCAGGCCAAAGGGTTCCACAATCAAACCTCAGTCCAGTTTCCAGGCCACGGTTCCACCATCAAGCCTCAGTCATGTTCCCAGGCCAGAGTGTTCCACAATCAAACCTAAGTCATCTTGCCAGGACACAGGCTTCAACCATCAAACCTCAGTCATGTTCCAGGAAACAGGGTTCCAGAATCCAACCAATGTCATGTTCCCAGGCCACGGGGTTCCAGTATCAGGCCTCAGTCATGTTCCCAGTGCACAGGGTTCCACCATCAAACCTCAGTCATGTTGCCAGTCCACAGGTTTCTGCCATCAAACCTCTGTCAAGTTCCCAGGCCACAGGGTTCAAGAATCAAGCCTCAGTCATTTTGCCAGGCCAGAGTGTTCCACCGTCAAACCTCACTCATAATCCCAGGCCACATATTTCTACAATGAAACCTCAGTCATTTTCCCAGGCCATAGGTGTCCAGAATCAAACCTCAGTCATATTCCCAGGACACATGTTTCCAGAATCCAACCTCAGTCATGTTCCCAGGCCACAGGGTTCCACATTCAAACCTCAGTCATGTTCCCAGGACACAGGTGTCCAGAATCAAACCTCAGTCATGTTCCCAGGGAACAGGGTTCCAGAACCAAACCTCAATCATGTTCCCAGACCGCAGGGATTCAGAATCAAACCACAGTCATGTTCCCAGGCCAGAGGGTTCCACAATCAAACCTCAGTCATGTTTCCATGCCACAGGGTTCCAGAATCCAACCGATGTCATGTTCCCAGGTCACAGGGTTCCAGAATCAATCCTCAGGTATGTTCCCAGGCTACAGGGTTCCAGAATAAAACTTCAGTCATGTTCCCAGTCCACAGGGTTCCAGAACGAAGCCTCAGTCATGTTCCCAGGCCACAGGGATCCAGAATCAAACCTCAGTCATGTTTCAAGGCCATAGGGTACCACCATCAAAGCTCAGTCATATTCCCAGGCCTCCGGTTTCCAGAATGAAACCGATTTCATGTTCCCAGGCAACTCGGAAGCAGTATCCAAACCGATGTCATGTTCCTAGGTCACAGGGTTTCACCATCAAACCTCAGTCCTGTTGCCAGGCCACAGCGTTCCACCATCAAGCCTCAGTCATGTTGCCAGGCCACAGGGTTCAACCATCAAACCTCAGTCATGTTCCCAGGAAGCAGGGTTCCAGAATCAAACCAACGTCATGTTCCCAAGCCACGGGGTTCCAGTATCAGGCCTCAGTCATGTTCCCACTACACAGGGTTCCACCATCAAAGCTCAGTCATGTTGCCAGTCCACAGGTTTCTGCGATCAAACCACATTCAAGTTCCCAGGCCACAGGGTTCCAGAATCAAGCATCAGTCATTTTACCAGGCCACAGTGTACCACCATCAAACCTCAGTCAAGTTCCCAGGCCACAGATTTCCAGAATCAAACCGACTACATGTTCCCAGGCAACAGGGTACCAGAATCCAAACCGATGTCATGTTCCCAGGCCACTGGATTCCACAATCTAACATCAGTCAGTTCCCAGGCCAATGGTTTCCAGATTCAAACCTCAGTCATATTCCCAGGCCACATGGTTCCAGAATCAAACCTCAGTCATGTTCCCAGAACACAGGGTTCCAGAATCAAACCTCAGTCATGTTCCCTGGACACAGGTTTCAAAAATAAAACCCCAGTCATGTTACCAGGCCACAGGGTTCCAGAATCAAGCCTCACTCATATTCCCAGCCCACAGGGTTCCACAATTAAACCTCAGTCATATTCCCAGGCCAAAGGGTTCCACAATCAAACCTCAGTCCAGTTTCCAGGCCACGGTTCCACCATCAAGCCTCAGTCATGTTCCCAGGCCAGAGTGTTCCACAATCAAACCGAAGTCATCTTGCCAGGACACAGGCTTCAACCATCAAACCTCAGTCATGTTCCAGGAAACAGGGTTCCAGAATCCAAACAATGTCATGTTCCCAGGCCACGGGGTACCAGTATCAGGCCTCAGTCATGTTCCCAGTGCTAAGGGTTCCACCATCAAACCTCAGTCATGTTGCCAGTCCACAGGTTTCTGCCATCAAACCTCTGTCAAGTTCCCAGGCCACAGATTTCCAGAATCAAACCTCAGTCATGTTAGCAGGGAACAGGATTCCAGAAACAAACCTCAGTCATGTTGCCAGGACACAGGTTTCCACCATCAAACCTCAGCCATGTTCCCAGGACACAGGATTCCAGAATCAAACCGTTCTCATATTCCCAGGTCACAGGTTTCCAGAATCCACTGATGTCATGTTCCCAGTCCACAGGGTTCCAGAACCAAGCCTCAGTCAGGTTCCCAGGGCACAGTATTCCACAATCTCAACAGATGTCATGTTCCCAGGCCACAGGTTTCCAGAATCATGCCTCAGTCATATTCCCAGACCACAGGGATCAGGAATCAAACCTCAGTCATGTTACCAGGACATAGGGTACCACCATCAAACCTCAGTCATATTCCCAGACCACAGGTTTCCAGAATCAAATCGACTACATGTTCCCAGGCAACAGGGTACCAGAATCCAAACCGATGTCATGTTTCCAGGCCACTGTATTCCACTATCTAACATCAGTCATGTTCCCAGGCCAATGGTTTCCAGATTCAAACCTCAGTCATATTCCCAGGCCACATGGTTCCAGAATCAAACTTCAGTCATGTTCCCAGAACACAGGGTTCCAGAATAAAACCTCAGTCATGTTCCCTGGACATAGGTTTCAAAAATAAAACCCCAGTCCTGTTACCAGGCCACAGGGTTCCAAAATAAAGCCTCACTCATATTCCCAGGCCACAGGGTTCCACAATTAAACCTCAGTCATATTCCCAGGCCACAGGGTTCCACATTCAAACCTCAGTCATGTTTCCAGGACACAGGTGTCCAGAATCAAGCCTCAGTCATGTTCCCAGGGAACAGGGTTCCAGAACCAAACCTCAGTCATGTTCCCAGACCACAGGGTTCCAGTATCAGGCCTCAGGCATGTTCCCAGTGCACAGGGTTCCACCATCAAACCTCAGTCATGTTGCCAGTCCACAGGTTTCTGCCATCAAACCTCTGTCAAGTTCCCAGGCCACAGGGTTCAAGAATCAAGCCTCAGTCATTTTGCCAGGCCAGAGTGTTCCACCGTCAAACCTCACTCATAATCCCAGGCCACATATTTCCACAATGAAACCTCAGTCATTTTCCCAGGCCATAGGTGTCCAGAATCAAACCTCAGTCATATTCCCAGGACACATGTTTCCAGAATCCAACCTCAGTCATGTTCCCAGGCCACAGGGTTCCACATTCAAACATCAGTCATGTTCCCAGGACACAGGTGTCCAGAATCAAACCTCAGTCATGTTCCCAGGGAACAGGGTTCCAGAACCAAACCTCAATCATGTTCCCAGACCGCAGGGTTTCAGAATCAAACCACAGTCATATTCCCAGGCCAGAGGGTTCCACAATCAAACCTCAGTCATGTTTCCATGTCACAGGGTTCCAGAATCCAACCGATGTCATGTTCCCAGGTCACAGGGTTCCAGAATCAATCCTCAGGTATGTTCCCAGGCTACAGGGTTCCAGAATAAATCTTCAGTCATGTTCCCAGTCCACAGGGTTCCAGAACGAAGCCTCAGTCATGTTCCCAGGCCACAGGGATCCAGAATCTAACCTCAGTCATGTTTCAAGGCCATAGGGTACCACCATCAAAGCTCAGTCATATTCCCAGGCCTCCGGTTTCCAGAATCAAACCGATTTCATGTTCCCAGGCAACTCGGAAGCAGTATCCAAACCGATGTCATGTTCCTAGGTCACAGGGTTTCACCATCAAACCTCAGTCCTGTTACCAGGCCACAGGGTTCCACCATCAAGCCTCAGTCATGTTGCCAGGCCACAGGGTTCAACAATCAAACCTCAGTCATGTTCCCAGGAAGCAGGGTTCCAGAATCAAACCAACGTCATGTTCCCAAGCCACGGGGTTCCAGTATCAGACCTCAGTCATGTTCCCAGTACACAGGGTTCCACCATCAAAGCTCAGTCATGTTGCCAGTCCACAGGTTTCTGCGATCAAACCACATTCAAGTTCCCAGGCCACAGGGATTCAAAATCAAGCATCAGTCATGTTGCCAGGCCACAGGGTACCACCATGAAAACTCAGTCATGTTCCTAGGCAACAGGGTTCCTCCATCAAACCTCAATCTGGTTCCCAGGACACAGGGTTCCAGAATCAAAACAATGTCAAAATCCCAGGGCATGGTTTTCCAGTACCAGGCCTCCGTCATATTTCCAGGGCACAGGGTTCCACAATCAAACCTCAGTCATGTTGCCAGTCCACAGGTTTCTGCCATCAAACCTCAGTCAAGTTCCCAGGCCACAGATTTCCAGAATCAAACCTCAGTCATGTTCCCAGGGAACAGGATTCCAGAAACAAACCTCAGTCATGTTGCCAGGCCACAGGTTTCCACCATCAAACCTCAGCTATGTTCCCAGGCCACAGGATTCCAGAATCAAACCGTTCTCATGTTCCCAGGCCACAGGTATCCAGAATACCCTGATGTCATGTTCCCAGTCCACAGGGTGCCAGAACCAAGCCTCAGTCAGGTTCCCAGACCATAGGGATCCAGAATCAAACCTCAGTCATGTTACCAGGCCATAGGGTACCACCATCAAACCTCAGTCATATTCCCAGACCACAGGTTTCCAGAATCAAACCGACTACATGTTCCCAGGCAACAGGGTACCAGAATCCAAACCGATGTCATGTTCCCAGGCCACTGGATTCCACAATCTAACATCAGTCATGTTCCCAGAACACAGGGTTCCAGAATCAAACCTCAGTCATGTTCCCTGGACACAGGTTTCAAAAATAAAACCCCAGTCATGTTACCAGGCCACAGGGTTCCAGAATCAAGCCTCACTCATATTCCCAGCCCACAGGGTTCCACAATTAAACCTCAGTCATATTCCCAGGCCAAAGGGTTCCACAATCAAACCTCAGTCCAGTTTCCAGGCCACGGTTCCACCATCAAGCCTCAGTCATGTTCCCAGGCCAGAGTGTTCCACAATCAAACCGAAGTCATCTTGCCACGACACAGGGTTCAACCATCAAACCTCAGTCATGTTCCAGGATACAGGGTTCCAGAATCCAACCAATGTCATGTTCCCAGGCCACGGGGTTCCAGTATCAGGCCTCAGTCATGTTCCCAGTGCACAGGGTTCCACCCTCAAACCTCAGTCATGTTGCCAGTCCACAGGTTTCTGCCATCAAACCTCTGTCAAGTTCCCAGGCCACAGGGTTCAAGAATCAAGCCTCAGTCATTTTGCCAGGCCAGAGTGTTCCACCGTCAAACCTCACTCATAATCCCAGGCCACATATTTCCACAATGAAACCTCAGTCATTTTCCCAGGCCATAGGTGTCCAGAATCAAACCTCAGTCATATTCCCAGGACACATGTTTCCAGAATCCAACCTCAGTCATGTTCCCAGGCCACAGGGTTCCACCTTCAAACCTCGGTCATGTTCCCAGGACACAGGTGTCCAGAATCAAACCTCAGTCATGTTCCCAGGGAACAGGGTTCCAGAACCAAACCTCAATCATATTCCCAGACCGCAGGGTTTCAGAATCAAACCACAGTCATGTTCCCAGGCCAGAGGGTTCCACAATCAAACCTCAGTCATGTTTCCATGCCACAGGGTTCCAGAATCCAACCGATGTCATGTTCCCAGGTCACAGGGTTCCAGAATCAATCCTCAGGTATGTTCCCAGGCTACAGGGTTCCAGAATAAAACTTCAGTCATGTTCCCAGTCCACAGGGTTCCAGAACGAAGCCTCAGTCATGTTCCCAGGCCACAGGGATCCAGAATCAAACCTCAGTCATGTTTCAAGGCCATAGGGTACCACCATCAAAGCTCAGTCATATTCCCAGGCCTCCGGTTTCCAGAATCAAACCGATTTCATGTTCCCAGGCAACTCGGAAGCAGAATCCAAACCGATGTCATGTTCCTAGGTCACAGGGATTCACCATCAAACCTCAGTCCTGTTGCCAGGCCACAGGGTTCCACCGTCAAGCCTCAGTCATGTTGCCAGGCCACAGGGTTCAACCATCAAACCTCAGTCATGTTCCCAGGAAGCAGGGTTCCAGAATCAAACCAACGTCATGTTCCCAGGCCACGGGGTTCCAGTATCAGGCCTCAGTCATGTTCCCAGTACACAGGGTTCCACCATCAAAGCTCAGTCATGTTGCCAGTCCACAGGTTTCTGCGATCAAACCACATTCAAGTTCCCAGGCCACAGGGTTCCAGAATCAAGCCTCAGTCATGTTGCCAGACCACAGGGTACCACCATGAAACCTCAGTCATGTTCCCAGGCAACAGGTTTCCTCCATCAAACCTGAATCTGGTTCCCAGGACACAGGGATCCAGAATCAAACCAATGTCAAAATCCCAGGGCATGGTTTTCCAGTACGAAGACTCAGTCATATTTCCAGGGCACAGGGTTCCACAATCAAGGCTCACTCATGTTGCCAGTCCACAGGTTTCTGCCATCAAACCTCAGTCAAGTTCCCAGGCCACAGATTTCCAGAATCAAACCTCAGTAATGTTCCCAGGGAACAGGATTCCAGAAACAAACCTCAGTCATGTTGCCAGGCCACAGGTTTCCACCATCAAACCTCAGCCATGTTCCCAGGCCACAGGATTCCAGAATCAAACTGTTCTCATATTCCCAGGCCACAGGTTTCCAGAATCCACTGATGTCATGTTCCCAGTCCACAGGGTTCCAGAACCAAGCCTCAGTCAGGTTCCCAGGGCACAGTATTCCACAATCTCAACAGATGTCATGTTCCCAGGCCACAGGTTTCCAGAATCACGCCTCAGTCATGGTCCCAGACCACAGGGATCAGGAATCAAACCTCAGTCATGTTACCAGGCCATAGGGTACCACCATCAAACCTCAGTCATATTCCCAGACCACAGGTTTCCAGAATCAAATCGACTACATGTTCCCAGGCAACAGGGTACCAGAATCCAAACCGATGTCATGTTTCCGGGCCACTGTATTCCACTATCTAACATCAGTCATGTTCCCAGGCCAATGGTTTCCAGATTCAAACCTCAGTCATATTCCCAGGCCACATGGTTCCAGAATCAAACTTCAGTCATGTTCCCAGAACACAGGGTTCCAGAATAAAACCTCAGTCATGTTCCCTGGACATAGGTTTCAAAAATAAAACCCCAGTCATGTTATCAGGCCACAGGGTTCCAAAATGAAGCCTCACTCATATTCCCAGGCCACAGGGTTCCACAATTAAACCTCAGTCATTTTCCCAGGACACAGGGATCCACATTCAAACCTCAGTCATGTTTCCAGGACACAGGTGTCCAGAATCAAACCTCAGTCATGTTCCCAGGGAAAAGGGTTCCAGAACCAAACATCAGTCATGTTCCCAGACCACAGGGTTCCAGTATCAGGCCTCAGTCATGTTCCCAGTGCACAGGCTTCTACCATCAAACCTCAGTCATGTTCCAGGAAACAGGGTTCCAGAATCCAACCAATGTCATGTTCCCAGGCCACGGGGTTCCAGTATCAGTCCTCAGTCATGTTCCCAGTGCACAGGGTTCCACCATCAAACCTCAGTCATGTTACCAGTCCACAGGTTTCTGCGATCAAACCACATTCAAGTTCCCAGGCCACAGGGTTCCAGAATCAAGCATCAGTCATTTTGCCAGGCCAGAGTGTTCCACCGTCAAACCTCACTCATAATCCCAGGCCACATATTTCCACAATGAAACCTCAGTCAATTTCCCAGGCCATAGGTGTCCAGAATCAAACCTCAGTCAAATTCCCAGGACACATGTTTCCAGAATCCAACCTCAGTCATGTTCCCAGGCCACAGGGTTCCACATTCAAACCTCAGTCATGTTCCCAGGACACAGGTGTCCAGAATCAAACCTCAGTCATGTTCCCAGGGAACAGGGTTCCAGAACCAAACCTCAATCATGTTCCCAGACCGCAGGGTTTCAGAATCAAACCACAGTCATGTTCCCAGGCCAGAGGGTTCCACAATCAAACCTCAGTCATGTTTCCATGCCACAGGGTTCCAGAATCCAACCGATGTCATGTTCCCAGGTCACAGGGTTCCAGAATCAATCCTCAGGTATATTCCCAGGCTACAGGGTCCCAGAATAAAACTTCAGTCATGTTCCAAGTCCACAGGGTTCCAGAACGAAGCCTCAGTCATGTTCCCAGGCCACAGGGATCCAGAATCAAACCTCAGTCATGTTTCAAGGCCATAGGGTACCACCATCAAAGCTCAGTCATATTCCCAGGCCTCCGGTTTCCAGAATCAAACCGATTTCATGTTCCCAGGCAACTCGGAAGCAGTATCCAAACCGATGTCATGTTCCTAGGTCACAGGGTTTCACCATCAAACCTCAGTCCTGTTGCCAGGCCACAGGGTTCCACCATCAAGCCTCAGTCATGTTGCCAGGCCACAGGGTTCAACCATCAAACCTCAGTCATGTTCCCAGGAAGCAGGGTTCCAGAATCAAACCAACGTCATGTTCCCAAGCCACGGGGTTCCAGTATCAGGCCTCAGTCATGTTCCCAGTACACAGGGTTCCACCATCAAAGCTCAGTCATGTTGCCAGTCCACAGGTTTCTGCGATCAAACCACATTCAAGTTCCCAGGCCACAGGGTTCCAGAATCAAGCATCAGTCATTTTGCCAGGCCACAGTGTACCACCATCAAACCTCAGTCATGTTCCTAGGCAACAGGGTTCCTCCATCAAACCTCAATCTGGTTCCCAGGACACAGGGTTCCAGAATCAAAACAATGTCAAAATCCCAGGGCATGGTTTTCCAGTAACAGGCCTCCGTCATATTTCCAGGGCACAGGGTTCCACAATCAAACCTCAGTCATGTTGCCAGTCCACAGGTTTCTGCCATCAAACCTCAGTCAAGTTCCCAGGCCACAGATTTCCAGAATCAAACCTCAGTCATGTTCCCAGGGAACAGGATTCCAGAAACAAACCTCAGTCATGTTGCCAGGCCACAGGTTTCCACCATCAAACCTCAGCCATGTTCCCAGGCCACAGGATTCCAGAATCAAACCGTTCTCATGTTCCCAGGCCACAGGTTTCCAGAATACACTGATGTCATGTTCCCAGTCCACAGGGTGCCAGAACCAAGCCTCAGTCAGGTTCCCAGGGCACAGTATTCCACAATCTCAACAGATGTCATGTTCCCAGGCCACAGGTTTCCAGAATCACGCCTCAGTCATGTTCCCAGACCACAGGGATCAGGAATCAAACCTCAGTCATGTTACCAGGCCATAGGGTACCACCATCAAACCTCAGTCATATTCCCAGACCACAGGTTTCCAGAATCAAACCGACTACATGTTCCCAGGCAACAGGGTACCAGAATCCAAACCGATGTCATGTTCCCAGGCCACTGGATTCCACAATCTAACATCAGTCAGTTCCCAGGCCAATGGTTTCCAGATTCAAACCTCAGTCATATTCCCAGGCCACATGGTTCCAGAATCAAACCTCAGTCATGTTCCCAGAACACAGGGTTCCAGAATCAAACCTCAGTCATGTTCCCTGGACACAGGTTTCAAAAATAAAACCCCAGTCATGTTACCAGGCCACAGGGTTCCAGAATCAAGCCTCACTCATATTCCCAGCCCACAGGGTTCCACAATTAAACCTCAGTCATATTCCCAGGCCAAAGGGTTCCACAATCAAACCTCAGTCCAGTTTCCAGGCCACGGTTCCACCATCAAGCCTCAGTCATGTTCCCAGGCCAGAGTGTTCCACAATCAAACCTAAGTCATCTTGCCAGGACACAGGCTTCAACCATCAAACCTCAGTCATGTTCCAGGAAACAGGGTTCCAGAATCCAACCAATGTCATGTTCCCAGGCCACGGGGTTCCAGTATCAGGCCTCAGTCATGTTCCCAGTGCACAGGGTTCCACCATCAAACCTCAGTCATGTTGCCAGTCCACAGGTTTCTGCCATCAAACCTCTGTCAAGTTCCCAGGCCACAGGGTTCAAGAATCAAGCCTCAGTCATTTTGCCAGGCCAGAGTGTTCCACCGTCAAACCTCACTCATAATCCCAGGCCACATATTTCCACAATGAAACCTCAGTCATTTTCCCAGGCCATAGGTGTCCAGAATCAAACCTCAGTCATATTCCCAGGACACATGTTTCCAGAATCCAACCTCAGTCATGTTCCCAGGCCACAGGGTTCCACATTCAAACCTCAGTCATGTTCCCAGGACACAGGTGTCCAGAATCAAACCTCAGTCATGTTCCCAGGGAACAGGGTTCCAGAACCAAACCTCAATCATGTTCCCAGACCGCAGGGTTTCAGAATCAAACCACAGTCATGTTCCCAGGCCAGAGGGTTCCACAATCAAACCTCAGTCATGTTTCCATGCCACAGGGTTCCAGAATCCAACCGATGTCATGTTCCCAGGTCACAGGGTTCCACCATCAAAGCTCAGTCATGTTGCCAGTCCACAGGTTTCTGCGATCAAACCACATTCAAGTTCCCAGGCCACAGGGTTCCAGAATCAAGCCTCAGTCATGTTGCCAGACCACAGGGTACCACCATGAAACCTCAGTCATGTTCCCAGGCAACAGGGTTCCTCCATCAAACCTCAATCTGGTTCCCAGGACACAGGGTTCCAGAATCAAAACAATGTCAAAATCCCAGGGCATGGTTTTCCAGTACCAGGCCTCCGTCATATTTCCAGGGCACAGGGTTCCACAATCAAACCTCAGTCATGTTGCCAGTCCACAGGTTTCTGCCATCAAACCTCAGTCAAGTTCCCAGGCCACAGATTTCCAGAATCAAACCTCAGTCATGTTCCCAGGGAACAGGATTCCAGAAACAAACCTCAGTCATGTTGCCAGGCCACAGGTTTCCACCATCAAACCTTAGCCATGTTCCCAGGCCACAGGATTCCAGAATCAAACCGTTCTCATGTTCCCAGGCCACAGGTTTCCAGAATACACTGATGTCATGTTCCCAGTCCACAGGGTGCCAGAACCAAGCCTCAGTCAGGTCCCCAGGGCACAGTATTCCACAATCTCAACAGATGTCATGTTCCCAGGCCACAGGTTTCCAGAATCACGCCTCAGTCATGTTCCCAGACCACAGGGATCAGGAATCAAACCTCAGTCATGTTACCAGGCCATAGGGTACCACCATCAAACCTCAGTCATATTCCCAGACCACAGGTTTCCAGAATCAAACCGACTACATGTTCCCAGGCAACAGGGTACCAGAATCCAAACCGATGTCATGTTCCCAGGCCACTGGATTCCACAATCTAACATCAGTCAGTTCCCAGGCCAATGGTTTCCAGATTCAAACCTCAGTCATATTCCCAGGCCACATGGTTCCAGAATCAAACCTCAGTCATGTTCCCAGAACACATGTTTCCAGAATCAAACCTCAGTCATGTTCCCAGAACACAGGGTTCCAGAATCAAACCTCAGTCATGTTCCCTGGACACAGGTTTCAAAAATAAAACCCCAGTCATGTTACCAGGCCACAGGGTTCCAGAATCAAGCCTCACTCATATTCCCAGCCCACAGGGTTCCACAATTAAACCTCAGTCGTATTCCCAGGCCAAAGGGTTCCACAATCAAACCTCAGTCCAGTTTCCAGGCCACGGTTCCACCATCAAGCCTCAGTCATGTTCCCAGGCCAGAGTGTTCCACAATCAAACCTAAGTCATCTTGCCAGGACACAGGCTTCAACCATCAAACCTCAGTCATGTTCCAGGAAACAGGGTTCCAGAATCCAACCAATGTCATGTTCCCAGGCCACGGCGTTCCAGTATCAGGCCTCAGTCATGTTCCCAGTGCACAGGGTTCCACCATCAAACCTCAGTCATGTTGCCAGTCCACAGGTTTCTGCCATCAAACCTCTGTCAAGTTCCCAGGCCACAGGGTTCAAGAATCAAGCCTCAGTCATTTTGCCAGGCCAGAGTGTTCCACCGTCAAACCTCACTCATAATCCCAGGCCACATATTTCCACAATGAAACCTCAGTCATTTTCCCAGGCCATAGGTGTCCAGAATCAAACCTCAGTCATATTCCCAGGACACATGTTTCCAGAATCCAACCTCAGTCATGTTCCCAGGCCACAGGGTTCCACCTTCAAACCTCAGTCCTGTTCCAAGGACACAGGTGTCCAGAATAAAACCTCAGTCATGTTCCCAGGGAACAGGGTTCCAGAACCAAACCTCAATCATGTTCCCAGACCGCAGGGTTTCAGAATCAAACCACAGTCATGTTCCCAGGCCAGAGGGTTCCACAATCAAACCTCAGTCATGTTTCCATGCCACAGGGTTCCAGAATCCAACCGATGTCATGTTCCCAGGTCACAGGGTTCCAGAATCAATCCTCAGGTATGTTCCCAGGCTACAGGGTTCCAGAATAAAACTTCAGTCATGTTCCCAGTCCACAGGGTTCCAGAACGAAGCCTCAGTCATGTTCCCAGGACACAGGGATCCAGAATCAAACCTCAGTCATGTTTCAAGGCCATAGAGTACCACCATCAAAGCTCAGTCATATTCCCAGGCCTCCGGTTACCAGAATCAAACCGATTTCATGTTCCCAGGCAACTCGGAAGCAGTATCCAAACCGATGTCATGTTCCTAGGTCACAGGGTTTCACCATCAAACCTCAGTCCTGTTGCCAGGCCACAGGGTTCCACCATCAAGCCTCAGTCTTGTTGCCAGGCCACAGGGTTCAACCATCAAACCTCAGTCATGTTCCCAGGAAGCAGGGTTCCAGAATCAAACCAACGTCATGTTCCCAAGCCACGGGGTTCCAGTATCAGGCCTCAGTCATGTTCCCAGTACACAGGGTTCCACCATCAAAGCTCAGTCATGTTGCCAGTCCACAGGTTTCTGCGATCAAACCACATTCAAGTTCCCAGGCCACAGGGTTCCAGAATCAAGCATCAGTCATTTTGCCAGGCCAGAGTGTTCCACCGTCAAACCTCACTCATAATCCCAGGCCACATATTTCCACAATGAAACCTCAGTCAATTTCCCAGGCCATAGGTGTCCAGAATCAAACCTCAGTCAAATTCCCAGGACACATGTTTCCAGAATCCAACCTCAGTCATGTTCCCAGGCCACAGGGTTCCACATTCAAACCTCAGTCATGTTCCCAGGACACAGGTGTCCAGAATCAAACCTCAGTCATGTTCCCAGGGAACAGGGTTCCAGAACCAAACCTCAATCATGTTCCCAGACCGCAGGGTTTCAGAATCAAACCACAGTCATGTTCCCAGGCCAGAGGGTTCCACAATCAAACCTCAGTCATGTTTCCATGCCACAGGGTTCCAGAATCCAACCGATGTCATGTTCCCAGGTCACAGGGTTCCAGAATCAATCCTCAGGTATATTCCCAGGCTACAGGGTCCCAGAATAAAACTTCAGTCATGTTCCAAGTCCACAGGGTTCCAGAACGAAGCCTCAGTCATGTTCCCAGGCCACAGGGATCCAGAATCAAACCTCAGTCATGTTTCAAGGCCATAGGGTACCACCATCAAAGCTCAGTCATATTCCCAGGCCTCCGGTTTCCAGAATCAAACCGATTTCATGTTCCCAGGCAACTCGGAAGCAGTATCCAAACCGATGTCATGTTCCTAGGTCACAGGGTTTCACCATCAAACCTCAGTCCTGTTGCCAGGCCACAGGGTTCCACCATCAAGCCTCAGTCATGTTGCCAGGCCACAGGGTTCAACCATCAAACCTCAGTCATGTTCCCAGGAAGCAGGGTTCCAGAATCAAACCAACGTCATGTTCCCAAGCCACGGGGTTCCAGTATCAGGCCTCAGTCATGTTCCCAGTACACAGGGTTCCACCATCAAAGCTCAGTCATGTTGCCAGTCCACAGGTTTCTGCGATCAAACCACATTCAAGTTCCCAGGCCACAGGGTTCCAGAATCAAGCATCAGTCATTTTGCCAGGCCACAGTGTACCACCATCAAACCTCAGTCATGTTCCTAGGCAACAGGGTTCCTCCATCAAACCTCAATCTGGTTCCCAGGACACAGGGTTCCAGAATCAAAACAATGTCAAAATCCCAGGGCATGGTTTTCCAGTAACAGGCCTCCGTCATATTTCCAGGGCACAGGGTTCCACAATCAAACCTCAGTCATGTTGCCAGTCCACAGGTTTCTGCCATCAAACCTCAGTCAAGTTCCCAGGCCACAGATTTCCAGAATCAAACCTCAGTCATGTTCCCAGGGAACAGGATTCCAGAAACAAACCTCAGTCATGTTGCCAGGCCACAGGTTTCCACCATCAAACCTCAGCCATGTTCCCAGGCCACAGGATTCCAGAATCAAACCGTTCTCATGTTCCCAGGCCACAGGTTTCCAGAATCCACTGATGTCATGTTCCCAGTCCACAGGGTGCCAGAACCAAGCCTCAGTCAGGTTCCCAGGGCACAGTATTCCACAATCTCAACAGATGTCATGTTCCCAGGCCACAGGTTTCCAGAATCACGCCTCAGTCATGTTCCCAGACCACAGGGATCAGGAATCAAACCTCAGTCATGTTACCAGGCCATAGGGTACCACCATCAAACCTCAGTCATATTCCCAGACCACAGGTTTCCAGAATCAAACCGACTACATGTTCCCAGGCAACAGGGTACCAGAATCCAAACCGATGTCATGTTCCCAGGCCACTGGATTCCACAATCTAACATCAGTCAGTTCCCAGGCCAATGGTTTCCAGATTCAAACCTCAGTCATATTCCCAGGCCACATGGTTCCAGAATCAAACCTCAGTCATGTTCCCAGAACACAGGGTTCCAGAATCAAACCTCAGTCATGTTCCCTGGACACAGGTTTCAAAAATAAAACCCCAGTCATGTTACCAGGCCACAGGGTTCCAGAATCAAGCCTCACTCATATTCCCAGCCCACAGGGTTCCACAATTAAACCTCAGTCATATTCCCAGGCCAAAGGGTTCCACAATCAAACCTCAGTCCAGTTTCCAGGCCACGGTTCCACCATCAAGCCTCAGTCATGTTCCCAGGCCAGAGTGTTCCACAATCAAACCTAAGTCATCTTGCCAGGACACAGGCTTCAACCATCAAACCTCAGTCATGTTCCAGGAAACAGGGTTCCAGAATCCAACCAATGTCATGTTCCCAGGCCACGGGGTTCCAGTATCAGGCCTCAGTCATGTTCCCAGTGCACAGGGTTCCACCATCAAACCTCAGTCATGTTGCCAGTCCACAGGTTTCTGCCATCAAACCTCTGTCAAGTTCCCAGGCCACAGGGTTCAAGAATCAAGCCTCAGTCATTTTGCCAGGCCAGAGTGTTCCACCGTCAAACCTCACTCATAATCCCAGGCCACATATTTCCACAATGAAACCTCAGTCATTTTCCCAGGCCATAGGTGTCCAGAATCAAACCTCAGTCATATTCCCAGGACACATGTTTCCAGAATCCAACTTCAGTCATGTTCCCAGGCCACAGGGTTCCACATTCAAACCTCAGTCATGTTCCCAGGACACAGGTGTCCAGAATCAAACCTCAGTCATGTTCCCAGGGAACAGGGTTCCAGAACCAAACCTCAATCATGTTCCCAGACCGCAGGTTTTCAGAATCAAACCACAGTCATGTTCCCAGGCCAGAGGGTTCCACAATCAAACCTCAGTCATGTTTCCATGCCACAGGGTTCCAGAATCCAACCGATGTCATGTTCCCAGGTCACAGGGTTCCAGAATCAATCCTCAGGTATGTTCCCAGGCTACAGGGTTCCAGAATAAAACTTCAGTCATGTTCCCAGTCCACAGGGTTCCAGAACGAAGCCTCAGTCATGTTCCCAGGACACAGGGATCCAGAATCAAACCTCAGTCATGTTTCAAGGCCATAGAGTACCACCATCAAAGCTCAGTCATATTCCCAGGCCTCCGGTTTCCAGAATCAAACCGATTTCATGTTCCCAGGCAACTCGGAAGCAGTATCCAAACCGATGTCATGTTCCTAGGTCACAGGGTTTCACCATCAAACCTCAGTCTTGTTGCCAGGCCACAGGGTTCCACCATCAAGCCTCAGTCATGTTGCCAGGCCACAGGGTTCAACCATCAAACCTCAGTCATGTTCCCAGGAAGCAGGGTTCCAGAATCAAACCAACGTCATGTTCCCAGGCCACGGGGTTCCAGTATCAGGCCTCAGTCATGTTCCCAGTACACAGGGTTCCACCATCAAAGCTCAGTCATGTTGCCAGTCCACAGGTTTCTGCGATCAAACCACATTCAAGTTCCCAGGCCACAGGGTTCCAGAATCAAGCCTCAGTCATGTTGCCAGACCACAGGGTACCACCATGAAACCTCAGTCATGTTCCCAGGCAACAGGGTTCCTCCATCAAACCTCAATCTGGTTCCCAGGACACAGGGTTCCAGAATCAAAACAATGTCAAAATCCCAGGGCATGGTTTTCCAGTACCAGGCCTCCGTCATATTTCCAGGGCACAGGGTTCCACAATCAAACCTCAGTCATGTTGCCAGTCCACAGGTTTCTGCCATCAAACCTCAGTCAAGTTCCCAGGCCACAGATTTCCAGAATCAAACCTCAGTCATGTTCCCAGGGAACAGGATTCCAGAAACAAACCTCAGTCATGTTGCCAGGCCACAGGTTTCCACCATCAAACCTTAGCCATGTTCCCAGGCCACAGGATTCCAGAATCAAACCGTTCTCATGTTCCCAGGCCACAGGTTTCCAGAATACACTGATGTCATGTTCCCAGTCCACAGGGTGCCAGAACCAAGCCTCAGTCAGGTCCCCAGGGCACAGTATTCCACAATCTCAACAGATGTCATGTTCCCAGGCCACAGGTTTCCAGAATCACGCCTCAGTCATGTTCCCAGACCACAGGGATCAGGAATCAAACCTCAGTCATGTTACCAGGCCATAGGGTACCACCATCAAACCTCAGTCATATTCCCAGACCACAGGTTTCCAGAATCAAACCGACTACATGTTCCCAGGCAACAGGGTACCAGAATCCAAACCGATGTCATGTTCCCAGGCCACTGGATTCCACAATCTAACATCAGTCAGTTCCCAGGCCAATGGTTTCCAGATTCAAACCTCAGTCATATTCCCAGGCCACATGGTTCCAGAATCAAACCTCAGTCATGTTCCCAGAACACATGTTTCCAGAATCAAACCTCAGTCATGTTCCCAGAACACAGGGTTCCAGAATCAAACCTCAGTCATGTTCCCTGGACACAGGTTTCAAAAATAAAACCCCAGTCATGTTACCAGGCCACAGGGTTCCAGAATCAAGCCTCACTCATATTCCCAGCCCACAGGGTTCCACAATTAAACCTCAGTCGTATTCCCAGGCCAAAGGGTTCCACAATCAAACCTCAGTCCAGTTTCCAGGCCACGGTTCCACCATCAAGCCTCAGTCATGTTCCCAGGCCAGAGTGTTCCACAATCAAACCTAAGTCATCTTGCCAGGACACAGGCTTCAACCATCAAACCTCAGTCATGTTCCAGGAAACAGGGTTCCAGAATCCAACCAATGTCATGTTCCCAGGCCACGGCGTTCCAGTATCAGGCCTCAGTCATGTTCCCAGTGCACAGGGTTCCACCATCAAACCTCAGTCATGTTGCCAGTCCACAGGTTTCTGCCATCAAACCTCTGTCAAGTTCCCAGGCCACAGGGTTCAAGAATCAAGCCTCAGTCATTTTGCCAGGCCAGAGTGTTCCACCGTCAAACCTCACTCATAATCCCAGGCCACATATTTCCACAATGAAACCTCAGTCATTTTCCCAGGCCATAGGTGTCCAGAATCAAACCTCAGTCATATTCCCAGGACACATGTTTCCAGAATCCAACCTCAGTCATGTTCCCAGGCCACAGGGTTCCACCTTCAAACCTCAGTCCTGTTCCAAGGACACAGGTGTCCAGAATCAAACCTCAGTCATGTTCCCAGGGAACAGGGTTCCAGAACCAAACCTCAATCATGTTCCCAGACCGCAGGGTTTCAGAATCAAACCACAGTCATGTTCCCAGGCCAGAGGGTTCCACAATCAAACCTCAGTCATGTTTCCATGCCACAGGGTTCCAGAATCCAACCGATGTCATGTTCCCAGGTCAAAGGGTTCCAGAATCAATCCTCAGGTATGTTCCCAGGCTACAGGGTTCCAGAATAAAACTTCAGTCATGTTCCCAGTCCACAGGGTTCCAGAACGAAGCCTCACTCATGTTCCCAGGCCACAGGGATCCAGAATCAAACCTCAATCATGTTTCAAGGTCATAGAGTACCACCATCAAAGCTCAGTCATATTCCCAGGCCTCCGGTTACCAGAATCAAACAGATTTCATGTTCCCAGGCAACTCGGAAGCAGTATCCAAACCGATGTCATGTTCCTAGGTCACAGGGTTTCACCATCAAACCTCAGTTTTGTTGTCAGGCCACAGAGTTCCACCATCAAGCCTCAGTCATGTTGCCAGGCCACAGGGTTCAACCATCAAACCTCAGTCATATTCCCAGGGAGCAGGTTTCCAGAATCAAACCAACGTCATGTTCCCAAGCCACGGGGTTCCAGTATCAGGCCTCAGTCATGTTCCCAGTACACAGGGTTCCACCATCAAAGCTCAGTCATGTTGCCAGTCCACAGGTTTCTGCGATCAAACCACATTCAAGTTCCCAGGCCACAGGGTTCCAGAATCAAGCATCAGTCATTTTACCAGGCCACAGTGTACCACCATCAAAACTCAGACATGTTCCTAGGCAACAGGGTTCCTCCATCAAACCTCATTCTGGTTCCCAGGACACAGGGTTCCAGAACCAAAACAATGTCAAAATCCCAGGGCACGGTTTTCCAGTACAAGGCCTCCGTCATATTTCCAGGGCACAGGGTTCCACAATCAAACCTCAGTCATGTTGCCAGTCCACAGGTTTCTGCCATCAAACCTCAGTCAAGTTCCCAGGCCACAGATTTCCAGAATCAAACCTCAGTCATGTTCCCAGGGAACAGGATTCCAGAAACAAACCTCAGTCATGTTGCCAGGCCACAGGTTTCCACCATCAAACCTCAGACATGTTCCCAGGCCACAGGATTCCAGAATCAAACCGTTCTCATGTTCCCAGGCCACAGGTTTCCAGAATCCACTGATGTCATGTTCCCAGTCCACAGGATGCCAGAACCAAGCCTCAGTCAGGTTCCCAGGGCACAGTATTCCACAATCTCAACAGATGTCATGTTCCCAGGCCACAGGTTTCGAGAATCACGCCTCAGTCATGTTCCCAGACCACAGGGATCAGGAATCAAACCTCAGTCATGTTACCAGGCCATAGGGTACCACCATCAAACCTCAGTCATATTCCCAGACCACAGGTTTCCAGAATCAAACCGACTACATGTTCCCAGGCAACAGGGTACCAGAATCCAAACCGATGTCATGTTCCCAGGCCACTGGATTCCACAATCTAACATCAGTCAGTTCCCAGGCCAATGGTTTCCAGATTCAAACCTCAGTCATATTCCCAGGCCACATGGTTCCAGAATCAAACCTCAGTCATGTTCCCAGAACACAGGGTTCCAGAATAAAACCTCAGTCATGTTCCCTGGACACAGGTTTCAAAAATAAAACCCCAGTCATGTTACCAGGCCACAGGGTTCCAGAATCAAGCCTCACTCATATTTCCAGCCCACAGGGTTCCACAATTAAACCTCAGTCATATTCCCAGGCCAAAGGGTTCCACAATCAAACCTCAGTCCAGTTTCCAGGCCACGGTTCCACCATCAAGCCTCAGTCATGTTCCCAGGCCAGAGTGTTCCACAATCAAACCTAAGTCATCTTGCCAGGACACAGGCTTCAACCATCAAACCTCAGTCATGTTCCAGGAAACAGGGTTCCAGAATCCAACCAATGTCATGTTCCCAGGCCACGGGGTTCCAGTATCAGGCCTCAGTCATGTTCCCAGTGCACAGGGTTCCACCATCAAACCTCAGTCATGTTGCCAGTCCACAGGTTTCTGCCATCAAACCTCTGTCAAGTTCCCAGGCCACAGGGTTCAAGAATCAAGCCTCAGTCATTTTGCCAGGCCAGAGTGTTCCACCGTCAAACCTCACTCATAATCCCAGGCCACATATTTCCACAATGAAACCTCAGTCATTTTCCCAGGCCATAGGTGTCCAGAATCAAACCTCAGTCATATTCCCAGGACACATGTTTCCAGAATCCAACCTCAGTCATGTTCCCAGGCCACAGGGTTCCACCTTCAAACCTCAGTCCTGTTCCAAGGACACAGGTGTCCAGAATCAAACCTCAGTCATGTTCCCAGGGAACAGGGTTCCAGAACCAAACCTCAATCATGTTCCCAGACCGCAGGGTTTCAGAATCAAACCACAGTCATGTTCCCAGGCCAGAGGGTTCCACAATCAAACCTCAGTCATGTTTCCATGCCACAGGGCTCCAGAATCCAACCGATGTCATATTCCCAGGTCACAGGGTTCCAGAATCAATCCTCAGGTATGTTCCCAGGTTACAGGGTTCCAGAATAAAACTTCAGTCATGTTCCCAGTCCACAGGGTTCCAGAACGAAGCCTCAGTCATGTTCCCAGGCCACAGGGATCCAGAATCAAACCTCAGTCATGTTTCAAGGCCATAGAGTACCACCATCAAAGCTCAGTCATATTCCCAGGCCTCCGGTTACCAGAATCAAACCGATTTCATGTTCCCAGGCAACTCGGAAGCAGTATCCAAACCGATGTCATGTTCCTAGGTCACAGGGTTTCACCATCAAACCTCAGTCCTATTGCCAGGCCACAGGGTTCCACCATCAAGCCTCAGTCATGTTGCCAGGACACAGGGTTCAACCATCAAACCTCAGTCATGTTCCCAGGAAGCAGGGTTCCAGAATCAAACCAACGTCATGTTCCCAAGCCACGGGGTTCCAGTATCAGTCCTCAGTCATCTTCCCACTACACAGGGTTCCACCATCAAACCTCAGTCATGTTGCCAGTCCACAGGTTTCTGCCATCAAACCTCTGTCAAGTTCCCAGGCCACAGGGTTCAAGAATCAAGCCTCAGTCATTTTGCCAGGCCAGAGTGTTCCACCGTCAAACCTCACTCATAATCCCAGGCCACATATTTCCACAATGAAACCTCAGTCATTTTCCCAGGCCATAGGTGTCCAGAATCAAACCTCAGTCATATTCCCAGGACACATGTTTCCAGAATCCAACCTCAGTCATGTTCCCAGGCCACAGGGTTCCACCTTCAAACCTCGGTCATGTTCCCAGGACACAGGTGTCCAGAATCAAACCTCAGTCATGTTCCCAGGGAACAGGGTTCCAGAACCAAACCTCAATCATATTCCCAGACCGCAGGGTTTCAGAATCAAACCACAGTCATGTTCCCAGGCCAGAGGGTTCCACAATCAAACCTCAGTCATGTTTCCATGCCACAGGGTTCCAGAATCCAACCGATGTCATGTTCCCAGGTCACAGGGTTCCAGAATCAATCCTCAGGTATGTTCCCAGGCTACAGGGTTCCAGAATAAAACTTCAGTCATGTTCCCAGTCCACAGGGTTCCAGAACGAAGCCTCAGTCATGTTCCCAGGCCACAGGGATCCAGAATCAAACCTCAGTCATGTTTCAAGGCCATAGGGTACCACCATCAAAGCTCAGTCATATTCCCAGGCCTCCGGTTTCCAGAATCAAACCGATTTCATGTTCCCAGGCAACTCGGAAGCAGAATCCAAACCGATGTCATGTTCCTAGGTCACAGGGATTCACCATCAAACCTCAGTCCTGTTGCCAGGCCACAGGGTTCCACCGTCAAGCCTCAGTCATGTTGCCAGGCCACAGGGTTCAACCATCAAACCTCAGTCATGTTCCCAGGAAGCAGGGTTCCAGAATCAAACCAACGTCATGTTCCCAGGCCACGGGGTTCCAGTATCAGGCCTCAGTCATGTTCCCAGTACACAGGGTTCCACCATCAAAGCTCAGTCATGTTGCCAGTCCACAGGTTTCTGCGATCAAACCACATTCAAGTTCCCAGGCCACAGGGTTCCAGAATCAAGCCTCAGTCATGTTGCCAGACCACAGGGTACCACCATGAAACCTCAGTCATGTTCCCAGGCAACAGGTTTCCTCCATCAAACCTGAATCTGGTTCCCAGGACACAGGGATCCAGAATCAAAACAATGTCAAAATCCCAGGGCATGGTTTTCCAGTACGAAGACTCAGTCATATTTCCAGGGCACAGGGTTCCACAATCAAGGCTCACTCATGTTGCCAGTCCACAGGTTTCTGCCATCAAACCTCAGTCAAGTTCCCAGGCCACAGATTTCCAGAATCAAACCTCAGTAATGTTCCCAGGGAACAGGATTCCAGAAACAAACCTCAGTCATGTTGCCAGGCCACAGGTTTCCACCATCAAACCTCAGCCATGTTCCCAGGCCACAGGATTCCAGAATCAAACCGTTCTCATATTCCCAGGCCACAGGTTTCCAGAATCCACTTATGTCATGTTCCCAGTCCACAGGGTTCCAGAACCAAGCCTCAGTCAGGTTCCCAGGGCACAGTATTCCACAATCTCAACAGATGTCATGTTCCCAGGCCACAGGTTTCCAGAATCACGCCTCAGTCATGGTCCCAGACCACAGGGATCAGGAATCAAACCTCAGTCATGTTACCAGGCCATAGGGTACCACCATCAAACCTCAGTCATATTCCCAGACCACAGGTTTCCAGAATCAAATCGACTACATGTTCCCAGGCAACAGGGTACCAGAATCCAAACCGATGTCATGTTTCCGGGCCACTGTATTCCACTATCTAACATCAGTCATGTTCCCAGGCCAATGGTTTCCAGATTCAAACCTCAGTCATATTCCCAGGCCACATGGTTCCAGAATCAAACTTCAGTCATGTTCCCAGAACACAGGGTTCCAGAATAAAACCTCAGTCATGTTCCCTGGACATAGGTTTCAAAAATAAAACCCCAGTCATGTTATCAGGCCACAGGGTTCCAAAATGAAGCCTCACTCATATTCCCAGGCCACAGGGTTCCACAATTAAACCTCAGTCATTTTCCCAGGACACAGGGATCCACATTCAAACCTCAGTCATGTTTCCAGGA
The DNA here is from genome assembly GCF_028021215.1 of Eschrichtius robustus. Lineage (NCBI taxonomy): Eukaryota > Metazoa > Chordata > Mammalia > Artiodactyla > Eschrichtiidae > Eschrichtius > Eschrichtius robustus. The sequence goes on from NC_090837.1 coordinate 65,136,946, forward strand.
CACAGGTGTCCAGAATCAAACCTCAGTCATGTTCCCAGGGAAAAGGGTTCCAGAACCAAACATCAGTCATGTTCCCAGACCACAGGGTTCCAGTATCAGGCCTCAGTCATGTTCCCAGTGCACAGGCTTCAACCATCAAACCTCAGTCATGTTCCAGGAAACAGGGTTCCAGAATCCAACCAATGTCATGTTCCCAGGCCACGGGGTTCCAGTATCAGTCCTCAGTCATGTTCCCAGTGCACAGGGTTCCACCATCAAACCTCAGTCATGTTACCAGTCCACAGGTTTCTGCGATCAAACCACATTCAAGTTCCCAGGCCACAGGGTTCCAGAATCAAGCATCAGTCATTTTGCCAGGCCAGAGTGTTCCACCGTCAAACCTCACTCATAATCCCAGGCCACATATTTCCACAATGAAACCTCAGTCAATTTCCCAGGCCATAGGTGTCCAGAATCAAACCTCAGTCAAATTCCCAGGACACATGTTTCCAGAATCCAACCTCAGTCATGTTCCCAGGCCACAGGGTTCCACATTCAAACCTCAGTCATGTTCCCAGGACACAGGTGTCCAGAATCAAACCTCAGTCATGTTCCCAGGGAACAGGGTTCCAGAACCAAACCTCAATCATGTTCCCAGACCGCAGGGTTTCAGAATCAAACCACAGTCATGTTCCCAGGCCAGAGGGTTCCACAATCAAACCTCAGTCATGTTTCCATGCCACAGGGTTCCAGAATCCAACCGATGTCATGTTCCCAGGTCACAGGGTTCCAGAATCAATCCTCAGGAATATTCCCAGGCTACAGGGTCCCAGAATAAAACTTCAGTCATGTTCCAAGTCCACAGGGTTCCAGAACGAAGCCTCAGTCATGTTCCCAGGCCACAGGGATCCAGAATCAAACCTCAGTCATGTTTCAAGGCCATAGGGTACCACCATCAAAGCTCAGTCATATTCCCAGGCCTCCGGTTTCCAGAATCAAACCGATTTCATGTTCCCAGGCAACTCGGAAGCAGTATCCAAACCGATGTCATGTTCCTAGGTCACAGGGTTTCACCATCAAACCTCAGTCCTGTTGCCAGGCCACAGGGTTCCACCATCAAGCCTCAGTCATGTTGCCAGGCCACAGGGTTCAACCATCAAACCTCAGTCATGTTCCCAGGAAGCAGGGTTCCAGAATCAAACCAACGTCATGTTCCCAAGCCACGGGGTTCCAGTATCAGGCCTCAGTCATGTTCCCAGTACACAGGGTTCCACCATCAAAGCTCAGTCATGTTGCCAGTCCACAGGTTTCTGCCATCAAACCACATTCAAGTTCCCAGGCCACAGGGTTCCAGAATCAAGCATCAGTCATTTTGCCAGGCCACAGTGTACCACCATCAAACCTCAGTCATGTTCCTAGGCAACAGGGTTCCTCCATCAAACCTCAATCTGGTTCCCAGGACACAGGGTTCCAGAATCAAAACAATGTCAAAATCCCAGGGCATGGTTTTCCAGTAACAGGCCTCCGTCATATTTCCAGGGCACAGGGTTCCACAATCAAACCTCAGTCATGTTGCCAGTCCACAGGTTTCTGCCATCAAACCTCAGTCAAGTTCCCAGGCCACAGATTTCCAGAATCAAACCTCAGTCATGTTCCCAGGGAACAGGATTCCAGAAACAAACCTCAGTCATGTTGCCAGGCCACAGGTTTCCACCATCAAACCTCAGCCATGTTCCCAGGCCACAGGATTCCAGAATCAAACCGTTCTCATGTTCCCAGGCCACAGGTTTCCAGAATACACTGATGTCATGTTCCCAGTCCACAGGGTGCCAGAACCAAGCCTCAGTCAGGTTCCCAGGGCACAGTATTCCACAATCTCAACAGATGTCATGTTCCCAGGCCACAGGTTTCCAGAATCACGCCTCAGTCATGTTCCCAGACCACAGGGATCAGGAATCAAACCTCAGTCATGTTACCAGGCCATAGGGTACCACCATCAAACCTCAGTCATATTCCCAGACCACACGTTTCCAGAATCAAACCGACTACATGTTCCCAGGCAACAGGGTACCAGAATCCAAACCGATGTCATGTTCCCAGGCCACTGGATTCCACAATCTAACATCAGTCAGTTCCCAGGCCAATGGTTTCCAGATTCAAACCTCAGTCATATTCCCAGGCCACATGGTTCCAGAATCAAACCTCAGTCATGTTCCCAGAACACAGGGTTCCAGAATCAAACCTCAGTCATGTTCCCTGGACACAGGTTTCAAAAATAAAACCCCAGTCATGTTACCAGGCCACAGGGTTCCAGAATCAAGCCTCACTCATATTCCCAGCCCACAGGGTTCCACAATTAAACCTCAGTCATATTCCCAGGCCAAAGGGTTCCACAATCAAACCTCAGTCCAGTTTCCAGGCCACGGTTCCACCATCAAGCCTCAGTCATGTTCCCAGGCCAGAGTGTTCCACAATCAAACCTAAGTCATCTTGCCAGGACACAGGCTTCAACCATCAAACCTCAGTCATGTTCCAGGAAACAGGGTTCCAGAATCCAACCAATGTCATGTTCCCAGGCCACGGGGTTCCAGTATCAGGCCTCAGTCATGTTCCCAGTGCACAGGGTTCCACCATCAAACCTCAGTCATGTTGCCAGTCCACAGGTTTCTGCCATCAAACCTCTGTCAAGTTCCCAGGCCACAGGGTTCAAGAATCAAGCCTCAGTCATTTTGCCAGGCCAGAGTGTTCCACCGTCAAACCTCACTCATAATCCCAGGCCACATATTTCCACAATGAAACCTCAGTCATTTTCCCAGGCCATAGGTGTCCAGAATCAAACCTCAGTCATATTCCCAGGACACATGTTTCCAGAATCCAACTTCAGTCATGTTCCCAGGCCACAGGGTTCCACATTCAAACCTCAGTCATGTTCCCAGGACACAGGTGTCCAGAATCAAACCTCAGTCATGTTCCCAGGGAACAGGGTTCCAGAACCAAACCTCAATCATGTTCCCAGACCGCAGGTTTTCAGAATCAAACCACAGTCATGTTCCCAGGCCAGAGGGTTCCACAATCAAACCTCAGTCATGTTTCCATGCCACAGGGTTCCAGAATCCAACCGATGTCATGTTCCCAGGTCACAGGGTTCCAGAATCAATCCTCAGGTATGTTCCCAGGCTACAGGGTTCCAGAATAAAACTTCAGTCATGTTCCCAGTCCACAGGGTTCCAGAACGAAGCCTCAGTCATGTTCCCAGGACACAGGGATCCAGAATCAAACCTCAGTCATGTTTCAAGGCCATAGAGTACCACCATCAAAGCTCAGTCATATTCCCAGGCCTCCGGTTTCCAGAATCAAACCGATTTCATGTTCCCAGGCAACTCGGAAGCAGTATCCAAACCGATGTCATGTTCCTAGGTCACAGGGTTTCACCATCAAACCTCAGTCTTGTTGCCAGGCCACAGGGTTCCACCATCAAGCCTCAGTCATGTTGCCAGGCCACAGGGTTCAACCATCAAACCTCAGTCATGTTCCCAGGAAGCAGGGTTCCAGAATCAAACCAACGTCATGTTCCCAGGCCACGGGGTTCCAGTATCAGGCCTCAGTCATGTTCCCAGTACACAGGGTTCCACCATCAAAGCTCAGTCATGTTGCCAGTCCACAGGTTTCTGCGATCAAACCACATTCAAGTTCCCAGGCCACAGGGTTCCAGAATCAAGCCTCAGTCATGTTGCCAGACCACAGGGTACCACCATGAAACCTCAGTCATGTTCCCAGGCAACAGGGTTCCTCCATCAAACCTCAATCTGGTTCCCAGGACACAGGGTTCCAGAATCAAAACAATGTCAAAATCCCAGGGCATGGTTTTCCAGTACCAGGCCTCCGTCATATTTCCAGGGCACAGGGTTCCACAATCAAACCTCAGTCATGTTGCCAGTCCACAGGTTTCTGCCATCAAACCTCAGTCAAGTTCCCAGGCCACAGATTTCCAGAATCAAACCTCAGTCATGTTCCCAGGGAACAGGATTCCAGAAACAAACCTCAGTCATGTTGCCAGGCCACAGGTTTCCACCATCAAACCTTAGCCATGTTCCCAGGCCACAGGATTCCAGAATCAAACCGTTCTCATGTTCCCAGGCCACAGGTTTCCAGAATACACTGATGTCATGTTCCCAGTCCACAGGGTGCCAGAACCAAGCCTCAGTCAGGTCCCCAGGGCACAGTATTCCACAATCTCAACAGATGTCATGTTCCCAGGCCACAGGTTTCCAGAATCACGCCTCAGTCATGTTCCCAGACCACAGGGATCAGGAATCAAACCTCAGTCATGTTACCAGGCCATAGGGTACCACCATCAAACCTCAGTCATATTCCCAGACCACAGGTTTCCAGAATCAAACCGACTACATGTTCCCAGGCAACAGGGTACCAGAATCCAAACCGATGTCATGTTCCCAGGCCACTGGATTCCACAATCTAACATCAGTCAGTTCCCAGGCCAATGGTTTCCAGATTCAAACCTCAGTCATATTCCCAGGCCACATGGTTCCAGAATCAAACCTCAGTCATGTTCCCAGAACACATGTTTCCAGAATCAAACCTCAGTCATGTTCCCAGAACACAGGGTTCCAGAATCAAACCTCAGTCATGTTCCCTGGACACAGGTTTCAAAAATAAAACCCCAGTCATGTTACCAGGCCACAGGGTTCCAGAATCAAGCCTCACTCATATTCCCAGCCCACAGGGTTCCACAATTAAACCTCAGTCGTATTCCCAGGCCAAAGGGTTCCACAATCAAACCTCAGTCCAGTTTCCAGGCCACGGTTCCACCATCAAGCCTCAGTCATGTTCCCAGGCCAGAGTGTTCCACAATCAAACCTAAGTCATCTTGCCAGGACACAGGCTTCAACCATCAAACCTCAGTCATGTTCCAGGAAACAGGGTTCCAGAATCCAACCAATGTCATGTTCCCAGGCCACGGCGTTCCAGTATCAGGCCTCAGTCATGTTCCCAGTGCACAGGGTTCCACCATCAAACCTCAGTCATGTTGCCAGTCCACAGGTTTCTGCCATCAAACCTCTGTCAAGTTCCCAGGCCACAGGGTTCAAGAATCAAGCCTCAGTCATTTTGCCAGGCCAGAGTGTTCCACCGTCAAACCTCACTCATAATCCCAGGCCACATATTTCCACAATGAAACCTCAGTCATTTTCCCAGGCCATAGGTGTCCAGAATCAAACCTCAGTCATATTCCCAGGACACATGTTTCCAGAATCCAACCTCAGTCATGTTCCCAGGCCACAGGGTTCCACCTTCAAACCTCAGTCCTGTTCCAAGGACACAGGTGTCCAGAATCAAACCTCAGTCATGTTCCCAGGGAACAGGGTTCCAGAACCAAACCTCAATCATGTTCCCAGACCGCAGGGTTTCAGAATCAAACCACAGTCATGTTCCCAGGCCAGAGGGTTCCACAATCAAACCTCAGTCATGTTTCCATGCCACAGGGTTCCAGAATCCAACCGATGTCATGTTCCCAGGTCACAGGGTTCCAGAATCAATCCTCAGGTATGTTCCCAGGCTACAGGGTTCCAGAATAAAACTTCAGTCATGTTCCCAGTCCACAGGGTTCCAGAACGAAGCCTCAGTCATGTTCCCAGGACACAGGGATCCAGAATCAAACCTCAGTCATGTTTCAAGGCCATAGAGTACCACCATCAAAGCTCAGTCATATTCCCAGGCCTCCGGTTACCAGAATCAAACCGATTTCATGTTCCCAGGCAACTCGGAAGCAGTATCCAAACCGATGTCATGTTCCTAGGTCACAGGGTTTCACCATCAAACCTCAGTCCTGTTGCCAGGCCACAGGGTTCCACCATCAAGCCTCAGTCTTGTTGCCAGGCCACAGGGTTCAACCATCAAACCTCAGTCATGTTCCCAGGAAGCAGGGTTCCAGAATCAAACCAACGTCATGTTCCCAAGCCACGGGGTTCCAGTATCAGGCCTCAGTCATGTTCCCAGTACACAGGGTTCCACCATCAAAGCTCAGTCATGTTGCCAGTCCACAGGTTTCTGCGATCAAACCACATTCAAGTTCCCAGGCCACAGGGTTCCAGAATCAAGCATCAGTCATTTTGCCAGGCCAGAGTGTTCCACCGTCAAACCTCACTCATAATCCCAGGCCACATATTTCCACAATGAAACCTCAGTCAATTTCCCAGGCCATAGGTGTCCAGAATCAAACCTCAGTCAAATTCCCAGGACACATGTTTCCAGAATCCAACCTCAGTCATGTTCCCAGGCCACAGGGTTCCACATTCAAACCTCAGTCATGTTCCCAGGACACAGGTGTCCAGAATCAAACCTCAGTCATGTTCCCAGGGAACAGGGTTCCAGAACCAAACCTCAATCATGTTCCCAGACCGCAGGGTTTCAGAATCAAACCACAGTCATGTTCCCAGGCCAGAGGGTTCCACAATCAAACCTCAGTCATGTTTCCATGCCACAGGGTTCCAGAATCCAACCGATGTCATGTTCCCAGGTCACAGGGTTCCAGAATCAATCCTCAGGTATATTCCCAGGCTATAGGGTCCCAGAATAAAACTTCAGTCATGTTCCAAGTCCACAGGGTTCCAGAACGAAGCCTCAGTCATGTTCCCAGGCCACAGGGATCCAGAATCAAACCTCAGTCATGTTTCAAGGCCATAGGGTACCACCATCAAAGCTCAGTCATATTCCCAGGCCTCCGGTTTCCAGAATCAAACCGATTTCATGTTCCCAGGCAACTCGGAAGCAGTATCCAAACCGATGTCATGTTCCTAGGTCACAGGGTTTCACCATCAAACCTCAGTCCTGTTGCCAGGCCACAGGGTTCCACCATCAAGCCTCAGTCATGTTGCCAGGCCACAGGGTTCAACCATCAAACCTCAGTCATGTTCCCAGGAAGCAGGGTTCCAGAATCAAACCAACGTCATGTTCCCAAGCCACGGGGTTCCAGTATCAGGCCTCAGTCATGTTCCCAGTACACAGGGTTCCACCATCAAAGCTCAGTCATGTTGCCAGTCCACAGGTTTCTGCCATCAAACCACATTCAAGTTCCCAGGCCACAGGGTTCCAGAATCAAGCATCAGTCATTTTGCCAGGCCACAGTGTACCACCATCAAACCTCAGTCATGTTCCTAGGCAACAGGGTTCCTCCATCAAACCTCAATCTGGTTCCCAGGACACAGGGTTCCAGAATCAAAACAATGTCAAAATCCCAGGGCATGGTTTTCCAGTAACAGGCCTCCGTCATATTTCCAGGGCACAGGGTTCCACAATCAAACCTCAGTCATGTTGCCAGTCCACAGGTTTCTGCCATCAAACCTCAGTCAAGTTCCCAGGCCACAGATTTCCAGAATCAAACCTCAGTCATGTTCCCAGGGAACAGGATTCCAGAAACAAACCTCAGTCATGTTGCCAGGCCACAGGTTTCCACCATCAAACCTCAGCCATGTTCCCAGGCCACAGGATTCCAGAATCAAACCGTTCTCATGTTCCCAGGCCACAGGTTTCCAGAATACACTGATGTCATGTTCCCAGTCCACAGGGTGCCAGAACCAAGCCTCAGTCAGGTTCCCAGGGCACAGTATTCCACAATCTCAACAGATGTCATGTTCCCAGGCCACAGGTTTCCAGAATCACGCCTCAGTCATGTTCCCAGACCACAGGGATCAGGAATCAAACCTCAGTCATGTTACCAGGCCATAGGGTACCACCATCAAACCTCAGTCATATTCCCAGACCACAGGTTTCCAGAATCAAACCGACTACATGTTCCCAGGCAACAGGGTACCAGAATCCAAACCGATGTCATGTTCCCAGGCCACTGGATTCCACAATCTAACATCAGTCACTTCCCAGGCCAATGGTTTCCAGATTCAAACCTCAGTCATATTCCCAGGCCACATGGTTCCAGAATCAAACCTCAGTCATGTTCCCAGAACACAGGGTTCCAGAATCAAACCTCAGTCATGTTCCCTGGACACAGGTTTCAAAAATAAAACCCCAGTCATGTTACCAGGCCACAGGGTTCCAGAATCAAGCCTCACTCATATTCCCAGCCCACAGGGTTCCACAATTAAACCTCAGTCATATTCCCAGGCCAAAGGGTTCCACAATCAAACCTCAGTCCAGTTTCCAGGCCACGGTTCCACCATCAAGCCTCAGTCATGTTCCCAGGCCAGAGTGTTCCACAATCAAACCTAAGTCATCTTGCCAGGACACAGGCTTCAACCATCAAACCTCAGTCATGTTCCAGGAAACAGGGTTCCAGAATCCAACCAATGTCATGTTCCCAGGCCACGGGGTTCCAGTATCAGGCCTCAGTCATGTTCCCAGTGCACAGGGTTCCACCATCAAACCTCAGTCATGTTGCCAGTCCACAGGTTTCTGCCATCAAACCTCTGTCAAGTTCCCAGGCCACAGGGTTCAAGAATCAAGCCTCAGTCATTTTGCCAGGCCAGAGTGTTCCACCGTCAAACCTCACTCATAATCCCAGGCCACATATTTCCACAATGAAACCTCAGTCATTTTCCCAGGCCATAGGTGTCCAGAATCAAACCTCAGTCATATTCCCAGGACACATGTTTCCAGAATCCAACTTCAGTCATGTTCCCAGGCCACAGGGTTCCACATTCAAACCTCAGTCATGTTCCCAGGACACAGGTGTCCAGAATCAAACCTCAGTCATGTTCCCAGGGAACAGGGTTCCAGAACCAAACCTCAATCATGTTCCCAGACCGCAGGTTTTCAGAATCAAACCACAGTCATGTTCCCAGGCCAGAGGGTTCCACAATCAAACCTCAGTCATGTTTCCATGCCACAGGGTTCCAGAATCCAACCGATGTCATGTTCCCAGGTCACAGGGTTCCAGAATCAATCCTCAGGTATGTTCCCAGGCTACAGGGTTCCAGAATAAAACTTCAGTCATGTTCCCAGTCCACAGGGTTCCAGAACGAAGCCTCAGTCATGTTCCCAGGACACAGGGATCCAGAATCAAACCTCAGTCATGTTTCAAGGCCATAGAGTACCACCATCAAAGCTCAGTCATATTCCCAGGCCTCCGGTTTCCAGAATCAAACCGATTTCATGTTCCCAGGCAACTCGGAAGCAGTATCCAAACCGATGTCATGTTCCTAGGTCACAGGGTTTCACCATCAAACCTCAGTCTTGTTGCCAGGCCACAGGGTTCCACCATCAAGCCTCAGTCATGTTGCCAGGCCACAGGGTTCAACCATCAAACCTCAGTCATGTTCCCAGGAAGCAGGGTTCCAGAATCAAACCAACGTCATGTTCCCAGGCCACGGGGTTCCAGTATCAGGCCTCAGTCATGTTCCCAGTACACAGGGTTCCACCATCAAAGCTCAGTCATGTTGCCAGTCCACAGGTTTCTGCGATCAAACCACATTCAAGTTCCCAGGCCACAGGGTTCCAGAATCAAGCCTCAGTCATGTTGCCAGACCACAGGGTACAACCATGAAACCTCAGTCATGTTCCCAGGCAACAGGGTTCCTCCATCAAACCTCAATCTGGTTCCCAGGACACAGGGTTCCAGAATCAAAACAATGTCAAAATCCCAGGGCATGGTTTTCCAGTACCAGGCCTCCGTCATATTTCCAGGGCACAGGGTTCCACAATCAAACCTCAGTCATGTTGCCAGTCCACAGGTTTCTGCCATCAAACCTCAGTCAAGTTCCCAGGCCACAGATTTCCAGAATCAAACCTCAGTCATGTTCCCAGGGAACAGGATTCCAGAAACAAACCTCAGTCATGTTGCCAGGCCACAGGTTTCCACCATCAAACCTTAGCCATGTTCCCAGGCCACAGGATTCCAGAATCAAACCGTTCTCATGTTCCCAGGCCACAGGTTTCCAGAATACACTGATGTCATGTTCCCAGTCCACAGGGTGCCAGAACCAAGCCTCAGTCAGGTCCCCAGGGCACAGTATTCCACAATCTCAACAGATGTCATGTTCCCAGGCCACAGGTTTCCAGAATCACGCCTCAGTCATGTTCCCAGACCACAGGGATCAGGAATCAAACCTCAGTCATGTTACCAGGCCATAGGGTACCACCATCAAACCTCAGTCATATTCCCAGACCACAGGTTTCCAGAATCAAACCGACTACATGTTCCCAGGCAACAGGGTACCAGAATCCAAACCGATGTCATGTTCCCAGGCCACTGGATTCCACAATCTAACATCAGTCAGTTCCCAGGCCAATGGTTTCCAGATTCAAACCTCAGTCATATTCCCAGGCCACATGGTTCCAGAATCAAACCTCAGTCATGTTCCCAGAACACATGTTTCCAGAATCAAACCTCAGTCATGTTCCCAGAACACAGGGTTCCAGAATCAAACCTCAGTCATGTTCCCTGGACACAGGTTTCAAAAATAAAACCCCAGTCATGTTACCAGGCCACAGGGTTCCAGAATCAAGCCTCACTCATATTCCCAGCCCACAGGGTTCCACAATTAAACCTCAGTCGTATTCCCAGGCCAAAGGGTTCCACAATCAAACCTCAGTCCAGTTTCCAGGCCACGGTTCCACCATCAAGCCTCAGTCATGTTCCCAGGCCAGAGTGTTCCACAATCAAACCTAAGTCATCTTGCCAGGACACAGGCTTCAACCATCAAACCTCAGTCATGTTCCAGGAAACAGGGTTCCAGAATCCAACCAATGTCATGTTCCCAGGCCACGGCGTTCCAGTATCAGGCCTCAGTCATGTTCCCAGTGCACAGGGTTCCACCATCAAACCTCAGTCATGTTGCCAGTCCACAGGTTTCTGCCATCAAACCTCTGTCAAGTTCCCAGGCCACAGGGTTCAAGAATCAAGCCTCAGTCATTTTGCCAGGCCAGAGTGTTCCACCGTCAAACCTCACTCATAATCCCAGGCCACATATTTCCACAATGAAACCTCAGTCATTTTCCCAGGCCATAGGTGTCCAGAATCAAACCTCAGTCATATTCCCAGGACACATGTTTCCAGAATCCAACCTCAGTCATGTTCCCAGGCCACAGGGTTCCACCTTCAAACCTCAGTCCTGTTCCAAGGACACAGGTGTCCAGAATCAAACCTCAGTCATGTTCCCAGGGAACAGGGTTCCAGAACCAAACCTCAATCATGTTCCCAGACCGCAGGGTTTCAGAATCAAACCACAGTCATGTTCCCAGGCCAGAGGGTTCCACAATCAAACCTCAGTCATGTTTCCATGCCACAGGGTTCCAGAATCCAACCGATGTCATGTTCCCAGGTCAAAGGGTTCCAGAATCAATCCTCAGGTATGTTCCCAGGCTACAGGGTTCCAGAATAAAACTTCAGTCATGTTCCCAGTCCACAGGGTTCCAGAACGAAGCCTCACTCATGTTCCCAGGCCACAGGGATCCAGAATCAAACCTCAATCATGTTTCAAGGTCATAGAGTACCACCATCAAAGCTCAGTCATATTCCCAGGCCTCCGGTTACCAGAATCAAACAGATTTCATGTTCCCAGGCAACTCGGAAGCAGTATCCAAACCGATGTCATGTTCCTAGGTCACAGGGTTTCACCATCAAACCTCAGTTTTGTTGTCAGGCCACAGAGTTCCACCATCAAGCCTCAGTCATGTTGCCAGGCCACAGGGTTCAACCATCAAACCTCAGTCATATTCCCAGGGAGCAGGTTTCCAGAATCAAACCAACGTCATGTTCCCAAGCCACGGGGTTCCAGTATCAGGCCTCAGTCATGTTCCCAGTACACAGGGTTCCACCATCAAAGCTCAGTCATGTTGCCAGTCCACAGGTTTCTGCGATCAAACCACATTCAAGTTCCCAGGCCACAGGGTTCCAGAATCAAGCATCAGTAATTTTACCAGGCCACAGTGTACCACCATCAAAACTCAGACATGTTCCTAGGCAACAGGGTTCCTCCATCAAACCTCATTCTGGTTCCCAGGACACAGGGTTCCAGAATCAAAACAATGTCAAAATCCCAGGGCACGGTTTTCCAGTACAAGGCCTCCGTCATATTTCCAGGGCACAGGGTTCCACAATCAAACCTCAGTCATGTTGCCAGTCCACAGGTTTCTGCCATCAAACCTCAGTCAAGTTCCCAGGCCACAGATTTCCAGAATCAAACCTCAGTCATGTTCCCAGGGAACAGGATTCCAGAAACAAACCTCAGTCATGTTGCCAGGCCACAGGTTTCCACCATCAAACCTCAGCCATGTTCCCAGGCCACAGGATTCCAGAATCAAACCGTTCTCATGTTCCCAGGCCACAGGTTTCCAGAATCCACTGATGTCATGTTCCCAGTCCACAGGATGCCAGAACCAAGCCTCAGTCAGGTTCCCAGGGCACAGTATTCCACAATCTCAACAGATGTCATGTTCCCAGGCCACAGGTTTCGAGAATCACGCCTCAGTCATGTTCCCAGACCACAGGGATCAGGAATCAAACCTCAGTCATGTTACCAGGCCATAGGGTACCACCATCAAACCTCAGTCATATTCCCAGACCACAGGTTTCCAGAATCAAACCGACTACATGTTCCCAGGCAACAGGGTACCAGAATCCAAACCGATGTCATGTTCCCAGGCCACTGGATTCCACAATCTAACATCAGTCAGTTCCCAGGCCAATGGTTTCCAGATTCAAACCTCAGTCATATTCCCAGGCCACATGGTTCCAGAATCAAACCTCAGTCATGTTCCCAGAACACAGGGTTCCAGAATAAAACCTCAGTCATGTTCCCTGGACACAGGTTTCAAAAATAAAACCCCAGTCATGTTACCAGGCCACAGGGTTCCAGAATCAAGCCTCACTCATATTTCCAGCCCACAGGGTTCCACAATTAAACCTCAGTCATATTCCCAGGCCAAAGGGTTCCACAATCAAACCTCAGTCCAGTTTCCAGGCCACGGTTCCACCATCAAGCCTCAGTCATGTTCCCAGGCCAGAGTGTTCCACAATCAAACCTAAGTCATCTTGCCAGGACACAGGCTTCAACCATCAAACCTCAGTCATGTTCCAGGAAACAGGGTTCCAGAATCCAACCAATGTCATGTTCCCAGGCCACGGGGTTCCAGTATCAGGCCTCAGTCATGTTCCCAGTGCACAGGGTTCCACCATCAAACCTCAGTCATGTTGCCAGTCCACAGGTTTCTGCCATCAAACCTCTGTCAAGTTCCCAGGCCACAGGGTTCAAGAATCAAGCCTCAGTCATTTTGCCAGGCCAGAGTGTTCCACCGTCAAACCTCACTCATAATCCCAGGCCACATATTTCCACAATGAAACCTCAGTCATTTTCCCAGGCCATAGGTGTCCAGAATCAAACCTCAGTCATATTCCCAGGACACATGTTTCCAGAATCCAACCTCAGTCATGTTCCCAGGCCACAGGGTTCCACCTTCAAACCTCAGTCCTGTTCCAAGGACACAGGTGTCCAGAATCAAACCTCAGTCATGTTCCCAGGGAACAGGGTTCCAGAACCAAACCTCAATCATGTTCCCAGACCGCAGGGTTTCAGAATCAAACCACAGTCATGTTCCCAGGCCAGAGGGTTCCACAATCAAACCTCAGTCATGTTTCCATGCCACAGGGCTCCAGAATCCAACCGATGTCATATTCCCAGGTCACAGGGTTCCAGAATCAATCTTCAGGTATGTTCCCAGGTTACAGGGTTCCAGAATAAAACTTCAGTCATGTTCCCAGTCCACAGGGTTCCAGAACGAAGCCTCAGTCATGTTCCCAGGCCACAGGGATCCAGAATCAAACCTCAGTCATGTTTCAAGGCCATAGAGTACCACCATCAAAGCTCAGTCATGTTGCCAGTCCACAGGTTTCTGCAATCAAACCACATTCAAGTTCCCAGGCCACAGGGTTCCAGAATCAAGCATCAGTCATTTTGCCAGGCCACAGTGTACCACCATCAAACCTCAGTCATGTTCCTAGGCAACAGGGTTCCTCCATCAAACCTCAATCTGGTTCCCAGGACACAGGGTTCCAGAATCAAAACAATGTCAAAATCCCAGGGCATGGTTTTCCAGTACCAGGCCTCCGTCATATTTCCAGGGCACAGGTTTCCACAATCAAACCTCAGTCATGTTGCCAGTCCACAGGTTTCTGCCATCAAACCTCAGTCAAGTTCCCAGGCCACAGATTTCCAGAATCAAACCTCAGTCATGTTCCCAGGGAACAGGATTCCAGAAACAAACCTCAGTCATGTTGCCAGGCCACAGGTTTCCACCATCAAACCTCAGCCATGTTTCCAGGCCACAGGATTCCAGAATCAAACCGTTCTCATGTTCCCAGGCCACAGGTTTCCAGAATCCACTGATGTCACGTTCCCAGTCCACAGGGTGCCAGAACCAAGCCTCTGTCAGCTTCCCAGGGCACAGCATTCCACAATCTAAAGAGATGTCATGTTCCCAGGCCACAGGTTTCCAGAATCACGCCTCAGTCATGTTCCCAGACCACAGGGATCAGGAATCAAACCTCAGTCATGTTACCAGGCCATAGGGTACCACCATCAAACCACAGTCATATTCCCAGACCACAGGTTTCCAGAATCAAACTGACTACATGTTCCCAGGCAACAGGGTACCAGAATCCAAAGCGATGTCATGTTCCCAGGCCACTGGATTCCACAATCTAACATCAGTCAGTTCCCAGGCCAATGGTTTCCAGATTCAAACCTCAGTCATATTCCCAGGCCACATGGTTCCAGAATCAAACCTCAGTCATGTTCCCAGAACACAGGGTTCCAGAATAAAACCTCAGTCATGTTCCCTGGACACAGGTTTCAAAAATAAAACCCCAGTCATGTTACCAGGCCACAGGGTTCCAGAATCAAGCCTCACTCATATTCCCAGCCAACAGGGTTCCACAATTAAACCTCAGTCATATTCCCAGGCCAAAGGGTTCCACAATCAAACCTCAGTCCAGTTCCCAGACCACGGTTCCACCATCAAGCCTCAGTCATGTTCCCAGGCCAGAGTGTTCCACAATCAAACCGAAGTCATCTTGCCAGGACACAGGCTTCAACCATCAAACCTCAGTCATGTTCCAGGAAACAGGGTTCCAGAATCCAACCAATGTCATGTTCCCAGGCCACGGGGTTCCAGTATCAGGCCTCAGTCATGTTCCCAGTGCACAGGGTTCCACCATCAAACCTCAGTCATGTTGCCAGTCCACAGGTTTCTGCCATCAAACCTCTGTCAAGTTCCCAGGACACAGGGTTCAAGAATCAAGCCTCAGTCATTTTGCCAGGCCAGAGTGTTCCACCGTCAAACCTCACTCATAATCCCAGGCCACATATTTCCACAATGAAACCTCAGTCATTTTCCCAGGCCATAGGTGTCCAGAATCAAACCTCAGTCATATTCCCAGGACACATGTTTCCAGAATCCAACCTCAGTCATGTTCCCAGGCCACAGGGTTCCACATTCAAACCTCAGTCATGTTCCCAGGACACAGGTGTCCAGAATCAAACCTCAGTCATGTTCCCAGGGAACAGGGTTCCAGAAAAAAACCTCAATCATGTTCCCAGACCGCAGGGTTTCAGAATCAAACCACAGTCATGTTCCCAGGCCAGAGGGTTCCACAATCAAACCTCAGTCATGTTTCCATGCCACAGGGTTCCAGAATCCAACCGATGTCATGTTCCCAGGTCACAGGGTTCCAGAATCAATCCTCAGGTACGTTCCCAGGCTACAGGGTTCCAGAATAAAACTTCAGTCATGTTCCCAGTCCACAGGGTTCCAGAACGAAGCCTCAGTCATGTTCCCAGGCCACAGGGATCCAGAATCAAACCTCAGTCATGTTTCAAGGCCATAGAGTACCACCATCAAAGCTCAGTCATATTCCCAGGCCTCCGGTTACCAGAATCAAACCGATTTCATGTTCCCAGGCAACTCGGAAGCAGTATCCAAACCGATGTCATGTTCCTAGGTCACAGGGTTTCACCATCAAACCTCAGTCCTGTTGCCAGGCCACAGGGTTCCACCATCAAGCCTCAGTCATGTTGCCAGGCCACAGGGTTCAACCATCAAACCTCAGTCATGTTCCCAGGAAGCAGGGTTCCAGAATCAAACCAACGTCATGTTCCCAAGCCACGGGGTTCCAGTATCAGGCCTCAGTCATGTTCCCAGTACACAGGGTTCCACCATCAAAGCTCAGTCATGTTGCCAGTCCACAGGTTTCTGCGATCAAACCACATTCAAGTTCCCAGGCCACAGGGTTCCAGAATCAAGCATCAGTCATGTTGCCAGGCCACAGGGTACCACCATCAAACCTCAGTCATGTTCCTAGGCAACAGGGTTCCTCAATCAAACCTCAATCTGGTTCCCAGGACACAGGGTTCCAGAATCAAAACAATGTCAAAATCCCAGGGCATGGTTTTCCAGTACCAGGCCTCAGTCATATTTCCAGGGCACAGGGTTCCACAATCAAACCTCAGTCATGTTGCCAGTCCACAGGTTTCTGCCATCAAACCTCAGTCAAGTTCCCAGGCCACAGATTTCCAGAATCAAACCTCAGTCATGTTCCCAGGGAACAGGATTCCAGAAACAAACCTCAGTCATGTTGCCAGGCCACAGGTTTCCACCATCAAACCTCAGCCATGTTCCCAGGCCACAGGATTCCAGAATCAAACCGTTCTCATGTTCCCAGGCCACAGGTTTCCGGAATACACTGATGTCATGTTCCCAGTCCACAGGGTGCCAGAACCAAGCCTCAGTCAGGTTCCCAGGGCACAGTATTCCACAATCTCAACAGATGTCATGTTCCCAGGCCACAGGTTTCCAGAATCACGCCTCAGTCATGTTCCCAGACCACAGGGATCAGGAATCAAACCTCAGTCATGTTACCAGGCCATAGGGTACCACCATCAAACCTCAGTCATATTCCCAGACCACAGGTTTCCAGAATCAAACCGACTACATGTTCCCAGGCAACAGGGTACCAGAATCCAAACCGATGTCATGTTCCCAGGCCACTGGATTCCACAATCTAACATCAGTCAGTTCCCAGGCCAATGGTTTCCAGATTCAAACCTCAGTCATATTCCCAGGCCACATGGTTCCAGAATCAAACCTCAGTCATGTTCCCAGAACACAGGGTTCCAGAATAAAACCTCAGTCATGTTCCCTGGACACAGGTTTCAAAAATAAAACCCCAGGCATGTTACCAGGCCACAGGGTTACAGAATCAAGCCTCACTCATATTTCCAGCCCACAGGGTTCCACAATTAAACCTCAGTCATATTCCCAGGCCAAAGGGTTCCACAATCAAATCTCAGTCCAGTTTCCAGGCCACGGTTCCACCATCAAGCCTCAGTCATGTTCCCAGGCCAGAGTGTTCCACAATCAAACCTAAGTCATCTTGCCAGGACACAGGCTTCAACCATCAAACCTCAGTCATGTTCCAGGAAACAGGGTTCCAGAATCCAACCAATGTCTTGTTCCCAGGCCACGGGGTCCCAGTATCAGGCCTCAGTCATGTTCCCAGTGCACAGGGTTCCACCATCAAACCTCAGTCATGTTGCCAGTCCACAGGTTTCTGCCATCAAACCTCTGTCAAGTTCCCAGGCCACAGGGTTCAAGAATCAAGCCTCAGTCATTTTGCCAGGCCAGAGTGTTCCACCTTCAAACCTCACACATAATCCCAGGCCACATATTTCCACAATGAAACCTCAGTCATTTTCCCAGGCCATAGGTGTCCAGAATCAAACCTCAGTCATATTCCCAGGACACATGTTTCCAGAATCCAACCTCAGTCATGTTCCCAGGCCACAGGGTTCCACATTCAAACCTCAGTCATGTTCCCAGGACACAGGTGTCCAGAATCAAACCTCAGTCATGTTCCCAGGGAACAGGGTTCCAGAACCAAACCTCAATCATGTTCCCAGACCGCAGGGTTTCAGAATCAAACCACAGTCATGTTCCCAGGCCAGAGGGTTCCACAATCAAACCTCAGTCATGTTTCCATGCCACAGGGTTCCAGAATCCAACCGATGTCATGTTCCCAGGTCACAGGGTTCCAGAATCAATCCTCAGGTATGTTCCCAGGCTACAGGGTTCCAGAATAAAACTTCAGTCATGTTCCCAGTCCACAGGGTTCCAGAACGAAGCCTCAGTCATGTTCCCAGGCCACAGGGATCCAGAATCAAACCTCAGTCATCTTTCAAGGCCATAGAGTACCACCATCAAAGCTCAGTCATATTCCCAGGCCTCCGGTTACCAGAATCAAACCGATTTCATGTTCCCAGGCAACTCGGAAGCAGTATCCAAACCGATGTCATGTTCCTAGGTCACAGGGTTTCACCATCAATCCTCAGTCCTGTTGCCAGGCCACAGGGTTCCACCATCAAGCCTCAGTCATGTTGCCAGGCCACAGGGTTCAACCATCAAACCTCAGTCATGTTCCCAGGAAGCAGGGTTCCAGAATCAAACCAACGTCATGTTCCCAAGCCACGGGGTTCCAGTATCAGGCCTCAGTCATGTTCCCAGTACACAGGGTTCCACCATCAAAGCTCAGTCATTTTGCCAGTTCACAGGTTTCTGCGATCAAACCACATTCAAGTTCCCAGGCCACAGGGTTCCAGAATCAAGCCTCAGTCATGTTGCCAGGCCACAGCGTAGCACCATCAAACCTCAGTCATGTTCCTAGGCAACAGGGTTCCTCCATCAAACCTCAATCTGGTTCCCAGGACACAGGGTTCCAGAATCAAAACAATGTCAAAATCCCAGGGCATGGTTTTCCAGTACCAGGCCTCCGTCATATTTCCAGGGCACAGGGTTCCACAATCAAACCTCAGTCATGTTGCCAGTCCACAGGTTTCTGCCATCAAACCTCAGTCAAGTTCCCAGGCCACAGATTTCCAGAATCAAACCTCAGCCATGTTCCCAGGCCACAGGATTCCAGAATCAAACCGTTCTCATGTTCCCAGGCCACAGGTTTCCAGAATCCACTGATGTCATGTTCCCAGTCCACAGGGTGCCAAAACCAAGCCTCAGTCAGGTTCCCAGGGCACATTATTCCACAATCTAAAGAGATGTCATGTTCCCAGGCCACAGGTTTCCAGAATCACGCCTCAGTCATGTTCCCAGACCACAGGGATCAGGAATCAAACCTCAGTCATGTTACCAGGCCATAGGGTACCACCATCAAACCTCAGTCATATTCCCAGACCACAGGTTTCCAGAATCAAACCGACTACATGTTCCCAGGCAACAGGGTACCAGAATCCAAACCGATGTCATGTTCCCAGGCCACTGGATTCCACAATCTAACATCAGTCAGTTCCCAGGCCAATGGTTTCCAGATTCAAACCTCAGTCATATACCCAGGCCACATGGTTCCAGAATCAAACCTCAGTCATGTTCCCAGAACACAGGGTTCCAGAATCAAACCTCAGTCATGTTCCCTGGACACAGGTTTCAAAAATAAAACCCCTGTCATGTTACCAGGCCACAGGTTTCCAGAATCAAGCCTCACTCATATTCCCAGCCCACAGGGTTCCACAATTAAACCTCAGTCATATTCCCAGGCCAAAGGGTTCCACAATCAAACCTCAGTCCAGTTTCCAGGCCACGGTTCCACCATCAAGCCTCAGTCATGTTCCCAGGCCAGAGTGTTCCACAATCAAACCTAAGTCATCTTGCCAGGACACAGGCTTCAACCATCAAACCTCAGTCATGTTCCAGGAAACAGGGTTCCAGAATCCAACCAATGTCATGTTCCCAGGCCACGGGGTTCCAGTATCAGGCCTCAGTCATATTCCCAGTGCACAGGGTTCCACCATCAAACCTCAGTCATGTTGCCAGTCCACAGGTTTCTGCCATCAAACCTCTGTCAAGTTCCCAGGCCACAGGGTTCAAGAATCAAGCCTCAGTCATTTTGCCAGGCCAGAGTGTTCCACCGTCAAACCTCACTCATAATCCCAGGCCACATATTTCCACAATGAAACCTCAGTCATTTTCCCAGGCCATAGGTGTCCAGAATCAAACCTCAGTCATATTCCCAGGACACATGTTTCCAGAATCCAACCTCAGTCATGTTCCCAGGCCACAGGGTTCCACATTCAAACCTCAGTCATGTTCCCAGGACACAGGTGTCCAGAATCAAACCTCAGTCATGTTCCCAGGGAACAGGGTTCCAGAACCAAACCTCAATCATGTTCCCAGACCGCAGGGTTTCAGAATCAAACCACAGTCATGTTCCCAGGCCAGAGGGTTCCACAATCAAACCTCAGTCATGTTTCCATGCCACAGGGTTCCAGAATCCAACCGATGTCATGTTCCCAGGTCACAGGGTTCCAGAATCAATCCTCAGGTACGTTCCCAGGCTACAGGGTTCCAGAATAAAACTTCAGTCATGTTCCCAGTCCACAGGGTTCCAGAACGAAGCCTCAGTCATGTTCCCAGGCCACAGGGATCCAGAATCAAACCTCAGTCATGTTTCAAGGCCATAGAGTACCACCATCAAAGCTCAGTCATATTCCCAGGCCTCCGGTTACCAGAATCAAACCGATTTCATGTTCCCAGGCAACTCGGAAGCAGTATCCAAACCGATGTCATGTTCCTAGGTCACAGGGTTTCACCATCAAACCTCAGTCCTGTTGCCAGGCCACAGGGTTCCACCATCAAGCCTCAGTCATGTTGCCAGGCCACAGGGTTCAACCATCAAACCTCAGTCATGTTCCCAGGAAGCAGGGTTCCAGAATCAAACCAACGTCATGTTCCCAAGCCACGGGGTTCCAGTATCAGGCCTCAGTCATGTTCCCAGTACACAGGGTTCCACCATCAAAGCTCAGTCATGTTGCCAGTCCACAGGTTTCTGCGATCAAACCACATTCAAGTTCCCAGGCCACAGGGTTCCAGAATCAAGCATCAGTCATGTTGCCAGGCCACAGGGTACCACCATCAAACCTCAGTCATGTTCCTAGGCAACAGGGTTCCTCAATCAAACCTCAATCTGGTTCCCAGGACACAGGGTTCCAGAATCAAAACAATGTCAAAATCCCAGGGCATGGTTTTCCAGTACCAGGCCTCAGTCATATTTCCAGGGCACAGGGTTCCACAATCAAACCTCAGTCATGTTGCCAGTCCACAGGTTTCTGCCATCAAACCTCAGTCAAGTTCCCAGGCCACAGATTTCCAGAATCAAACCTCAGTCATGTTCCCAGGGAACAGGATTCCAGAAACAAACCTCAGTCATGTTGCCAGGCCACAGGTTTCCACCATCAAACCTCAGCCATGTTCCCAGGCCACAGGATTCCAGAATCAAACCGTTCTCATGTTCCCAGGCCACAGGTTTCCGGAATACACTGATGTCATGTTCCCAGTCCACAGGGTGCCAGAACCAAGCCTCAGTCAGGTTCCCAGGGCACAGTATTCCACAATCTCAACAGATGTCATGTTCCCAGGCCACAGGTTTCCAGAATCACGCCTCAGTCATGTTCCCAGACCACAGGGATCAGGAATCAAACCTCAGTCATGTTACCAGGCCATAGGGTACCACCATCAAACCTCAGTCATATTCCCAGACCACAGGTTTCCAGAATCAAACCGACTACATGTTCCCAGGCAACAGGGTACCAGAATCCAAACCGATGTCATGTTCCCAGGCCACTGGATTCCACAATCTAACATCAGTCAGTTCCCAGGCCAATGGTTTCCAGATTCAAACCTCAGTCATATTCCCAGGCCACATGGTTCCAGAATCAAACCTCAGTCATGTTCCCAGAACACAGGGTTCCAGAATAAAACCTCAGTCATGTTCCCTGGACACAGGTTTCAAAAATAAAACCCCAGGCATGTTACCAGGCCACAGGGTTACAGAATCAAGCCTCACTCATATTTCCAGCCCACAGGGTTCCACAATTAAACCTCAGTCATATTCCCAGGCCAAAGGGTTCCACAATCAAATCTCAGTCCAGTTTCCAGGCCACGGTTCCACCATCAAGCCTCAGTCATGTTCCCAGGCCAGAGTGTTCCACAATCAAACCTAAGTCATCTTGCCAGGACACAGGCTTCAACCATCAAACCTCAGTCATGTTCCAGGAAACAGGGTTCCAGAATCCAACCAATGTCTTGTTCCCAGGCCACGGGGTCCCAGTATCAGGCCTCAGTCATGTTCCCAGTGCACAGGGTTCCACCATCAAACCTCAGTCATGTTGCCAGTCCACAGGTTTCTGCCATCAAACCTCTGTCAAGTTCCCAGGCCACAGGGTTCAAGAATCAAGCCTCAGTCATTTTGCCAGGCCAGAGTGTTCCACCTTCAAACCTCACACATAATCCCAGGCCACATATTTCCACAATGAAACCTCAGTCATTTTCCCAGGCCATAGGTGTCCAGAATCAAACCTCAGTCATATTCCCAGGACACATGTTTCCAGAATCCAACCTCAGTCATGTTCCCAGGCCACAGGGTTCCACATTCAAACCTCAGTCATGTTCCCAGGACACAGGTGTCCAGAATCAAACCTCAGTCATGTTCCCAGGGAACAGGGTTCCAGAACCAAACCTCAATCATGTTCCCAGACCGCAGGGTTTCAGAATCAAACCACAGTCATGTTCCCAGGCCAGAGGGTTCCACAATCAAACCTCAGTCATGTTTCCATGCCACAGGGTTCCAGAATCCAACCGATGTCATGTTCCCAGGTCACAGGGTTCCAGAATCAATCCTCAGGTATGTTCCCAGGCTACAGGGTTCCAGAATAAAACTTCAGTCATGTTCCCAGTCCACAGGGTTCCAGAACGAAGCCTCAGTCATGTTCCCAGGCCACAGGGATCCAGAATCAAACCTCAGTCATCTTTCAAGGCCATAGAGTACCACCATCAAAGCTCAGTCATATTCCCAGGCCTCCGGTTACCAGAATCAAACCGATTTCATGTTCCCAGGCAACTCGGAAGCAGTATCCAAACCGATGTCATGTTCCTAGGTCACAGGGTTTCACCATCAATCCTCAGTCCTGTTGCCAGGCCACAGGGTTCCACCATCAAGCCTCAGTCATGTTGCCAGGCCACAGGGTTCAACCATCAAACCTCAGTCATGTTCCCAGGAAGCAGGGTTCCAGAATCAAACCAACGTCATGTTCCCAAGCCACGGGGTTCCAGTATCAGGCCTCAGTCATGTTCCCAGTACACAGGGTTCCACCATCAAAGCTCAGTCATTTTGCCAGTTCACAGGTTTCTGCGATCAAACCACATTCAAGTTCCCAGGCCACAGGGTTCCAGAATCAAGCCTCAGTCATGTTGCCAGGCCACAGCGTAGCACCATCAAACCTCAGTCATGTTCCTAGGCAACAGGGTTCCTCCATCAAACCTCAATCTGGTTCCCAGGACACAGGGTTCCAGAATCAAAACAATGTCAAAATCCCAGGGCATGGTTTTCCAGTACCAGGCCTCCGTCATATTTCCAGGGCACAGGGTTCCACAATCAAACCTCAGTCATGTTGCCAGTCCACAGGTTTCTGCCATCAAACCTCAGTCAAGTTCCCAGGCCACAGATTTCCAGAATCAAACCTCAGCCATGTTCCCAGGCCACAGGATTCCAGAATCAAACCGTTCTCATGTTCCCAGGCCACAGGTTTCCAGAATCCACTGATGTCATGTTCCCAGTCCACAGGGTGCCAAAACCAAGCCTCAGTCAGGTTCCCAGGGCACATTATTCCACAATCTAAAGAGATGTCATGTTCCCAGGCCACAGGTTTCCAGAATCACGCCTCAGTCATGTTCCCAGACCACAGGGATCAGGAATCAAACCTCAGTCATGTTACCAGGCCATAGGGTACCACCATCAAACCTCAGTCATATTCCCAGACCACAGGTTTCCAGAATCAAACCGACTACATGTTCCCAGGCAACAGGGTACCAGAATCCAAACCGATGTCATGTTCCCAGGCCACTGGATTCCACAATCTAACATCAGTCAGTTCCCAGGCCAATGGTTTCCAGATTCAAACCTCAGTCATATACCCAGGCCACATGGTTCCAGAATCAAACCTCAGTCATGTTCCCAGAACACAGGGTTCCAGAATCAAACCTCAGTCATGTTCCCTGGACACAGGTTTCAAAAATAAAACCCCTGTCATGTTACCAGGCCACAGGTTTCCAGAATCAAGCCTCACTCATATTCCCAGCCCACAGGGTTCCACAATTAAACCTCAGTCATATTCCCAGGCCAAAGGGTTCCACAATCAAACCTCAGTCCAGTTTCCAGGCCACGGTTCCACCATCAAGCCTCAGTCATGTTCCCAGGCCAGAGTGTTCCACAATCAAACCTAAGTCATCTTGCCAGGACACAGGCTTCAACCATCAAACCTCAGTCATGTTCCAGGAAACAGGGTTCCAGAATCCAACCAATGTCATGTTCCCAGGCCACGGGGTTCCAGTATCAGGCCTCAGTCATATTCCCAGTGCACAGGGTTCCACCATCAAACCTCAGTCATGTTGCCAGTCCACAGGTTTCTGCCATCAAACCTCTGTCAAGTTCCCAGGCCACAGGGTTCAAGAATCAAGCCTCAGTCATTTTGCCAGGCCAGAGTGTTCCACCGTCAAACCTCACTCATAATCCCAGGCCACATATTTCCACAATGAAACCTCAGTCATTTTCCCAGGCCATAGGTGTCCAGAATCAAACCTCAGTCATATTCCCAGGACACATGTTTCCAGAATCCAACCTCAGTCATGTTCCCAGGCCACAGGGTTCCACATTCAAACCTCAGTCATGTTCCCAGGACACAGGTGTCCAGAATCAAACCTCAGTCATGTTCCCAGGGAACAGGGTTCCAGAACCAAACCTCAATCATGTTCCCAGACCGCAGGGTTTCAGAATCAAACCACAGTCATGTTCCCAGGCCAGAGGCTTCCACAATCAAACCTCAGTCATGTTTCCATGCCACAGGGTTCCAGAATCCAACCGATGTCATGTTCCCAGGTCACAGGGTTCCAGAATCAATCCTCAGGTATGTTCCCAGGCTACAGGGTTCCAGAATAAAACTTCAGTCATGTTCCCAGTCCACAGGGTTCCAGAACGAAGCCTCAGTCATGTTCCCAGGCCACAGGGATCCAGAATCAAACCTCAGTCATGTTTCAAGGCCATAGAGTACCACCATCAAAGCTCAGTCATATTCCCAGGCCTCCGGTTACCAGAATCAAACCGATTTCATGTTCCCAGGCAACTCGGAAGCAGTATCCAAACCGATGTCATGTTCCTAGGTCACAGGGTTTCACCATCAAACCTCAGTCCTGTTGCCAGGCCACAGGGTTCCACCATCAAGCCTCAGTCATGTTGCCAGGCCACAGGGTTCAACCATCAAACCTCAGTCATGTTCCCAGGAAGCAGGGTTCCAGAATCAAACCAACGTCATGTTCCCAAGCCACGGGGTTCCAGTATCAGGCCTCAGTCATGTTCCCATTACACAGGGTTCCACCATCAAAGCTCAGTCATGTTGCCAGTCCACAGGTTTCTGCGATCAAACCACATTCAAGTTCCCAGGCCACAGGGTTCCAGAATCAAGCATCAGTCATGTTGCCAGGCCACAGTGTACCACCATCAAACCTCAGTCATGTTCCTAGGCAACAGGGTTCCTCCATCAAACCTCAATCTGGTTCCCAGGACACAGGGTTCCAGAATCAAAACAATGTCAAAATCCCAGGGCATGGTTTTCCAGTACCAGGCCTCCGTCGTATTTCCAGGGCACAGGGTTCCACAATCAAACCTCAGTCATGTTGCCAGTCCACAGGTTTCTGCCATCAAACCTCAGTCAAGTTCCCAGGCCACAGATTTCCAGAATCAAACCTCAGTCATGTTCCCATGGAACAGGATTCCAGAAACAAACCTCAGTCATGTTGCCAGGCCACAGGTTTCCACCATCAAACCTCAGACATGTTCCCAGGCCACAGGATTCCAGAATCAAACCGTTCTCATGTTCCCAGGCCACAGGTTTCCAGAATCCACTGATGTCATGTTCCCAGTCCACAGGGTGCCAGAACCAAGCCTCAGTCAGGTTCCCAGGGCACAGTATTCCACAATCTCAACAGATGTCATGTTCCCAGGCCACAGGTTTCCAGAATCACGCCTCGGTCATGTTCCCAGACCACAGGGATCAGGAATCAAACCTCAGTCATGTTACCAAGCCATAGGGTACCACCATCAAACCTCAGTCATATTCCCAGACCACAGGTTTCCAGAATCAAACCGACTACATGTTCCCAGGCAACAGGGTACCAGAATCCAAACCGATGTCATGTTCCCAGGCCACTGGATTCCACAATCTAACATCAGTCAGTTCCCAGGCCAATGGTTTCCAGATTCAAACCTCAGTCATATTCCCAGGCCACATGGTTCCAGAATCAAACCTCAGTCATGTTCCCAGAACACAGGGTTCCAGAATAAAACCTCAGTCATGTTCCCTGGACACAGGTTTCAAAAATAAAACCCCAGTCATGTTACCAGGCCACAGGGTTCTAGAATCAAGCCTCACACATATTTCCAGCCCACAGGGTTCCACAATTAAACCTCAGTCATATTCCCAGGCCAAAGGGTTCCACAATCAAACCTCAGTCCAGTTTCCAGGCCACGGTTCCACCATCAAGCCTCAGTCATGTTCCCAGGCCAGAGTGTTCCACAATCAAACGTAAGTCATCTTGCCAGGACACAGGCTTCAACCATCAAACCTCAGTCACGTTCCAGGAATCAGGGTTCCAGAATCCAACCAATGTCATGTTCCCAGGCCACGGGGATCCAGTATCAGGCCTCAGTCATGTTCCCAGTGCACAGGGTTCCATCATCAAAGCTCAGTCATGTTGCCAGTCCACAGGTTTCTGCGATCAAACCACATTCAAGGTCCCAGGCAACAGGGTTCCAGAATCAAGCCTCAGTCATGTTGCCAGACCACAGGGTACCACCATGAAACCTCAGTCATGTTCCCAGGCCACAGGGTTCAAGAATCAAGCCTCAGTCATTTTGCCAGGCCAGAGTGTTCCACCGTCAAACCTCACTCATAATCCCAGGCCACATATTTCCACAATGAAACCTCAGTCATTTTCCCAGGCCATAGGTGTCCAGAATCAAACCTCAGTCATATTCCCAGGACACATGTTTCCAGAATCCAACCTCAGTCATGTTCCCAGGCCACAGGGTTCCACATTCAAACCTCAGTCATGTTCCCAGGACACAGGTGTCCAGAATCAAACCTCAGTCATGTTCCCAGGGAACAGGGTTCCAGAACCAAACCTCAATCATGTTCCCAGACCGCAGGGTTTCAGAATCAAACCACAGTCATGTTCCCAGACCAGAGGGTTCCACAATCAAACCTCAGTCATGTTTCCATGCCACAGGGTTCCAGAATCCAACCGATGTCATGTTCCCAGGTCACAGGGTTCCAGAATCAATCCTCAGGTATGTTCCCAGGCTACAGGGTTCCAGAATAAAACTTCAGTCATGTTCCCAGTCCACAGGGTTCCAGAACGAAGCCTCAGTCATGTTCCCAGGCCACAGGGATCCAGAATCAAACCTCAGTCATGTTTCAAGGCCATAGAGTACCACCATCAAAGCTCAGTCATATTCCCAGGCCTCCGGTTACCAGAATCAAACCGATTTCATGTTCCCAGGCAACTCGGAAGCAGTATCCAAACCGATGTCATGTTCCTAGGTCACAGGGTTTCACCATCAAACCTCAGTCCTGTTGCCAGGCCACAGGGTTCCACCATCAAGCCTCAGTCATGTTGCCAGGCCACAGGGTTCAACCATCAAACCTCAGTCATGTTCCCAGGAAGCAGGGTTCCAGAATCAAACCAACGTCATGTTCCCAAGCCACGGGGTTCCAGTATCAGGCCTCAGTCATGTTCCCATTACACAGGGTTCCACCATCAAAGCTCAGTCATGTTGCCAGTCCACAGGTTTCTGCGATCAAACCACATTCAAGTTCCCAGGCCACAGGGTTCCAGAATCAAGCATCAGTCATGTTGCCAGGCCACAGTGTACCACCATCAAACCTCAGTCATGTTCCTAGGCAACAGGGTTCCTCCATCAAACCTCAATCTGGTTCCCAGGACACAGGGTTCCAGAATCAAAACAATGTCAAAATCCCAGGGCATGGTTTTCCAGTACCAGGCCTCCGTCATATTTCCAGGGCACAGGGTTCCACAATCAAACCTCAGTCATGTTGCCAGTCCACAGGTTTCTGCCATCAAACCTCAGTCAAGTTCCCAGGCCACAGATTTCCAGAATCAAACCTCAGTCATGTTCCCAGGGAACAGGATTCCAGAAACAAACCTCAGTCATGTTGCCAGGCCACAGGTTTCCACCATCAAACCTCAGCCATGTTCCCAGGCCACAGGATTCCAGAATCAAACCGTTCTCATGTTCCCAGGCCACAGGTTTCCAGAATACACTGATGTCATGTTCCCAGTCCACAGGGTGCCAGAACCAAGCCTCAGTCAGG
The DNA here is from genome assembly GCF_028021215.1 of Eschrichtius robustus. NCBI lineage: Eukaryota > Metazoa > Chordata > Mammalia > Artiodactyla > Eschrichtiidae > Eschrichtius > Eschrichtius robustus. Next base: position 65,165,394 of record NC_090837.1, read on the forward strand.
TTCCCAGGGCACAGTATTCCACAATCTCAACAGATGTCATGTTCCCAGGCCACAGGTTTCCAGAATCACGCCTCGGTCATGTTCCCAGACCACAGGGATCAGGAATCAAACCTCAGTCATGTTACCAGGCCATAGGGTACCACCATCAAACCTCAGTCATATTCCCAGACCACAGGTTTCCAGAATCAAACCGACTACATGTTCCCAGGCAACAGGGTACCAGAATCCAAACCGATGTCATGTTCCCAGGCCACTGGATTCCACAATCTAACATCAGTCAGTTCCCTGCCCAATGGTTTCCAGATTCAAACCTCAGTCATATTCCCAGGCCACATGGTTCCAGAATCAAACCTCAGTCATGTTCCCAGAACACAGGGTTCCAGAATAAAACCTCAGTCATGTTCCCTGGACACAGGTTTCAAAAATAAAACCCCAGTCATGTTACCAGGCCACAGGGTTCCAGAATCAAGCCTCACTCATATTTCCAGCCCACAGGGTTCCACAATTAAACCTCAGTCATATTCCCAGGCCAAAGGGTTCCACAATCAAACCTCAGTCCAGTTTCCAGGCCACGGTTCCACCATCAAGCCTCAGTCATGTTCCCAGGCCAGAGTGTTCCACAATCAAACGTAAGTCATCTTGCCAGGACACAGGCTTCAACCATCAAACCTCAGTCACGTTCCAGGAATCAGGGTTCCAGAATCCAACCAATGTCATGTTCCCAGGCCACGGGGATACAGTATCAGGCCTCAGTCATGTTCCCAGTGCACAGGGTTCCATCATCAAAGCTCAGTCATGTTGCCAGTCCACAGGTTTCTGCGATCAAACCACATTCAAGGTCCCAGGCAACAGGGTTCCAGAATCAAGCCTCAGTCATGTTGCCAGACCACAGGGTACCACCATGAAACCTCAGTCATGTTCCCAGGCCACAGGGTTCAAGAATCAAGCCTCAGTCATTTTGCCAGGCCAGAGTGTTCCACCGTCAAACCTCACTCATAATCCCAGGCCACATATTTCCACAATGAAACCTCAGTCATTTTCCCAGGCCATAGGTGTCCAGAATCAAACCTCAGTCATATTCCCAGGACACATGTTTCCAGAATCCAACCTCAGTCATGTTCCCAGGCCACAGGGTTCCACATTCAAACCTCAGTCATGTTCCCAGGACACAGGTGTCCAGAATCAAACCTCAGTCATGTTCCCAGGGAACAGGGTTCCAGAACAAAACCTCAATCATGTTCCCAGACCGCAGGGTTTCAGAATCAAACCACAGTCATGTTCCCAGGCCAGAGGCTTCCACAATCAAACCTCAGTCATGTTTCCATGCCACAGGGTTCCAGAATCCAACCGATGTCATGTTCCCAGGTCACAGGGTTCCAGAATCAATCCTCAGGTACGTTCCCAGGCTACAGGGTTCCAGAATAAAACTTCAGTCATGTTCCCAGTCCACAGGGTTCCAGAACGAAGCCTCAGTCATGTTCCCAGGCCACAGGGATCCAGAATCAAACCTCAGTCATGTTTCAAGGCCATAGAGTACCACCATCAAAGCTCAGTCATATTCCCAGGCCTCCGGTTACCAGAATCAAACCGATTTCATGTTCCCAGGCAACTCGGAAGCAGTATCCAAACCGATGTCATGTTCCTAGGTCACAGGGTTTCACCATCAAACCTCAGTCCTGTTGCCAGGCCACAGGGTTCCACCATCAAGCCTCAGTCATGTTGCCAGGCCACAGGGTTCAACCATCAAACCTCAGTCATGTTCCCAGGAAGCAGGGTTCCAGAATCAAACCAACGTCATGTTCCCAAGCCACGGGGTTCCAGTATCAGGCCTCAGTCATGTTCCCAGTACACAGGGTTCCACCATCAAAGCTCAGTCATGTTGCCAGTCCACAGGTTTCTGCGATCAAACCACATTCAAGTTCCCAGGCCACAGGGTTCCAGAATCAAGCATCAGTCATGTTGCCAGGCCACAGTGTACCACCATCAAACCTCAGTCATGTTCCTAGGCAACAGGGTTCCTCCATCAAACCTCAATCTGGTTCCCAGGACACAGGGTTCCAGAATCAAAACAATGTCAAAATCCCAGGGCATGGTTTTCCAGTACCAGGCCTCCGTCATATTTCCAGGGCACAGGGTTCCACAATCAAACCTCAGTCATGTTGCCAGTCCACAGGTTTCTGCCATCAAACCTCAGTCAAGTTCCCAGGCCACAGATTTCCAGAATCAAACCTCAGTCATGTTCCCAGGGAACAGGATTCCAGAAACAAACCTCAGTCATGTTGCCAGGCCACAGGTGTCCAGAATCAAACCTCAGTCATGTTCCCAGGGAACAGGGTTCCAGAACAAAACCTCAATCATGTTCCCAGACCGCAGGGTTTCAGAATCAAACCACAGTCATGTTCCCAGGCCAGAGGGTTCCACAATCAAACCTCAGTCATGTTTCCATGCCACAGGGTTCCAGAATCCAACCGATGTCATGTTCCCAGGTCACAGGGTTCCAGAATCAATCCTCAGGTACGTTCCCAGGCTACAGGGTTCCAGAATAAAACTTCAGTCATGTTCCCAGTCCACAGGGTTCCAGAACGAAGCCTCAGTCATGTTCCCATGCCACAGGGATCCAGAATCAAACCTCAGTCATGTTTCAAGGCCATAGAGTACCACCATCAAAGCTCAGTCATATTCCCAGGCCTCCGGTTACCAGAATCAAACCGATTTCATGTTCCCAGGCAACTCGGAAGCAGTATCCAAACCGATGTCATGTTCCTAGGTCACAGGGTTTCACCATCAAACCTCAGTCCTGTTGCCAGGCCACAGGGTTCCACCATCAAGCCTCAGTCATGTTGCCAGGCCACAGGGTTCAACCATCAAACCTCAGTCATGTTCCCAGGAAGCAGGGTTCCAGAATCAAACCAACGTCATGTTCCCAAGCCACGGGGTTCCAGTATCAGGCCTCAGTCATGTTCCCATTACACAGGGTTCCACCATCAAAGCTCAGTCATGTTGCCAGTCCACAGGTTTCTGCGATCAAACCACATTCAAGTTCCCAGGCCACAGGGTTCCAGAATCAAGCATCAGTCATGTTGCCAGGCCACAGTGTACCACCATCAAACCTCAGTCATGTTCCTAGGCAACAGGGTTCCTCCATCAAACCTCAATCTGGTTCCCAGGACACAGGGTTCCAGAATCAAAACAATGTCAAAATCCCAGGGCATGGTTTTCCAGTACCAGGCCTCCGTCATATTTCCAGGGCACAGGGTTCCACAATCAAACCTCAGTCATGTTGCCAGTCCACAGGTTTCTGCCATCAAACCTCAGTCAAGTTCCCAGGCCACAGATTTCCAGAATCAAACCTCAGTCATGTTCCCAGGGAACAGGATTCCAGAAACAAACCTCAGTCATGTTGCCAGGCCACAGGTTTCCACCATCAAACCTCAGCCATGTTCCCAGGCCACAGGATTCCAGAATCAAACCGTTCTCATGTTCCCAGGCCACAGGTTTCCAGAATACACTGATGTCATGTTCCCAGTCCACAGGGTGCCAGAACCAAGCCTCAGTCAGGTTCCCAGGGCACAGTATTCCACAATCTCAACAGATGTCATGTTCCCAGGCCACAGGTTTCCAGAATCACACCTCGGTCATGTTCCCAGACCACAGGGATCAGGAATCAAACCTCAGTCATGTTACCAGGCCATAGGGTACCACCATCAAACCTCAGTCATATTCCCAGACCACAGGTTTCCAGAATCAAACCGACTACATGTTCCCAGGCAACAGGGTACCAGAATCCAAACCGATGTCATGTTCCCAGGCCACTGGATTCCACAATCTAACATCAGTCAGTTCCCAGCCCAATGGTTTCCAGATTCAAACCTCAGTCATATTCCCAGGCCACATGGTTCCAGAATCAAACCTCAGTCATGTTCCCAGAACACAGGGTTCCAGAATAAAACCTCAGTCATGTTCCCTGGACACAGGTTTCAAAAATAAAACCCCAGTCATGTTACCAGGCCACAGGGTTCCAGAATCAAGCCTCACTCATATTTCCAGCCCACAGGGTTCCACAATTAAACCTCAGTCATATTCCCAGGCCAAAGGGTTCCACAATCAAACCTCAGTCCAGTTTCCAGGCCACGGTTCCACCATCAAGCCTCAGTCATGTTCCCAGGCCAGAGTGTTCCACAATCAAACGTAAGTCATCTTGCCAGGACACAGGCTTCAACCATCAAACCTCAGTCACGTTCCAGGAATCAGGGTTCCAGAATCCAACCAATGTCATGTTCCCAGGCCACGGGGATACAGTATCAGGCCTCAGTCATGTTCCCAGTGCACAGGGTTCCATCATCAAAGCTCAGTCATGTTGCCAGTCCACAGGTTTCTGCGATCAAACCACATTCAAGGTCCCAGGCAACAGGGTTCCAGAATCAAGCGTCAGTCATGTTGCCAGACCACAGGGTACCACCATGAAACCTCAGTCATGTTCCCAGGCCACAGGGTTCAAGAATCAAGCCTCAGTCATTTTGCCAGGCCAGAGTGTTCCACCGTCAAACCTCACTCATAATCCCAGGCCACATATTTCCACAATGAAACCTCAGTCATTTTCCCAGGCCATAGGTGTCCAGAATCAAACCTCAGTCATATTCCCAGGACACATGTTTCCAGAATCCAACCTCAGTCATGTTCCCAGGCCACAGGGTTCCACATTCAAACCTCAGTCATGTTCCCAGGACACAGGTGTCCAGAATCAAACCTCAGTCATGTTCCCAGGGAACAGGGTTCCAGAACAAAACCTCAATCATGTTCCCAGACCGCAGGGTTTCAGAATCAAACCACAGTCATGTTCCCAGGCCAGAGGGTTCCACAATCAAACCTCAGTCATGTTTCCATGCCACAGGGTTCCAGAATCCAACCGATGTCATGTTCCCAGGTCACAGGGTTCCAGAATCAATCCTCAGGTACGTTCCCAGGCTACAGGGTTCCAGAATAAAACTTCAGTCATGTTCCCAGTCCACAGGGTTCCAGAACGAAGCCTCAGTCATGTTCCCAGGCCACAGGGATCCAGAATCAAACCTCAGTCATGTTTCAAGGCCATAGAGTACCACCATCAAAGCTCAGTCATATTCCCAGGCCTCCGGTTACCAGAATCAAACCGATTTCATGTTCCCAGGCAACTCGGAAGCAGTATCCAAACCGATGTCATGTTCCTAGGTCACAGGGTTTCACCATCAAACCTCAGTCCTGTTGCCAGGCCACAGGGTTCCACCATCAAGCCTCAGTCATGTTGCCAGGCCACAGGGTTCAACCATCAAACCTCAGTCATGTTCCCAGGAAGCAGGGTTCCAGAATCAAACCAACGTCATGTTCCCAAGCCACGGGGTTCCAGTATCAGGCCTCAGTCATGTTCCCAGTACACAGGGTTCCACCATCAAAGCTCAGTCATGTTGCCAGTCCACAGGTTTCTGCGATCAAACCACATTCAAGTTCCCAGGCCACAGGGTTCCAGAATCAAGCATCAGTCATGTTGCCAGGCCACAGTGTACCACCATCAAACCTCAGTCATGTTCCTAGGCAACAGGGTTCCTCCATCAAACCTCAATCTGGTTCCCAGGACACAGGGTTCCAGAATCAAAACAATGTCAAAATCCCAGGGCATGGTTTTCCAGTACCAGGCCTCCGTCATATTTCCAGGGCACAGGGTTCCACAATCAAACCTCAGTCATGTTGCCAGTCCACAGGTTTCTGCCATCAAACCTCAGTCAAGTTCCCAGGCCACAGATTTCCAGAATCAAACCTCAGTCATGTTCCCAGGGAACAGGATTCCAGAAACAAACCTCAGTCATGTTGCCAGGCCACAGGTTTCCACCATCAAACCTCAGCCATGTTCCCAGGCCACAGGATTCCAGAATCAAACCGTTCTCATGTTCCCAGGCCACAGGTTTCCGGAATACACTGATGTCATGTTCCCAGTCCACAGGGTGCCAGAACCAAGCCTCAGTCAGGTTCCCAGGGCACAGTATTCCACAATCTCAACAGATGTCATGTTCCCAGGCCACAGGTTTCCAGAATCACGCCTCGGTCATGTTCCCAGACCACAGGGATCAGGAATCAAACCTCAGTCATGTTACCAGGCCATAGGGTACCACCATCAAACCTCAGTCATATTCCCAAACCACAGGTTTCCAGAATCAAACCGACTACATGTTCCCAGGCAACAGGGTACCAGAATCCAAACCGATGTCATGTTCCCAGGCCACTGGATTCCACAATCTAACATCAGTCAGTTCCCAGGCCAATGGTTTCCAGATTCAAACCTCAGTCATATTCCCAGGCCACATGGTTCCAGAATCAAACCTCAGTCATGTTCCCAGAACACAGGGTTCCAGAATAAAACCTCAGTCATGTTCCCTGGACACAGGTTTCAAAAATAAAACCCCAGTCATGTTACCAGGCCACAGGGTTCCAGAATCAAGCCTCACTCATATTTCCAGCCCACAGGGTTCCACAATTAAACCTCAGTCATATTCCCAGGGCAAAGGGTTCCACAATCAAATCTCAGTCCAGTTTCCAGGCCACGGTTCCACCATCAAGCCTCAGTCATGTTCCCAGGCCAGAGTGTTCCACAATCAAACCTAAGTCATCTTGCCAGGACACAGGCTTCAACCATCAAACCTCAGTCATGTTCCAGGAAACAGGGTTCCAGAATCCAACCAATGTCATGTTCCCAGGCCACGGGGTTCCAGTATCAGGCCTCAGTCATGTTCCCAGTGCACAGGGTTCCACCATCAAACCTCAGTCATGTTGCCAGTCCACAGGTTTCTGCCATCAAACCTCTGTCAAGTTCCCAGGCCACAGGGTTCAAGAATCAAGCCTCAGTCATTTTGCCAGGCCAGAGTGTTCCACCTTCAAACCTCACACATAATCCCAGGCCACATATTTCCACAATGAAACCTCAGTCATTTTCCCAGGCCATAGGTGTCCAGAATCAAACCTCAGTCATATTCCCAGGACACATGTTTCCAGAATCCAACCTCAGTCATGTTCCCAGGCCACAGGGTTCCACATTCAAACCTCAGTCATGTTCCCAGGACACAGGTGTCCAGAATCAAACCTCAGTCATGTTCCCAGGGAACAGGGTTCCAGAACCAAACCTCAATCATGTTCCCAGACCGCAGGGTTTCAGAATCAAACCACAGTCATGTTCCCAGGCCAGAGGGTTCCACAATCAAACCTCAGTCATGTTTCCATGCCACAGGGTTCCAGAATCCAACCGATGTCATGTTCCCAGGTCACAGGGTTCCAGAATCAATCCTCAGGTATGTTCCCAGGCTACAGGGTTCCAGAATAAAACTTCAGTCATGTTCCCAGTCCACAGGGTTCCAGAACGAAGCCTCAGTCATGTTCCCAGGCCACAGGGATCCAGAATCAAACCTCAGTCATCTTTCAAGGCCATAGAGTACCACCATCAAAGCTCAGTCATATTCCCAGGCCTCCGGTTACCAGAATCAAACCGATTTCATGTTCCCAGGCAACTCGGAAGCAGTATCCAAACCGATGTCATGTTCCTAGGTCACAGGGTTTCACCATCAATCCTCAGTCCTGTTGCCAGGCCACAGGGTTCCACCATCAAGCCTCAGTCATGTTGCCAGGCCACAGGGTTCAACCATCAAACCTCAGTCATGTTCCCAGGAAGCAGGGTTCCAGAATCAAACCAACGTCATGTTCCCAAGCCACGGGGTTCCAGTATCAGGCCTCAGTCATGTTCCCAGTACACAGGGTTCCACCATCAAAGCTCATTTTGCCAGTTCACAGGTTTCTGCGATCAAACCACATTCAAGTTCCCAGGCCACAGGGTTCCAGAATCAAGCATCAGTCATGTTGCCAGGCCACAGTGTACCACCATCAAACCTCAGTCATGTTCCTAGGCAACAGGGTTCCTCCATCAAACCTCAATCTGGTTCCCAGGACACAGGGTTCCAGAATCAAAACAATGTCAAAATCCCAGGGCATGGTTTTCCAGTACCAGGCCTCCGTCATATTTCCAGGGCACAGGGTTCCACAATCAAACCTCAGTCATGTTGCCAGTCCACAGGTTTCTGCCATCAAACCTCAGTCAAGTTCCCAGGCCACAGATTTCCAGAATCAAACCTCAGCCATGTTCCCAGGCCACAGGATTCCAGAATCAAACCGTTCTCATGTTCCCAGGCCACAGGTTTCCAGAATCCACTGATGTCATGTTCCCAGTCCACAGGGTGCCAGAACCAAGCCTCAGTCAGGTTCCCAGGGCACAGTATTCCACAATCTAAAGAGATGTCATGTTCCCAGGCCACAGGTTTCCAGAATCACGCCTCAGTCATGTTCCCAGACCACAGGGATCAGGAATCAAACCTCAGTCATGTTACCAGGCCATAGGGTACCACCATCAAACCTCAGTCATATTCCCAGACCACAGGTTTCCAGAATCAAACCGACTACATGTTCCCAGGTAACAGGGTACCAGAATCCAAACCGATGTCATGTTCCCAGGCCACTGGATTCCACAATCTAACATCAGTCAGTTCCCAGGCCAATGGTTTCCAGATTCAAACCTCAGTCATATACCCAGGCCACATGGTTCCAGAATCAAACCTCAGTCATGTTCCCAGAACACAGGGTTCCAGAACCAAACCTCAGTCATGTTCCCTGGACACAGGTTTCAAAAATAAAACCCCTGTCATGTTACCAGGCCACAGGTTTCCAGAATCAAGCCTCACTCATATTCCCAGCCCACCGGGTTCCACAATTAAACCTCAGTCATATTCCCAGGCCAAAGTGTTCCACAATCAAACCTCAGTCCAGTTTCCAGGCCACGGTTCCACCATCAAGCCTCAGTCATGTTCCCAGGCCAGAGTGTTCCACAATCAAACCGAAGTCATCTTGCCAGGACACAGGCTTCAACCATCAAACCTCAGTCATGTTCCAGGAAACAGGGTTCCAGAATCCAACCAATGTCATGTTCCCAGGCCACGGGGTTCCAGTATCAGGCCTCAGTCATATTCCCAGTGCACAGGGTTCCACCATCAAACCTCAGTCATGTTGCCAGTCCACAGGTTTCTGCCATCAAACCTCTGTCAAGTTCCCAGGCCACAGGGTTCAAGAATCAAGCCTCAGTCATTTTGCCAGGCCAGAGTGTTCCACCGTCAAACCTCACTCATAATCCCAGGCCACATATTTCCACAATGAAACCTCAGTCATTTTCCCAGGCCATAGGTGTCCAGAATCAAACCTCAGTCATATTCCCAGGACACATGTTTCCAGAATCCAACCTCAGTCATGTTCCCAGGCCACAGGGTTCCACATTCAAACCTCAGTCATGTTCCCAGGACACAGGTGTCCAGAATCAAACCTCAGTCATGTTCCCAGGGAACAGGGTTCCAGAACCAAACCTCAATCATGTTCCCAGACCGCAGGGTTTCAGAATCAAACCAGTCATGTTCCCAGGCCAGAGGGTTCCACAATCAAACCTCAGTCATGTTTCCATGCCACAGGGTTCCAGAATCCAACCGATGTCATGTTCCCAGGTCACAGGGTTCCAGAATCAATCCTCAGGTATGTTCCCAGGCTACAGGGTTCCAGAATAAAACTTCAGTCAGGTTCCCAGTCCACAGGGTTCCAGAACGAAGCCTCAGTCATGTTCCCAGGCCACAGGGATCCAGAATCAAACCTCAGTCATGTTTCAAGGCCATAGAGTACCACCATCAAAGCTCAGTCATATTCCCAGGCCTCCGGTTACCAGAATCAAAACGATTTCATGTTCCCAGGCAACTCGGAAGCAGTATCCAAACCGATGTCATGTTCCTAGGTCACAGGGTTTCACCATCAAACCTCAGTCCTGTTGCCAGGCCACAGGGTTCCACCATCAAGCCTCAGTCATGTTGCCAGGCCACAGGGTTCACCCATCAAACCTCAGTCATGTTCCCAGGAAGCAGGGTTCTAGAATCAAACCAACGTCATGTTCCCAAGCCACGGGGTTCCAGTATCAGGCCTCAGTCATGTTCCCAGTACACAGGGTTCCACCATCAAAGCTCAGTCATGTTGCCAGTCCACAGGTTTCTGCGATCAAACCACATTCAAGTTCCCAGGCCACAGGGTTCCAGAATCAAGCATCAGTCATGTTGCCAGGCCACAGTGTACCACCATCAAACCTCAGTCATGTTCCTAGGCAACAGGGTTCCTCCATCAAACCTCAATCTGGTTCCCAGGACACAGGGTTCCAGAATCAAAACAATGTCAAAATCCCAGGGCATGGTTTTCCAGTACCAGGCCTCCGTCATATTTCCAGGACACAGGGTTCCACAATCAAACCTCAGTCATGTTGCCAGTCCACAGGTTTCTGCCATCAAACCTCAGTCAAGTTCCCAGGCCACAGATTTCCAGAATCAAACCTCAGTCATGTTCCCAGGGAACAGGATTCCAGAAACAAACCTCAGTCATGTTGCCAGGCCACAGGTTTCCACCATCAAACCTCAGACATGTTCCCAGGCCACAGGATTCCAGAATCAAACCGTTCTCATGTTCCCAGGCCACAGGTTTCCAGAATACACTGATGTCATGTTCCCAGTCCACAGGGTGCCAGAACCAAGCCTCAGTCAGGTTCCCAGGGCACAGTATTCCACAATCTCAACAGATGTCATGTTCCCAGGCCACAGGTTTCCAGAATCACGCCTCGGTCATGTTCCCAGACCACAGGGATCAGGAATCAAACCTCAGTCATGTTACCAGGCCATAGGGTACCACCATCAAACCTCAGTCATATTCCCAGACCACAGGTTTCCAGAATCAAACCGACTACATGTTCCCAGGCAACAGGGTACCAGAATCCAAACCGATGTCATGTTCCCAGGCCACTGGATTCCACAATCTAACATCAGTCAGTTCCCAGGCCAATGGTTTCCAGATTCAAACCTCAGTCATATTCCCAGGCCACATGGTTCCAGAATCAAACCTCAGTCATGTTCCCAGAACACAGGGTTCCAGAATAAAACCTCAGTCATGTTCCCTGGACACAGGTTTCAAAAATAAAACCCCAGTCATGTTACCAGGCCACAGGGTTCCAGAATCAAGCCTCACACATATTTCCAGCCCACAGGGTTCCACAATTAAACCTCAGTCATATTCCCAGGCCAAAGGGTTCCACAATCAAACCTCAGTCCAGTTTCCAGGCCACGGTTCCACCATCAAGCCTCAGTCATGTTCCCAGGCCAGAGTGTTCCACAATCAAACGTAAGTCATCTTGCCAGGACACAGGCTTCAACCATCAAACCTCAGTCACGTTCCAGGAATCAGGGTTCCAGAATCCAACCAATGTCTTGTTCCCAGGCCACGGGGATACAGTATCAGGCCTCAGTCATGTTCCCAGTGCACAGGGTTCCATCATCAAAGCTCAGTCATGTTGCCAGTCCACAGGTTTCTGCTATCAAACCACATTCAAGGTCCCAGGCAACAGGGTTCCAGAATCAAGCCTCAGTCATGTTGCCAGACCACAGGGTACCACCATGAAACCTCAGTCATGTTCCCAGGCCACAGGGTTCAAGAATCAAGCCTCAGTCATTTTGCCAGGCCAGAGTGTTCCACCGTCAAACCTCACTCATAATCCCAGGCCACATATTTCCACAATGAAACCTCAGTCATTTTCCCAGGCCATAGGTGTCCAGAATCAAACCTCAGTCATATTCCCAGGACACATGTTTCCAGAATCCAACCTCAGTCATGTTCCCAGGCCACAGGGTTCCACATTCAAACCTCAGTCATGTTCCCAGGACACAGGTGTCCAGAATCAAACCTCAGTCATGTTCCCAGGGAACAGGGTTCCAGAACCAAACCTCAATCATGTTCCCAGACCGCAGGGTTTCAGAATCAAACCACAGTCATGTTCCCAGACCAGAGGGTTCCACAATCAAACCTCAGTCATGTTTCCATGCCACAGGGTTCCTTAATCCAACCGATGTCATGTTCCCAGGTCACAGGGTTCCAGAATCAATCCTCAGGTATGTTCCCAGGCTACAGGGTTCCAGAATAAAACTTCAGTCATGTTCCCAGTCCACAGGGTTCCAGAACGAAGCCTCAGTCATGTTCCCAGGCCACAGGGATCCAGAATCAAACCTCAGTCATGTTTCAAGGCCATAGAGTACCACCATCAAAGCTCAGTCATATTCCCAGGCCTCCGGTTACCAGAATCAAAACGATTTCATGTTCCCAGGCAACTCGGAAGCAGTATCCAAACCGATGTCATGTTCCTAGGTCACAGGGTTTCACCATCAAACCTCAGTCCTGTTGCCAGGCCACAGGGTTCCACCATCAAGCCTCAGTCATGTTGCCAGGCCACAGGGTTCAACCATCAAACCTCAGTCATGTTCCCAGGAAGCAGGGTTCCAGAATCAAACCAACGTCATGTTCCCAAGCCACGGGGTTCCAGTATCAGGCCTCAGTCATGTTCCCAGTACACAGGGTTCCACCATCAAAGCTCAGTCATGTTGCCAGTCCACAGGTTTCTGCGATCAAACCACATTCAAGTTCCCAGGCCACAGGGTTCCAGAATCAAGCATCAGTCATGTTGCCAGGCCACAGTGTACCACCATCAAACCTCAGTCATGTTCCTAGGCAACAGGGTTCCTCCATCAAACCTCAATCTGGTTCCCAGGACACAGGGTTCCAGAATCAAAACAATGTCAAAATCCCAGGGCATGGTTTTCCAGTACCAGGCCTCCGTCATATTTCCAGGGCACAGGGTTCCACAATCAAACCTCAGTCATGTTGCCAGTCCACAGGTTTCTGCCATCAAACCTCAGTCAAGTTCCCAGGCCACAGATTTCCAGAATCAAACCTCAGTCATGTTCCCAGGGAACAGGATTCCAGAAACAAACCTCAGTCATGTTGCCAGGCCACAGGTTTCCACCATCAAACCTCAGCCATGTTCCCAGGCCACAGGATTCCAGAATCAAACCGTTCTCATGTTCCCAGGCCACAGGTTTCCAGAATACACTGATGTCATGTTCCCAGTCCACAGGGTGCCAGAACCAAGCCTCAGTCAGGTTCCCAGGGCACAGTATTCCACAATCTCAACAGATGTCATGTTCCCAGGCCACAGGTTTCCAGAATCACGCCTCGGTCATGTTCCCAGACCACAGGGATCAGGAATCAAACCTCAGTCATGTTACCAGGCCATAGGGTACCACCATCAAACCTCAGTCATATTCCCAGACCACAGGTTTCCAGAATCAAACCGACTACATGTTCCCAGGCAACAGGGTACCAGAATCCAAACCGATGTCATGTTCCCAGGCCACTGGATTCCACAATCTAACATCAGTCAGTTCCCAGCCCAATGGTTTCCAGATTCAAACCTCAGTCATATTCCCAGGCCACATGGTTCCAGAATCAAACCTCAGTCATGTTCCCAGAACACAGGGTTCCAGAATAAAACCTCAGTCATGTTCCCTGGACACAGGTTTCAAAAATAAAACCCCAGTCATGTTACCAGGCCACAGGGTTCCAGAATCAAGCCTCACTCATATTTCCAGCCCACAGGGTTCCACAATTAAACCTCAGTCATATTCCCAGGCCAAAGGGTTCCACAATCAAACCTCAGTCCAGTTTCCAGGCCACGGTTCCACCATCAAGCCTCAGTCATGTTCCCAGGCCAGAGTGTTCCACAATCAAACGTAAGTCATCTTGCCAGGACACAGGCTTCAACCATCAAACCTCAGTCACGTTCCAGGAATCAGGGTTCCAGAATCCAACCAATGTCATGTTCCCAGGCCACGGGGATAGAGTATCAGGCCTCAGTCATGTTCCCAGTGCACAGGGTTCCATCATCAAAGCTCAGTCATGTTGCCAGTCCACAGGTTTCTGCGATCAAACCACATTCAAGGTCCCAGGCAACAGGGTTCCAGAATGAAGCCTCAGTCATGTTGCCAGACCACAGGGTACCACCATGAAACCTCAGTCATGTTCCCAGGCCACAGGGTTCAAGAATCAAGCCTCAGTCATTTTGCCAGGCCAGAGTGTTCCACCGTCAAACCTCACTCATAATCCCAGGCCACATATTTCCACAATGAAACCTCAGTCATTTTCCCAGGCCATAGGTGTCCAGAATCAAACCTCAGTCATATTCCCAGGACACATGTTTCCAGAATCCAACCTCAGTCATGTTCCCAGGCCACAGGGTTCCACATTCAAACCTCAGTCATGTTCCCAGGACACAGGTGTCCAGAATCAAACCTCAGTCATGTTCCCAGGGAACAGGGTTCCAGAACCAAACCTCAATCATGTTCCCAGACCGCAGGGTTTCAGAATCAAACCACAGTCATGTTCCCAGGCCAGAGGGTTCCACAATCAAACCTCAGTCATGTTTCCATGCCACAGGGTTCCAGAATCCAACCGATGTCATGTTCCCAGGTCACAGGGTTCCAGAATCAATCCTCAGGTACGTTCCCAGGCTACAGGGTTCCAGAATAAAACTTCAGTCATGTTCCCAGTCCACAGGGTTCCAGAACGAAGCCTCAGTCATGTTCCCAGGCCACAGGGATCCAGAATCAAACCTCAGTCATGTTTCAAGGCCATAGAGTACCACCATCAAAGCTCAGTCATATTCCCAGGCCTCCGGTCACCAGAATCAAACCGATTTCATGTTCCCAGGCAACTCGGAAGCAGTATCCAAACCGATGTCATGTTCCTAGGTCACAGGGTTTCACCATCAAACCTCAGTCCTGTTGCCAGGCCACAGGGTTCCACCATCAAGCCTCAGTCATGTTGCCAGGCCACAGGGTTCAACCATCAAACCTCAGTCATGTTCCCAGGAAGCAGGGTTCCAGAATCAAACCAACGTCATGTTCCCAAGCCACGGGGTTCCAGTATCAGGCCTCAGTCATGTTCCCAGTACACAGGGTTCCACCATCAAAGCTCAGTCATGTTGCCAGTCCACAGGTTTCTGCGATCAAACCACATTCAAGTTCCCAGGCCACAGGGTTCCAGAATCAAGCATCAGTCATGTTGCCAGGCCACAGGGTACCACCATCAAACCTCAGTCATGTTCCTAGGCAACAGGGTTCCTCCATCAAACCTCAATCTGGTTCCCAGGACACAGGGTTCCAGAATCAAAACAATGTCAAAATCCCAGGGCATGGTTTTCCAGTACCAGGCCTCCGTCATATTTCCAGGGCACAGGGTTCCACAATCAAACCTCAGTCATGTTGCCAGTCCACAGGTTTCTGCCATCAAACCTCAGTCAAGTTCCCAGGCCACAGATTTCCAGAATCAAACCTCAGTCATGTTCCCAGGGAACAGGATTCCAGAAACAAACCTCAGTCATGTTGCCAGGCCACAGGTTTCCACCATCAAACCTCAGCCATGTTCCCAGGCCACAGGATTCCAGAATCAAACCGTTCTCATGTTCCCAGGCCACAGGTTTCCGGAATACACTGATGTCATGTTCCCAGTCCACAGGGTGCCAGAACCAAGCCTCAGTCAGGTTCCCAGGGCACAGTATTCCAGAATCTCAACAGATGTCATGTTCCCAGGCCACAGGTTTCCAGAATCACGCCTCGGTCATGTTCCCAGACCACAGGGATCAGGAATCAAACCTCAGTCATGATACCAGGCCATAGGGTACCACCATCAAACCTCAGTCATATTCCCAAACCACAGGTTTCCAGAATCAAACCGACTACATGTTCCCAGGCAACAGGGTACCAGAATCCAAACCGATGTCATGTTCCCAGGCCACTGGATTCCACAATCTAACATCAGTCAGTTCCCAGGCCAATGGTTTCCAGATTCAAACCTCAGTCATATTCCCAGGCCACATGGTTCCAGAATCAA
The DNA here is from genome assembly GCF_028021215.1 of Eschrichtius robustus. Lineage (NCBI taxonomy): Eukaryota > Metazoa > Chordata > Mammalia > Artiodactyla > Eschrichtiidae > Eschrichtius > Eschrichtius robustus. The sequence continues at coordinate 65,181,246 of NC_090837.1, forward strand.
ACCTCAGTCATGTTCCCAGAACACAGGGTTCCAGAATAAAACCTCAGTCATGTTCCCTGGACACAGGTTTCAAAAATAAAACCCCAGTCATGTTACCAGGCCACAGGGTTCCAGAATCAAGCCTCACTCATATTTCCAGCCCACAGGGTTCCACAATTAAACCTCAGTCATATTCCCAGGGCAAAGGGTTCCACAATCAAACCTCAGTCCAGTTTCCAGGCCACGGTTCCACCATCAAGCCTCAGTCATGTTCCCAGGCCAGAGTGTTCCACAATCAAACGTAAGTCATCTTGCCAGGACACAGGCTTCAACCATCAAACCTCAGTCACGTTCCAGGAATCAGGGTTCCAGAATCCAACCAATGTCTTGTTCCCAGGCCACGGGGATACAGTATCAGGCCTCAGTCATGTTCCCAGTGCACAGGGTTCCATCATCAAAGCTCAGTCATGTTGCCAGTCCACAGGTTTCTGCTATCAAACCACATTCAAGGTCCCAGGCAACAGGGTTCCAGAATCAAGCCTCAGTCATGTTGCCAGACCACAGGGTACCACCATGAAACCTCAGTCATGTTCCCAGGCCACAGGGTTCAAGAATCAAGCCTCAGTCATTTTGCCAGGCCAGAGTGTTCCACCGTCAAACCTCACTCATAATCCCAGGCCACATATTTCCACAATGAAACCTCAGTCATTTTCCCAGGCCATAGGTGTCCAGAATCAAACCTCAGTCATATTCCCAGGACACATGTTTCCAGAATCCAACCTCAGTCATGTTCCCAGGCCACAGGGTTCCACATTCAAACCTCAGTCATGTTCCCAGGACACAGGTGTCCAGAATCAAACCTCAGTCATGTTCCCAGGGAACAGGGTTCCAGAACCAAACCTCAATCATGTTCCCAGACCGCAGGGTTTCAGAATCAAACCACAGTCATGTTCCCAGACCAGAGGGTTCCACAATCAAACCTCAGTCATGTTTCCATGCCACAGGGTTCCTTAATCCAACCGATGTCATGTTCCCAGGTCACAGGGTTCCAGAATCAATCCTCAGGTATGTTCCCAGGCTACAGGGTTCCAGAATAAAACTTCAGTCATGTTCCCAGTCCACAGGGTTCCAGAACGAAGCCTCAGTCATGTTCCCAGGCCACAGGGATCCAGAATCAAACCTCAGTCATGTTTCAAGGCCATAGAGTACCACCATCAAAGCTCAGTCATATTCCCAGGCCTCCGGTTACCAGAATCAAAACGATTTCATGTTCCCAGGCAACTCGGAAGCAGTATCCAAACCGATGTCATGTTCCTAGGTCACAGGGTTTCACCATCAAACCTCAGTCCTGTTGCCAGGCCACAGGGTTCCACCATCAAGCCTCAGTCATGTTGCCAGGCCACAGGGTTCAACCATCAAACCTCAGTCATGTTCCCAGGAAGCAGGGTTCCAGAATCAAACCAACGTCATGTTCCCAAGCCACGGGGTTCCAGTATCAGGCCTCAGTCATGTTCCCAGTACACAGGGTTCCACCATCAAAGCTCAGTCATGTTGCCAGTCCACAGGTTTCTGCGATCAAACCACATTCAAGTTCCCAGGCCACAGGGTTCCAGAATCAAGCATCAGTCATGTTGCCAGGCCACAGTGTACCACCATCAAACCTCAGTCATGTTCCTAGGCAACAGGGTTCCTCCATCAAACCTCAATCTGGTTCCCAGGACACAGGGTTCCAGAATCAAAACAATGTCAAAATCCCAGGGCATGGTTTTCCAGTACCAGGCCTCCGTCATATTTCCAGGGCACAGGGTTCCACAATCAAACCTCAGTCATGTTGCCAGTCCACAGGTTTCTGCCATCAAACCTCAGTCAAGTTCCCAGGCCACAGATTTCCAGAATCAAACCTCAGTCATGTTCCCAGGGAACAGGATTCCAGAAACAAACCTCAGTCATGTTGCCAGGCCACAGGTTTCCACCATCAAACCTCAGCCATGTTCCCAGGCCACAGGATTCCAGAATCAAACCGTTCTCATGTTCCCAGGCCACAGGTTTCCAGAATACACTGATGTCATGTTCCCAGTCCACAGGGTGCCAGAACCAAGCCTCAGTCAGGTTCCCAGGGCACAGTATTCCACAATCTCAACAGATGTCATGTTCCCAGGCCACAGGTTTCCAGAATCACGCCTCGGTCATGTTCCCAGACCACAGGGATCAGGAATCAAACCTCAGTCATGTTACCAGGCCATAGGGTACCACCATCAAACCTCAGTCATATTCCCAGACCACAGGTTTCCAGAATCAAACCGACTACATGTTCCCAGGCAACAGGGTACCAGAATCCAAACCGATGTCATGTTCCCAGGCCACTGGATTCCACAATCTAACATCAGTCAGTTCCCAGCCCAATGGTTTCCAGATTCAAACCTCAGTCATATTCCCAGGCCACATGGTTCCAGAATCAAACCTCAGTCATGTTCCCAGAACACAGGGTTCCAGAATAAAACCTCAGTCATGTTCCCTGGACACAGGTTTCAAAAATAAAACCCCAGTCATGTTACCAGGCCACAGGGTTCCAGAATCAAGCCTCACTCATATTTCCAGCCCACAGGGTTCCACAATTAAACCTCAGTCATATTCCCAGGCCAAAGGGTTCCACAATCAAACCTCAGTCCAGTTTCCAGGCCACGGTTCCACCATCAAGCCTCAGTCATGTTCCCAGGCCAGAGTGTTCCACAATCAAACGTAAGTCATCTTGCCAGGACACAGGCTTCAACCATCAAACCTCAGTCACGTTCCAGGAATCAGGGTTCCAGAATCCAACCAATGTCATGTTCCCAGGCCACGGGGATAGAGTATCAGGCCTCAGTCATGTTCCCAGTGCACAGGGTTCCATCATCAAAGCTCAGTCATGTTGCCAGTCCACAGGTTTCTGCGATCAAACCACATTCAAGGTCCCAGGCAACAGGGTTCCAGAATCAAGCCTCAGTCATGTTGCCAGACCACAGGGTACCACCATGAAACCTCAGTCATGTTCCCAGGCCACAGGGTTCAAGAATCAAGCCTCAGTCATTTTGCCAGGCCAGAGTGTTCCACCGTCAAACCTCACTCATAATCCCAGGCCACATATTTCCACAATGAAACCTCAGTCATTTTCCCAGGCCATAGGTGTCCAGAATCAAACCTCAGTCATATTCCCAGGACACATGTTTCCAGAATCCAACCTCAGTCATGTTCCCAGGCCACAGGGTTCCACATTCAAACCTCAGTCATGTTCCCAGGACACAGGTGTCCAGAATCAAACCTCAGTCATGTTCCCAGGGAACAGGGTTCCAGAACCAAACCTCAATCATGTTCCCAGACCGCAGGGTTTCAGAATCAAACCACAGTCATGTTCCCAGGCCAGAGGGTTCCACAATCAAACCTCAGTCATGTTTCCATGCCACAGGGTTCCAGAATCCAACCGATGTCATGTTCCCAGGTCACAGGGTTCCAGAATCAATCCTCAGGTACGTTCCCAGGCTACAGGGTTCCAGAATAAAACTTCAGTCATGTTCCCAGTCCACAGGGTTCCAGAACGAAGCCTCAGTCATGTTCCCAGGCCACAGGGATCCAGAATCAAACCTCAGTCATGTTTCAAGGCCATAGAGTACCACCATCAAAGCTCAGTCATATTCCCAGGCCTCCGGTCACCAGAATCAAACCGATTTCATGTTCCCAGGCAACTCGGAAGCAGTATCCAAACCGATGTCATGTTCCTAGGTCACAGGGTTTCACCATCAAACCTCAGTCCTGTTGCCAGGCCACAGGGTTCCACCATCAAGCCTCAGTCATGTTGCCAGGCCACAGGGTTCAACCATCAAACCTCAGTCATGTTCCCAGGAAGCAGGGTTCCAGAATCAAACCAACGTCATGTTCCCAAGCCACGGGGTTCCAGTATCAGGCCTCAGTCATGTTCCCAGTACACAGGGTTCCACCATCAAAGCTCAGTCATGTTGCCAGTCCACAGGTTTCTGCGATCAAACCACATTCAAGTTCCCAGGCCACAGGGTTCCAGAATCAAGCATCAGTCATGTTGCCAGGCCACAGGGTACCACCATCAAACCTCAGTCATGTTCCTAGGCAACAGGGTTCCTCCATCAAACCTCAATCTGGTTCCCAGGACACAGGGTTCCAGAATCAAAACAATGTCAAAATCCCAGGGCATGGTTTTCCAGTACCAGGCCTCCGTCATATTTCCAGGGCACAGGGTTCCACAATCAAACCTCAGTCATGTTGCCAGTCCACAGGTTTCTGCCATCAAACCTCAGTCAAGTTCCCAGGCCACAGATTTCCAGAATCAAACCTCAGTCATGTTCCCAGGGAACAGGATTCCAGAAACAAACCTCAGTCATGTTGCCAGGCCACAGGTTTCCACCATCAAACCTCAGCCATGTTCCCAGGCCACAGGATTCCAGAATCAAACCGTTCTCATGTTCCCAGGCCACAGGTTTCCGGAATACACTGATGTCATGTTCCCAGTCCACAGGGTGCCAGAACCAAGCCTCAGTCAGGTTCCCAGGGCACAGTATTCCAGAATCTCAACAGATGTCATGTTCCCAGGCCACAGGTTTCCAGAATCACGCCTCGGTCATGTTCCCAGACCACAGGGATCAGGAATCAAACCTCAGTCATGTTACCAGGCCATAGGGTACCACCATCAAACCTCAGTCATATTCCCAAACCACAGGTTTCCAGAATCAAACCGACTACATGTTCCCAGGCAACAGGGTACCAGAATCCAAACCGATGTCATGTTCCCAGGCCACTGGATTCCACAATCTAACATCAGTCAGTTCCCAGGCCAATGGTTTCCAGATTCAAACCTCAGTCATATTCCCAGGCCACATGGTTCCAGAATCAAACCTCAGTCATGTTCCCAGAACACAGGGTTCCAGAATAAAACCTCAGTCATGTTCCCTGGACACAGGTTTCAAAAATAAAACCCCAGTCATGTTACCAGGCCACAGGGTTCCAGAATCAAGCCTCACTCATATTTCCAGCCCACAGGGTTCCACAATTAAACCTCAGTCATATTCCCAGGGCAAAGGGTTCCACAATCAAACCTCAGTCCAGTTTCCAGGCCACGGTTCCACCATCAAGCCTCAGTCATGTTCCCAGGCCAGAGTGTTCCACAATCAAACGTAAGTCATCTTGCCAGGACACAGGCTTCAACCATCAAACCTCAGTCACGTTCCAGGAATCAGGGTTCCAGAATCCAACCAATGTCTTGTTCCCAGGCCACGGGGATACAGTATCAGGCCTCAGTCATGTTCCCAGTGCACAGGGTTCCATCATCAAAGCTCAGTCATGTTGCCAGTCCACAGGTTTCTGCTATCAAACCACATTCAAGGTCCCAGGCAACAGGGTTCCAGAATCAAGCCTCAGTCATGTTGCCAGACCACAGGGTACCACCATGAAACCTCAGTCATGTTCCCAGGCCACAGGGTTCAAGAATCAAGCCTCAGTCATTTTGCCAGGCCAGAGTGTTCCACCGTCAAACCTCACTCATAATCCCAGGCCACATATTTCCACAATGAAACCTCAGTCATTTTCCCAGGCCATAGGTGTCCAGAATCAAACCTCAGTCATATTCCCAGGACACATGTTTCCAGAATCCAACCTCAGTCATGTTCCCAGGCCACAGGGTTCCACATTCAAACCTCAGTCATGTTCCCAGGACACAGGTGTCCAGAATCAAACCTCAGTCATGTTCCCAGGGAACAGGGTTCCAGAACCAAACCTCAATCATGTTCCCAGACCGCAGGGTTTCAGAATCAAACCACAGTCATGTTCCCAGACCAGAGGGTTCCACAATCAAACCTCAGTCATGTTTCCATGCCACAGGGTTCCTTAATCCAACCGATGTCATGTTCCCAGGTCACAGGGTTCCAGAATCAATCCTCAGGTATGTTCCCAGGCTACAGGGTTCCAGAATAAAACTTCAGTCATGTTCCCAGTCCACAGGGTTCCAGAACGAAGCCTCAGTCATGTTCCCAGGCCACAGGGATCCAGAATCAAACCTCAGTCATGTTTCAAGGCCATAGAGTACCACCATCAAAGCTCAGTCATATTCCCAGGCCTCCGGTTACCAGAATCAAAACGATTTCATGTTCCCAGGCAACTCGGAAGCAGTATCCAAACCGATGTCATGTTCCTAGGTCACAGGGTTTCACCATCAAACCTCAGTCCTGTTGCCAGGCCACAGGGTTCCACCATCAAGCCTCAGTCATGTTGCCAGGCCACAGGGTTCAACCATCAAACCTCAGTCATGTTCCCAGGAAGCAGGGTTCCAGAATCAAACCAACGTCATGTTCCCAAGCCACGGGGTTCCAGTATCAGGCCTCAGTCATGTTCCCAGTACACAGGGTTCCACCATCAAAGCTCAGTCATGTTGCCAGTCCACAGGTTTCTGCGATCAAACCACATTCAAGTTCCCAGGCCACAGGGTTCCAGAATCAAGCATCAGTCATGTTGCCAGGCCACAGTGTACCACCATCAAACCTCAGTCATGTTCCTAGGCAACAGGGTTCCTCCATCAAACCTCAATCTGGTTCCCAGGACACAGGGTTCCAGAATCAAAACAATGTCAAAATCCCAGGGCATGGTTTTCCAGTACCAGGCCTCCGTCATATTTCCAGGGCACAGGGTTCCACAATCAAACCTCAGTCATGTTGCCAGTCCACAGGTTTCTGCCATCAAACCTCAGTCAAGTTCCCAGGCCACAGATTTCCAGAATCAAACCTCAGTCATGTTCCCAGGGAACAGGATTCCAGAAACAAACCTCAGTCATGTTGCCAGGCCACAGGTTTCCACCATCAAACCTCAGCCATGTTCCCAGGCCACAGGATTCCAGAATCAAACCGTTCTCATGTTCCCAGGCCACAGGTTTCCAGAATACACTGATGTCATGTTCCCAGTCCACAGGGTGCCAGAACCAAGCCTCAGTCAGGTTCCCAGGGCACAGTATTCCACAATCTCAACAGATGTCATGTTCCCAGGCCACAGGTTTCCAGAATCACGCCTCGGTCATGTTCCCAGACCACAGGGATCAGGAATCAAACCTCAGTCATGTTACCAGGCCATAGGGTACCACCATCAAACCTCAGTCATATTCCCAGACCACAGGTTTCCAGAATCAAACCGACTACATGTTCCCAGGCAACAGGGTACCAGAATCCAAACCGATGTCATGTTCCCAGGCCACTGGATTCCACAATCTAACATCAGTCAGTTCCCAGCCCAATGGTTTCCAGATTCAAACCTCAGTCATATTCCCAGGCCACATGGTTCCAGAATCAAACCTCAGTCATGTTCCCAGAACACAGGGTTCCAGAATAAAACCTCAGTCATGTTCCCTGGACACAGGTTTCAAAAATAAAACCCCAGTCATGTTACCAGGCCACAGGGTTCCAGAATCAAGCCTCACTCATATTTCCAGCCCACAGGGTTCCACAATTAAACCTCAGTCATATTCCCAGGCCAAAGGGTTCCACAATCAAACCTCAGTCCAGTTTCCAGGCCACGGTTCCACCATCAAGCCTCAGTCATGTTCCCAGGCCAGAGTGTTCCACAATCAAACGTAAGTCATCTTGCCAGGACACAGGCTTCAACCATCAAACCTCAGTCACGTTCCAGGAATCAGGGTTCCAGAATCCAACCAATGTCATGTTCCCAGGCCACGGGGATAGAGTATCAGGCCTCAGTCATGTTCCCAGTGCACAGGGTTCCATCATCAAAGCTCAGTCATGTTGCCAGTCCACAGGTTTCTGCGATCAAACCACATTCAAGGTCCCAGGCAACAGGGTTCCAGAATGAAGCCTCAGTCATGTTGCCAGACCACAGGGTACCACCATGAAACCTCAGTCATGTTCCCAGGCCACAGGGTTCAAGAATCAAGCCTCAGTCATTTTGCCAGGCCAGAGTGTTCCACCGTCAAACCTCACTCATAATCCCAGGCCACATATTTCCACAATGAAACCTCAGTCATTTTCCCAGGCCATAGGTGTCCAGAATCAAACCTCAGTCATATTCCCAGGACACATGTTTCCAGAATCCAACCTCAGTCATGTTCCCAGGCCACAGGGTTCCACATTCAAACCTCAGTCATGTTCCCAGGACACAGGTGTCCAGAATCAAACCTCAGTCATGTTCCCAGGGAACAGGGTTCCAGAACCAAACCTCAATCATGTTCCCAGACCGCAGGGTTTCAGAATCAAACCACAGTCATGTTCCCAGGCCAGAGGGTTCCACAATCAAACCTCAGTCATGTTTCCATGCCACAGGGTTCCAGAATCCAACCGATGTCATGTTCCCAGGTCACAGGGTTCCAGAATCAATCCTCAGGTACGTTCCCAGGCTACAGGGTTCCAGAATAAAACTTCAGTCATGTTCCCAGTCCACAGGGTTCCAGAACGAAGCCTCAGTCATGTTCCCAGGCCACAGGGATCCAGAATCAAACCTCAGTCATGTTTCAAGGCCATAGAGTACCACCATCAAAGCTCAGTCATATTCCCAGGCCTCCGGTCACCAGAATCAAACCGATTTCATGTTCCCAGGCAACTCGGAAGCAGTATCCAAACCGATGTCATGTTCCTAGGTCACAGGGTTTCACCATCAAACCTCAGTCCTGTTGCCAGGCCACAGGGTTCCACCATCAAGCCTCAGTCATGTTGCCAGGCCACAGGGTTCAACCATCAAACCTCAGTCATGTTCCCAGGAAGCAGGGTTCCAGAATCAAACCAACGTCATGTTCCCAAGCCACGGGGTTCCAGTATCAGGCCTCAGTCATGTTCCCAGTACACAGGGTTCCACCATCAAAGCTCAGTCATGTTGCCAGTCCACAGGTTTCTGCGATCAAACCACATTCAAGTTCCCAGGCCACAGGGTTCCAGAATCAAGCATCAGTCATGTTGCCAGGCCACAGGGTACCACCATCAAACCTCAGTCATGTTCCTAGGCAACAGGGTTCCTCCATCAAACCTCAATCTGGTTCCCAGGACACAGGGTTCCAGAATCAAAACAATGTCAAAATCCCAGGGCATGGTTTTCCAGTACCAGGCCTCCGTCATATTTCCAGGGCACAGGGTTCCACAATCAAACCTCAGTCATGTTGCCAGTCCACAGGTTTCTGCCATCAAACCTCAGTCAAGTTCCCAGGCCACAGATTTCCAGAATCAAACCTCAGTCATGTTCCCAGGGAACAGGATTCCAGAAACAAACCTCAGTCATGTTGCCAGGCCACAGGTTTCCACCATCAAACCTCAGCCATGTTCCCAGGCCACAGGATTCCAGAATCAAACCGTTCTCATGTTCCCAGGCCACAGGTTTCCGGAATACACTGATGTCATGTTCCCAGTCCACAGGGTGCCAGAACCAAGCCTCAGTCAGGTTCCCAGGGCACAGTATTCCAGAATCTCAACAGATGTCATGTTCCCAGGCCACAGGTTTCCAGAATCACGCCTCGGTCATGTTCCCAGACCACAGGGATCAGGAATCAAACCTCAGTCATGTTACCAGGCCATAGGGTACCACCATCAAACCTCAGTCATATTCCCAAACCACAGGTTTCCAGAATCAAACCGACTACATGTTCCCAGGCAACAGGGTACCAGAATCCAAACCGATGTCATGTTCCCAGGCCACTGGATTCCACAATCTAACATCAGTCAGTTCCCAGGCCAATGGTTTCCAGATTCAAACCTCAGTCATATTCCCAGGCCACATGGTTCCAGAATCAAACCTCAGTCATGTTCCCAGAACACAGGGTTCCAGAATAAAACCTCAGTCATGTTCCCTGGACACAGGTTTCAAAAATAAAACCCCAGTCATGTTACCAGGCCACAGGGTTCCAGAATCAAGCCTCACTCATATTTCCAGCCCACAGGGTTCCACAATTAAACCTCAGTCATATTCCCAGGGCAAAGGGTTCCACAATCAAATCTCAGTCCAGTTTCCAGGCCACGGTTCCACCATCAAGCCTCAGTCATGTTCCCAGGCCAGAGTGTTCCACAATCAAACCTAAGTCATCTTGCCAGGACACAGGCTTCAACCATCAAACCTCAGTCATGTTCCAGGAAACAGGGTTCCAGAATCCAACCAATGTCATGTTCCCAGGCCACGGGGTTCCAGTATCAGGCCTCCGTCATGTTCCCAGTGCACAGGGTTCCACCATCAAACCTCAGTCATGTTGCCAGTCCACAGGTTTCTGCCATCAAACCTCTGTCAAGTTCCCAGGCCACAGGGTTCAAGAATCAAGCCTCAGTCATTTTGCCAGGCCAGAGTGTTCCACCTTCAAACCTCACACATAATCCCAGGCCACATATTTCCACAATGAAACCTCAGTCATTTTCCCAGGCCATAGGTGTCCAGAATCAAACCTCAGTCATATTCCCAGGACACATGTTTCCAGAATCCAACCTCAGTCATGTTCCCAGGCCACAGGGTTCCACATTCAAACCTCAGTCATGTTCCCAGGACACAGGTGTCCAGAATCAAACCTCAGTCATGTTCCCAGGGAACAGGGTTCCAGAACCAAACCTCAATCATGTTCCCAGACCGCAGGGTTTCAGAATCAAACCACAGTCATGTTCCCAGGCCAGAGGGTTCCACAATCAAACCTCAGTCATGTTTCCATGCCACAGGGTTCCAGAATCCAACCGATGTCATGTTCCCAGGTCACAGGGTTCCAGAATCAATCCTCAGGTATGTTCCCAGGCTACAGGGTTCCAGAATAAAACTTCAGTCATGTTCCCAGTCCACAGGGTTCCAGAACGAAGCCTCAGTCATGTTCCCAGGCCACAGGGATCCAGAATCAAACCTCAGTCATGTTTCAAGGCCATAGAGTACCACCATCAAAGCTCAGTCATATTCCCAGGCCTCCGGTTACCAGAATCAAACCGATTTCATGTTCCCAGGCAACTCGGAAGCAGTATCCAAACCGATGTCATGTTCCTAGGTCACAGGGTTTCACCATCAAACCTCAGTCCTGTTGCCAGGCCACAGGGTTCCACCATCAAGCCTCAGTCATGTTGCCAGGCCACAGGGTTCACCCATCAAACCTCAGTCATGTTCCCAGGAAGCAGGGTTCTAGAATCAAACCAACGTCATGTTCCCAAGCCACGGGGTTCCAGTATCAGGCCTCAGTCATGTTCCCAGTACACAGGGTTCCACCATCAAAGCTCAGTCATGTTGCCAGTCCACAGGTTTCTGCGATCAAACCACATTCAAGTTCCCAGGCCACAGGGTTCCAGAATCAAGCATCAGTCATGTTGCCAGGCCACAGTGTACCACCATCAAACCTCAGTCATGTTCCTAGGCAACAGGGTTCCTCCATCAAACCTCAATCTGGTTCCCAGGACACAGGGTTCCAGAATCAAAACAATGTCAAAATCCCAGGGCATGGTTTTCCAGTACCAGGCCTCCGTCATATTTCCAGGGCACAGGGTTCCACAATCAAACCTCAGTCATGTTGCCAGTCCACAGGTTTCTGCCATCAAACCTCAGTCAAGTTCCCAGGCCACAGATTTCCAGAATCAAACCTCAGTCATGTTCCCAGGGAACAGGATTCCAGAAACAAACCTCAGTCATGTTGCCAGGCCACAGGTTTCCACCATCAAACCTCAGACATGTTCCCAGGCCACAGGATTCCAGAATCAAACCGTTCTCATGTTCCCAGGCCACAGGTTTCCAGAATCCACTGATGTCATGTTCCCAGTCCACAGGGTGCCAGAACCAAGCCTCAGTCAGGTTCCCAGGGCACAGTATTCCACAATCTCAACAGATGTCATGTTCCCAGGCCACAGGTTTCCAGAATCACGCCTCGGTCATGTTCCCAGACCACAGGGATCAGGAATCAAACCTCAGTCATGTTACCAGGCCATAGGGTACCACCATCAAACCTCAGTCATATTCCCAGACCACAGGTTTCCAGAATCAAACCGACTACATGTTCCCAGGCAACAGGGTACCAGAATCCAAACCGATGTCATGTTCCCAGGCCACTGGATTCCACAATCTAACATCAGTCAGTTCCCAGCCCAATGGTTTCCAGATTCAAACCTCAGTCATATTCCCAGGCCACATGGTTCCAGAATCAAACCTCAGTCATGTTCCCAGAACACAGGGTTCCAGAATAAAACCTCAGTCATGTTCCCTGGACACAGGTTTCAAAAATAAAACCCCAGTCATGTTACCAGGCCACAGGGTTCCAGAATCAAGCCTCACTCATATTTCCAGCCCACAGGGTTCCACAATTAAACCTCAGTCATATTCCCAGGCCAAAGGGTTCCACAATCAAACCTCAGTCCAGTTTCCAGGCCACGGTTCCACCATCAAGCCTCAGTCATGTTCCCAGGCCAGAGTGTTCCACAATCAAACGTAAGTCATCTTGCCAGGACACAGGCTTCAACCATCAAACCTCAGTCACGTTCCAGGAATCAGGGTTCCAGAATCCAACCAATGTCATGTTCCCAGGCCACGGGGATACAGTATCAGGCCTCAGTCATGTTCCCAGTGCACAGGGTTCCATCATCAAAGCTCAGTCATGTTGCCAGTCCACAGGTTTCTGCGATCAAACCACATTCAAGGTCCCAGGCAACAGGGTTCCAGAATGAAGCCTCAGTCATGTTGCCAGACCACAGGGTACCACCATGAAACCTCAGTCATGTTCCCAGGCCACAGGGTTCAAGAATCAAGCCTCAGTCATTTTGCCAGGCCAGAGTGTTCCACCGTCAAACCTCACTCATAATCCCAGGCCACATATTTCCACAATGAAACCTCAGTCATTTTCCCAGGCCATAGGTGTCCAGAATCAAACCTCAGTCATATTCCCAGGACACATGTTTCCAGAATCCAACCTCAGTCATGTTCCCAGGCCACAGGGTTCCACATTCAAACCTCAGTCATGTTCCCAGGACACAGGTGTCCAGAATCAAACCTCAGTCATGTTCCCAGGGAACAGGGTTCCAGAACCAAACCTCAATCATGTTCCCAGACCGCAGGGTTTCAGAATCAAACCACAGTCATGTTCCCAGACCAGAGGGTTCCACAATCAAACCTCAGTCATGTTTCCATGCCACAGGGTTCCAGAATCCAACCGATGTCATGTTCCCAGGTCACAGGGTTCCAGAATCAATCCTCAGGTATGTTCCCAGGCTACAGGGTTCCAGAATAAAACTTCAGTCATGTTCCCAGTCCACAGGGTTCCAGAACGAAGCCTCAGTCATGTTCCCAGGCCACAGGGATCCAGAATCAAACCTCAGTCATGTTTCAAGGCCATAGAGTACCACCATCAAAGCTCAGTCATATTCCCAGGCCTCCGGTTACCAGAATCAAACCGATTTCATGTTCCCAGGCAACTCGGAAGCAGTATCCAAACCGATGTCATGTTCCTAGGTCACAGGGTTTCACCATCAAACCTCAGTCCTGTTGCCAGGCCACAGGGTTCCACCATCAAGCCTCAGTCATGTTGCCAGGCCACAGGGTTCAACCATCAAACCTCAGTCATGTTCCCAGGAAGCAGGGTTCCAGAATCAAACCAACGTCATGTTCCCAAGCCACGGGGTTCCAGTATCAGGCCTCAGTCATGTTCCCATTACACAGGGTTCCACCATCAAAGCTCAGTCATGTTGCCAGTCCACAGGTTTCTGCGATCAAACCACATTCAAGTTCCCAGGCCACAGGGTTCCAGAATCAAGCATCAGTCATGTTGCCAGGCCACAGTGTACCACCATCAAACCTCAGTCATGTTCCTAGGCAACAGGGTTCCTCCATCAAACCTCAATCTGGTTCCCAGGACACAGGGTTCCAGAATCAAAACAATGTCAAAATCCCAGGGCATGGTTTTCCAGTACCAGGCCTCCGTCATATTTCCAGGGCACAGGGTTCCACAATCAAACCTCAGTCATGTTGCCAGTCCACAGGTTTCTGCCATCAAACCTCAGTCAAGTTCCCAGGCCACAGATTTCCAGAATCAAACCTCAGTCATGTTCCCAGGGAACAGGATTCCAGAAACAAACCTCAGTCATGTTGCCAGGCCACAGGTTTCCACCATCAAACCTCAGACATGTTCCCAGGCCACAGGATTCCAGAATCAAACCGTTCTCATGTTCCCAGGCCACAGGTTTCCAGAATACACTGATGTCATGTTCCCAGTCCACAGGGTGCCAGAACCAAGCCTCAGTCAGGTTCCCAGGGCACAGTATTCCACAATCTCAACAGATGTCATGTTCCCAGGCCACAGGTTTCCAGAATCACGCCTCGGTCATGTTCCCAGACCACAGGGATCAGGAATCAAACCTCAGTCATGTTACCAGGCCATAGGGTACCACCATCAAACCTCAGTCATATTCCCAGACCACAGGTTTCCAGAATCAAACCGACTACATGTTCCCAGGCAACAGGGTACCAGAATCCAAACCGATGTCATGTTCCCAGGCCACTGGATTCCACAATCTAACATCAGTCAGTTCCCAGCCCAATGGTTTCCAGATTCAAACCTCAGTCATATTCCCAGGCCACATGGTTCCAGAATCAAACCTCAGTCATGTTCCCAGAACACAGGGTTCCAGAATAAAACCTCAGTCATGTTCCCTGGACACAGGTTTCAAAAATAAAACCCCAGTCATGTTACCAGGCCACAGGGTTCCAGAATCAAGCCTCACTCATATTTCCAGCCCACAGGGTTCCACAATTAAACCTCAGTCATATTCCCAGGCCAAAGGGTTCCACAATCAAACCTCAGTCCAGTTTCCAGGCCACGGTTCCACCATCAAGCCTCAGTCATGTTCCCAGGCCAGAGTGTTCCACAATCAAACGTAAGTCATCTTGCCAGGACACAGGCTTCAACCATCAAACCTCAGTCACGTTCCAGGAATCAGGGTTCCAGAATCCAACCAATGTCATGTTTCCAGGCCACGGGGATACAGTATCAGGCCTCAGTCATGTTCCCAGTGCACAGGGTTCCATCATCAAAGCTCAGTCATGTTGCCAGTCCACAGGTTTCTGCGATCAAACCACATTCAAGGTCCCAGGCAACAGGGTTCCAGAATCAAGCCTCAGTCATGTTGCCAGACCACAGGGTACCACCATGAAACCTCAGTCATGTTCCCAGGCCACAGGGTTCAAGAATCAAGCCTCAGTCATTTTGCCAGGCCAGAGTGTTCCACCGTCAAACCTCACTCATAATCCCAGGCCACATATTTCCACAATGAAACCTCAGTCATTTTCCCAGGCCATAGGTGTCCAGAATCAAACCTCAGTCATATTCCCAGGACACATGTTTCCAGAATCCAACCTCAGTCATGTTCCCAGGCCACAGGGTTCCACATTCAAACCTCAGTCATGTTCCCAGGACACAGGTGTCCAGAATCAAACCTCAGTCATGTTCCCAGGGAACAGGGTTCCAGAACAAAACCTCAATCATGTTCCCAGACCGCAGGGTTTCAGAATCAAACCACAGTCATGTTCCCAGGCCAGAGGGTTCCACAATCAAACCTCAGTCATGTTTCCATGCCACAGGGTTCCAGAATCCAACCGATGTCATGTTCCCAGGTCACAGGGTTCCAGAATCAATCCTCAGGTACGTTCCCAGGCTACAGGGTTCCAGAATAAAACTTCAGTCATGTTCCCAGTCCACAGGGTTCCAGAACGAAGCCTCAGTCATGTTCCCAGGCCACAGGGATCCAGAATCAAACCTCAGTCATGTTTCAAGGCCATAGAGTACCACCATCAAAGCTCAGTCATATTCCCAGGCCTCCGGTTACCAGAATCAAACCGATTTCATGTTCCCAGGCAACTCGGAAGCAGTATCCAAACCGATGTCATGTTCCTAGGTCACAGGGTTTCACCATCAAACCTCAGTCCTGTTGCCAGGCCACAGGGTTCCACCATCAAGCCTCAGTCATGTTGCCAGGCCACAGGGTTCAACCATCAAACCTCAGTCATGTTCCCAGGAAGCAGGGTTCCAGAATCAAACCAACGTCATGTTCCCAAGCCACGGGGTTCCAGTATCAGGCCTCAGTCATGTTCCCAGTACACAGGGTTCCACCATCAAAGCTCAGTCATGTTGCCAGTCCACAGGTTTCTGCGATCAAACCACATTCAAGTTCCCAGGCCACAGGGTTCCAGAATCAAGCATCAGTCATGTTGCCAGGCCACAGTGTACCACCATCAAACCTCAGTCATGTTCCTAGGCAACAGGGTTCCTCCATCAAACCTCAATCTGGTTCCCAGGACACAGGGTTCCAGAATCAAAACAATGTCAAAATCCCAGGGCATGGTTTTCCAGTACCAGGCCTCCGTCATATTTCCAGGGCACAGGGTTCCACAATCAAACCTCAGTCATGTTGCCAGTCCACAGGTTTCTGCCATCAAACCTCAGTCAAGTTCCCAGGCCACAGATTTCCAGAATCAAACCTCAGTCATGTTCCCAGGGAACAGGATTCCAGAAACAAACCTCAGTCATGTTGCCAGGCCACAGGTTTCCACCATCAAACCTCAGCCATGTTCCCAGGCCACAGGATTCCAGAATCAAACCGTTCTCATGTTCCCAGGCCACAGGTTTCCGGAATACACTGATGTCATGTTCCCAGTCCACAGGGTGCCAGAACCAAGCCTCAGTCAGGTTCCCAGGGCACAGTATTCCACAATCTCAACAGATGTCATGTTCCCAGGCCACAGGTTTCCAGAATCACGCCTCGGTCATGTTCCCAGACCACAGGGATCAGGAATCAAACCTCAGTCATGTTACCAGGCCATAGGGTACCACCATCAAACCTCAGTCATATTCCCAAACCACAGGTTTCCAGAATCAAACCGACTACATGTTTCCAGGCAACAGGGTACCAGAATCCAAACCGATGTCATGTTCCCAGGCCACTGGATTCCACAATCTAACATCAGTCAGTTCCCAGGCCAATGGTTTCCAGATTCAAACCTCAGTCATATTCCCAGGCCACATGGTTCCAGAATCAAACCTCAGTCATGTTCCCAGAACACAGGGTTCCAGAATAAAACCTCAGTCATGTTCCCTGGACACAGGTTTCAAAAATAAAACCCCAGTCATTTTACCAGGCCACAGGGTTCCAGAATCAAGCCTCACTCATATTTCCAGCCCACAGGGTTCCACAATTAAACCTCAGTCATATTCCCAGGGCAAAGGGTTCCACAATCAAATCTCAGTCCAGTTTCCAGGCCACGGTTCCACCATCAAGCCTCAGTCATGTTCCCAGGCCAGAGTGTTCCACAATCAAACCTAAGTCATCTTGCCAGGACACAGGCTTCAACCATCAAACCTCAGTCATGTTCCAGGAAACAGGGTTCCAGAATCCAACCAATGTCATGTTCCCAGGCCACGGGGTTCCAGTATCAGGCCTCAGTCATGTTCCCAGTGCACAGGGTTCCACCATCAAACCTCAGTCATGTTGCCAGTCCACAGGTTTCTGCCATCAAACCTCTGTCAAGTTCCCAGGCCACAGGGTTCAAGAATCAAGCCTCAGTCATTTTGCCAGGCCAGAGTGTTCCACCTTCAAACCTCACACATAATCCCAGGCCACATATTTCCACAATGAAACCTCAGTCATTTTCCCAGGCCATAGGTGTCCAGAATCAAACCTCAGTCATATTCCCAGGACACATGTTTCCAGAATCCAACCTCAGTCATGTTCCCAGGCCACAGGGTTCCACATTCAAACCTCAGTCATGTTCCCAGGACACAGGTGTCCAGAATCAAACCTCAGTCATGTTCCCAGGGAACAGGGTTCCAGAACCAAACCTCAATCATGTTCCCAGACCGCAGGGTTTCAGAATCAAACCACAGTCATGTTCCCAGGCCAGAGGGTTCCACAATCAAACCTCAGTCATGTTTCCATGCCACAGGGTTCCAGAATCCAACCGATGTCATGTTCCCAGGTCACAGGGTTCCAGAATCAATCCTCAGGTATGTTCCCAGGCTACAGGGTTCCAGAATAAAACTTCAGTCAGGTTCCCAGTCCACAGGGTTCCAGAACGAAGCCTCAGTCATGTTCCCAGGCCACAGGGATCCAGAATCAAACCTCAGTCATCTTTCAAGGCCATAGAGTACCACCATCAAAGCTCAGTCATATTCCCAGGCCTCCGGTTACCAGAATCAAACCGATTTCATGTTCCCAGGCAACTCGGAAGCAGTATCCAAACCGATGTCATGTTCCTAGGTCACAGGGTTTCACCATCAATCCTCAGTCCTGTTGCCAGGCCACAGGGTTCCACCATCAAGCCTCAGTCATGTTGCCAGGCCACAGGGTTCAACCATCAAACCTCAGTCATGTTCCCAGGAAGCAGGGTTCCAGAATCAAACCAACGTCATGTTCCCAAGCCACGGGGTTCCAGTATCAGGCCTCAGTCATGTTCCCAGTACACAGGGTTCCACCATCAAAGCTCAGTCATGTTGCCAGTCCACAGGTTTCTGCGATCAAACCACATTCAAGTTCCCAGGCCACAGGGTTCCAGAATCAAGCATCAGTCATGTTGCCAGGCCACAGTGTACCACCATCAAACCTCAGTCATGTTCCTAGGCAACAGGGTTCCTCCATCAAACCTCAATCTGGTTCCCAGGA
This sequence comes from Eschrichtius robustus, assembly GCF_028021215.1. Taxonomy (NCBI): domain Eukaryota; kingdom Metazoa; phylum Chordata; class Mammalia; order Artiodactyla; family Eschrichtiidae; genus Eschrichtius; species Eschrichtius robustus. Next base: position 65,199,851 of record NC_090837.1, read on the forward strand.
CACAGGGTTCCAGAATCAAAACAATGTCAAAATCCCAGGGCATGGTTTTCCAGTACCAGGCCTCCGTCATATTTCCAGGGCACAGGGTTCCACAATCAAACCTCAGTCATGTTGCCAGTCCACAGGTTTCTGCCATCAAACCTCAGTCAAGTTCCCAGGCCACAGATTTCCAGAATCAAACCTCAGCCATGTTCCCAGGCCACAGGATTCCAGAATCAAACCGTTCTCATGTTCCCAGGCCACAGGTTTCCACCATCAAACCTCAGCCATGTTCCCAGGCCACAGGATTCCAGAATCAAACCGTTCTCATGTTCCCAGGCCACAGGTTTCCAGAATCCACTGATGTCATGTTCCCAGTCCACAGGGTGCCAGAACCAAGCCTCAGTCAGGTTCCCAGGGCACAGTATTCCACAATCTCAACAGATGTCATGTTCCCAGGCCACAGGTTTCCAGAATCACGCCTCGGTCATGTTCCCAGACCACAGGGATCAGGAATCAAACCTCAGTCATGTTACCAGGCCATAGGGTACCACCATCAAACCTCAGTCATATTCCCAGACCACAGGTTTCCAGAATCAAACCGACTACATGTTCCCAGGCAACAGGGTACCAGAATCCAAACCGATGTCATGTTCCCAGGCCACTGGATTCCACAATCTAACATCAGTCAGTTCCCAGGCCAATGGTTTCCAGATTCAAACCTCAGTCATATTCCCAGGCCACATGGTTCCAGAATCAAACCTCAGTCATGTTCCCAGAACACAGGGTTCCAGAATAAAACCTCAGTCATGTTCCCTGGACACAGGTTTCAAAAATAAAACCCCAGTCATGTTACCAGGCCACAGGGTTCCAGAATCAAGCCTCACTCATATTTCCAGCCCACAGGGTTCCACAATTAAACCTCAGTCATATTCCCAGGCCAAGGGGTTCCACAATCAAACCTCAGTCCAGTTTCCAGGCCACGGTTCCACCATCAAGCCTCAGTCATGTTCCCAGGCCAGAGTGTTCCACAATCAAACCTAAGTCATCTTGCCAGGACACAGGCTTCAACCATCAAACCTCAGTCATGTTCCAGGAAACAGGGTTCCAGAATCCAACCAATGTCATGTTCCCAGGCCACGGGGTTCCAGTATCAGGCCTCAGTCATGTTCCCAGTGCACAGGGTTCCACCATCAAACCTCATTCATGTTGCCAGTCCACAGGTTTCTGCCATCAAACCTCTGTCAAGTTCCCAGGCCACAGGGTTCAAGAATCAAGCCTCAGTCATTTTGTCAGGCCAGAGTGTTCCACCGTCAAACCTCACTCATAATCCCAGGCCACATATTTCCACAATGAAACCTCAGTAATTTTCCCAGGCCATAGGTGTCCAGAATCAAACCTCAGTCATATTCCCAGGACACATGTTTCCAGAATCCAACCTCAGTCATGTTCCCAGGCCACAGGGTTCCACATTCAAACCTCAGTCATGGTCCAAGGACACAGGTGTCCAGAATCAAACCTCAGTCATGTTCCCAGGGAACAGGGTTCCAGAACAAAACCTCAATCATGTTCCCAGACCGCAGGGTTTCAGAATCAAACCACAGTCATGTTCCCAGGCCAGAGGGTTCCACAATCAAACCTCAGTCATGTTTCCATGCCACAGGGCTCCAGAATCCAACCGATGTCATGTTCCCAGGTCACAGGGTTCCAGAATCAATCCTCAGGTATGTTCCCAGGCTACAGGGTTCCAAAATAAAACTTCAGTCATGTTCCCAGTACACAGGGTTCCAGAACGAAGCCTCAGTCATGTTCCCAGGCCACAGGGATCCAGAATCAAACCTCAGTCATGTTTCAAGGCCATAGAGTACCACCATCAAAGCTCACTCATATTCCCAGGCCTCCGGTTACCAGAATCAAACCGATTTCATGTTCCCAGGCAACTCGGAAGCAGTATCCAAACCGATGTCATGTTCCTAGGTCACAGGGTTTCACCATCAAACCTCAGTCCTGTTGCCAGGCCACGGGGTTCCACCATCAAGCCTCAGTCATGTTGCCAGGCCACAGGGTTCAACCATCAAACCTCAGTCATGTTCCCAGGAAGCAGGGTTCCAGAATCAAACCAACGTCATGTTCCCAAGCCACGGGGTTCCAGTATCAGGCCTCAGTCATGTTCCCAGTACACAGGGTTCCACCATCAAAGCTCAGTCATGTTGCCAGTCCACAGATTTCTGCGATCAAACCACATTCAAGTTCCCAGGCCACAGGGTTCCAGAATCAAGCATCAGTCATGTTGCCAGGCCACAGTGTACCACCATCAAACCTCAGTCATGTTCCTAGGCAACAGGGTTCCTCCATCAAACCTCAATCTGGTTCCCAGGACACAGGGTTCCAGAATCAAAACAATGTCAAAATCCCAGGGCATGGTTTTCCAGTACCAGGCCTCCGTCATATTTCCAGGGCACAGGGTTCCACAATCAAACCTCAGTCATGTTGCCAGTCCACAGGTTTCTGCCATCAAACCTCAGTCAAGTTCCCAGGCCACAGATTTCCAGAATCAAACCTCAGTCATGTTCCCAGGGAACACGATTCCAGAAACAAACCTCAGTCATGTTGCCAGGCCACAGGTTTCCACCATCAAACCTCAGCCATGTTCCCAGGCCACAGGATTCCAGAATCAAACCGTTCTCATGTTCCCAGGCCACAGGTTTCCAGAATCCACTGATGTCATGTTCCCAGTCCACAGGGTGCCAGAACCAAGCCTCAGTCAGGTTCCCAGGGCACAGTATTCCACAATCTCAACAGATGTCATGTTCCCAGGCCACAGGTTTCCAGAATCACGCCTCGGTCATGTTCCCAGACCACAGGGATCAGGAATCAAACCTCAGTCATGTTACCAGGCCATAGGGTACCACCATCAAACCTCAGTCATATTCCCAGACCACAGGTTTCCAGAATCAAACCGACTACATGTTCCCAGGCAACAGGGTACCAGAATCCAAACCGATGTCATGTTCCCAGGCCACTGGATTCCACAATCTAACATCAGTCACTTCCCAGGCCAATGGTTTCCAGATTCAAACCTCAGTCATATTCCCAGGCCACATGGTTCCAGAATCAAACCTCAGTCATGTTCCCAGAACACAGGGTTCCAGAATCAAACCTCAGTCATGTTCCCTGGACACAGGTTTCAAAAATAAAACCCCAGTCATGTTACCAGGCCACAGGGTTCCAGAATCAAGCCTCACTCATATTTCCAGCCCACAGGGTTCCACAATTAAACCTCAGTCATATTCCCAGGCCAAAGGGTTCCACAATCAAACCTCAGTCCAGTTTCCAGGCCACGGTTCCACCATCAAGCCTCAGTCATGTTCCCAGGCCAGAGTGTTCCACAATCAAACCTAAGTCATCTTGCCAGGACACAGGCTTCAACCTTCAAACCTCAGTCATGTTCCAGGAAACAGGGTTCCAGAATCCAACCAATGTCATGTTCCCAGGCCACGGGGTTCCAGTATCAGGCCTCAGTCATGTTCCCAGTGCACAGGGTTCCACCATCAAACCTCAGTCATGTTGCCAGTCCACAGGTTTCTGCCATCAAACCTCTGTCAAGTTCCCAGGCCACAGGGTTCAAGAATCAAGCCTCAGTCATTTTGTCAGGCCAGAGTGTTCCACCGTCAAACCTCACTCATAATCCCAGGCCACATATTTCCACAGTGAAACCTCAGTCATTTTCCCAGGCCATAGGTGTCCAGAATCAAACCTCAGTCATATTCCCAGGACACATGTTTCCAGAATCCAACCTCAGTCATGTTCCCAGGCCACAGGGTTCCACATTCAAACCTCAGTCATGGTCCCAGGACACAGGTGTCCAGAATCAAACCTCAGTCATGTTCCCAGGGAACAGGGTTCCAGAACCAAACCTCAATCATGTTCCCAGACCGCAGGGTTTCAGAATCAAACCACAGTCATGTTCCCAGGCCAGAGGGTTCCACAATCAAACCTCAGTCATGTTTCCATGCCACAGGGCTCCAGAATCCAACCGATGTCATGTTCCCTGGTCACAGGGTTCCAGAATCAATCCTCAGGTATGTTCCCAGGCTACAGGGTTCCAGAATAAAACTTCAGTCATGTTCCCAGTCCACAGGGTTCCAGAACGAAGCCTCAGTCATGTTCCCAGGCCACAGGGATCCAGAATCAAACCTCAGTCATGTTTCAAGGCCATAGAGTACCACCATCAAAGCTCAGTCATATTCCCAGGCCTCCGGTTACCAGAATCAAACCGATTTCATGTTCCCAGGCAACTCGGAAGCAGTATCCTAACCGATGTCATGTTCCTAGGTCACAGGGTTTCACCATCAAACCTCAGTCCTGTTGCCAGGCCACAGGGTTCCACCATCAAGCCTCAGTCATGTTGCCAGGCCACAGGGTTCAACCATCAAACCTCAGTCATGTTCCCAGGAAGCAGGGTTCCAGAATCAAACCAACGTCATGTTCCCAAGCCACGGGGTTCCAGTATCAGGCCTCTGTCATGTTCCCAGTACACAGGGTTCCACCATCAAAGCTCAGTCATGTTGCCAGTCCACAGGTTTCTGCGATCAAACCACATTCAAGTTCCCAGGCCACAGGGTTCCAGAATCAAGCATCAGTCATGTTGCCAGGCCACAGTGTACCACCATCAAACCTCAGTCATGTTCCTAGGCAACAGGGTTCCTCCATCAAACCTCAATCTGGTTCCCAGGACACAGGGTTCCAGAATCAAAACAATGTCAAAATCCCAGGGCATGGTTTTCCAGTACCAGGCCTCCGTCATATTTCCAGGGCACAGGGTTCCACAATCAAACCTCAGTCATGTTGCCAGTCCACAGGTTTCTGCCATCAAACCTCAGTCAAGTTCCCAGGCCACAGATTTCCAGAATCAAACCTCAGTCATGTTCCCAGGGAACAGGATTCCAGAAACAAACCTCAGTCATGTTGCCAGGCCACAGGTTTCCACCATCAAACCTCAGCCATGTTCCCAGGCCACAGGATTCCAGAATCAAACCGTTCTCATGTTCCCAGGCCACAGGTTTCCAGAATCCACTGATGTCATGTTCCCAGTCCACAGGGTGCCAGAACCAAGCCTCAGTCAGGTTCCCAGGGCACAGTATTCCACAATCTCAACAGATGTCATGTTCCCAGGCCACAGGTTTCCAGAATCACGCCTCGGTCATGTTCCCAGACCACAGGGATCAGGAATCAAACCTCAGTCATGTTACCAGGCCATAGGGTACCACCATCAAACCTCAGTCATATTCCCAGACCACAGGTTTCCAGAATCAAATCGACTACATGTTCCCAGGCAACAGGGTACCAGAATCCAAACCGATGTCATGTTCCCAGGCCACTGGATTCCACAATCTAACATCAGTCAGTTCCCAGGCCAATGGTTTCCAGATTCAAACCTCAGTCATATTCCCAGGCCACATGGTTCCAGAATCAAACCTCAGTCATGTTCCCAGAACACAGGGTTCCAGAATCAAACCTCAGTCATGTTCCCTGGACACAGGTTTCAAAAATAAAACCCCAGGCATGTTACCAGGCCACAGGGTTCCAGAATCAAGCCTCACTCATATTTCCAGCCCACAGGGTTCCACAATTAAACCTCAGTCATATTCCCAGGCCAAGGGGTTCCACAATCAAACCTCAGTCCAGTTTCCAGGCCACGGTTCCACCATCAAGCCTCAGTCATGTTCCCAGGCCAGAGTGTTCCACAATCAAACCTAAGTCATCTTGCCAGGACACAGGCTTCAACCATCAAACCTCAGTCATGTTCCAGGAAACAGGGTTCCAGAATCCAACCAATGTCATGTTCCCAGGCCACGGGGATCCAGTATCAGGCCTCAGTCATGTTCCCAGTGCACAGGGTTCCACCATCAAACCTCATTCATGTTGCCAGTCCACAGGTTTCTGCCATCAAACCTCTGTCAAGTTCCCAGGCCACAGGGTTCAAGAATCAAGCCTCAGTCATTTTGTCAGGCCAGAGTGTTCCACCGTCAAACCTCACTCATAATCCCAGGCCACATATTTCCACAATGAAACCTCAGTCATTTTCCCAGGCCATAGGTGTCCAGAATCAAACCTCAGTCATATTCCCAGGACACATGTTTCCAGAATCCAACCTCAGTCATGTTCCCAGGCCACAGGGTTCCACATTCAAACCTCAGTCATGGTCCCAGGACACAGGTGTCCAGAATCAAACCTCAGTCATGTTCCCAGGGAACAGGGTTCCAGAACCAAACCTCAATCATGTTCCCAGACCGCAGGGTTTCAGAATCAAACCACAGTCATGTTCCCAGGCCAGAGGGTTCCACAATCAAACCTCAGTCATGTTTCCATGCCACAGGGCTCCAGAATCCAACCGATGTCATGTTCCCAGGTCACAGGGTTCCAGAATCAATCCTCAGGTATGTTCCCAGGCTACAGGGTTCCAGAATAAAACTTCAGTCATGTTCCCAGTCCACAGGGTTCCAGAACGAAGCCTCAGTCATGTTCCCAGGCCACAGGGATCCAGAATCAAACCTCAGTCATGTTTCAAGGCCATAGAGTACCACCATCAAAGCTCAGTCATATTCCCAGGCCTCCGGTTACCAGAATCAAACCGATTTCATGTTCCCAGGCAACTCGGAAGCAGTATCCAAACCGATGTCATGTTCCTAGGTCACAGGGTTTCACCATCAAACCTCAGTCCTGTTGCCAGGCCACAGGGTTCCACCATCAAGCCTCAGTCATGTTGCCAGGCCACAGGGTTCAACCATCAAACCTCAGTCATGTTCCCAGGAAGCAGGGTTCCAGAATCAAACCAACGTCATGTTCCCAAGCCACGGGGTTCCAGTATCAGGCCTCAGTCATGTTCCCACTACACAGGGTTCCACCATCAAAGCTCAGTCATGTTGCCAGTCCACAGGTTTCTGCGATCAAACCACACTCAAGTTCCCAGGCCACAGGGTTCCAGAATCAAGCATCAGTCATGTTGCCAGGCCACAGTGTACCACCATCAAAACTCAGTCATGTTCCTAGGCAACAGGGTTCCTCCATCAAACCTCAATCTGGTTCCCAGGACACAGGGTTCCAGAATCAAAACAATGTCAAAATCCCAGGGCATGGTTTTCCAGTACCAGGCCTCCGTCATATTTCCAGGGCACAGGGTTCCACAATCAAACCTCAGTCATGTTGCCAGTCCACAGGTTTCTGCCATCAAACCTCAGTCAAGTTCCCAGGCCACAGATTTCCAGAATCAAACCTCAGTCATGTTCCCAGGGAACAGGATTCCAGAAACAAACCTCAGTCATGTTGCCAGGCCACAGGTTTCCACCATCAACCCTCAGCCATGTTCCCAGGCCACAGGATTCCAGAATCAAACCGTTCTCATGTTCCCAGGCCACAGGTTTCCAGAATCCACTGATGTCATGTTCCCAGTCCACAGGGTGCCAGAACCAAGCCTCAGTCAGGTTCCCAGGGCACAGTATTCCACAATCTCAACAGATGTCATGTTCCCAGGCCACAGGTTTCCAGAATCACGCCTCGGTCATGTTCCCAGACCACAGGGATCAGGAATCAAACCTCAGTCATGTTACCAGGCCATAGGGTACCACCATCAAACCTCAGTCATATTCCCAGACCACAGGTTTCCAGAATCAAACCGACTACATGTTCCCAGGCAACAGGGTACCAGAATCCAAACCGATGTCATGTTCCCAGGCCACTGGATTCCACAATCTAACATCAGTCAGTTCCCAGGCCAATGGTTTCCAGATTCAAACCTCAGTCATATTCCCAGGCCACATGGTTCCAGAATCAAACCTCAGTCATGTTCCCAGAACACAGGGTTCCAGAATAAAACCTCAGTCATGTTCCCTGGACACAGGTTTCAAAAATAAAACCCCAGTCATGTTACCAGGCCACAGGGTTCCAGAATCAAGCCTCACTCATATTTCCAGCCCACAGGGTTCCACAATTAAACCTCAGTCATATTCCCAGGCCAAAGGGTTCCACAATCAAACCTCAGTCCAGTTTCCAGGCCACGGTTCCACCATCAAGCCTCAGTCATGTTCCCAGGCCAGAGTGTTCCACAATCAAACCAAAGTCATCTTGCCAGGACACAGGCTTCAACCATCAAACCTCAGTCATGTTCCAGGAAACAGGGTTCCAGAATCCAACCAATGTCATGTTCCCAGGCCACGGGGTTCCAGTATCAGGCCTCAGTCATGTTCCCAGTGCACAGGGTTCCACCATCAAACCTCAGTCATGTTGCCAGTCCACAGGTTTCTGCCATCAAACCTCTGTCAAGTTCCCAGGCCACAGGGTTCAAGAATCAAGCCTCAGTCATTTTGTCAGGCCAGAGTGTTCCACCGTCAAACCTCACTCATAATCCCAGGGCACATATTTCCACAATGAAACCTCAGTCATTTTCCCAGGCCATAGGTGTCCAGAATCAAACCTCAGTCATATTCCCAGGACACATGTTTCCAGAATCCAACCTCAGTCATGTTCCCAGGCCACAGGGTTCCACATTCAAACCTCAGTCATGGTCCCAGGACACAGGTGTCCAGAATCAAACCTCAGTCATGTTCCCAGGGAACAGGGTTCCAGAACCAAACCTCAATCATGTTCCCAGACCGCAGGGTTTCAGAATCAAACCACAGTCATGTTCCCAGGCCAGAGGGTTCCACAATCAAACCTCAGTCATGTTTCCATGCCAGAGGGCTCCAGAATCCAACCGATGTCATGTTCCCAGTCCACAGGGTTCCAGAACGAAGCCTCAGTCATGTTCCCAGGCCACAGGGATCCAGAATCAAACCTCAGTCATGTTTCAAGGCCATAGAGTACCACCATCAAAGCTCACTCATATTCCCAGGCCTCCGGTTACCAGAATCAAACCGATTTCATGTTCCCAGGCAACTCGGAAGCAGTATCCTAACCGATGTCATGTTCCTAGGTCACAGGGTTTCACCATCAAACCTCAGTCCTGTTGCCAGGCCACAGGGTTCCACCATCAAGCCTCAGTCATGTTGCCAGGCCACAGGGTTCAACCATCAAACCTCAGTCATGTTCCCAGGAAGCAGGGTTCCAGAATCAAACCAACGTCATGTTCCCAAGCCACGGGGTTCCAGTATCAGGCCTCAGTCATGTTCCCAGTACACAGGGTTCCACCATCAAAGCTCAGTCATGTTGCCAGTCCACAGGTTTCTGCGATCAAACCACATTCAAGTTCCCAGGCCACAGGGTTCCAGAATCAAGCATCAGTCATGTTGCCAGGCCACAGTGTACCACCATCAAACCTCAGTCATGTTCCTAGGCAACAGGGTTCCTCCATCAAACCTCAATCTGGTTCCCAGGACACAGGGTTCCAGAATCAAAACAATGTCAAAATCCCAGGGCATGGTATTCCAGTACCAGGCCTCCGTCATATTTCCAGGGCACAGGGTTCCACAATCAAACCTCAGTCATGTTGCCAGTCCACAGGTTTCTGCCATCAAACCTCAGTCAAGTTCCCAGGCCACAGATTTCCAGAATCAAACCTCAGTCATGTTCCCAGGGAACAGGATTCCAGAAACAAACCTCAGTCATGTTGCCAGGCCACAGGTTTCCACCATCAAACCTCAGCCATGTTCCCAGGCCACAGGATTCCAGAATCAAACCGTTCTCATGATCCGAGGCCACAGGTTTCCAGAATCCACTGATGTCATGTTCCCAGTCCACAGGGTGCCAGAACCAAGCCTCAGTCAGGTTCCCAGGGCACAGTATTCCACAATCTCAACAGATGTCATGTTCCCAGGCCACAGGTTTCCAGAATCACGCCTCAGTCATGTTCCCAGACCACAGGGATCAGGAATCAAACCTCAGTCATGTTACCAGGCCATAGGGTACCACCATCAAACCTCAGTCATATTCCCAGACCACAGGTTTCCAGAATCAAATCGACTACATGTTCCCAGGCAACAGGGTACCAGAATCCAAACCGATGTCATGTTTCCAGGCCACTGTATTCCACTATCTAACATCAGTCATGTTCCCAGGCCAATGGTTTCCAGATTCAAACCTCAGTCATATTCCCAGGCCACATGGTTCCAGAATCAAACCTCAGTCATGTTCCCAGAACACAGGGTTCCAGAATAAAACCTCAGTCATGTTCCCTGGACACAGGTTTCAAAAATAAAACCCCAGTCATGTTACCAGGCCACAGGGTTCCAAAATCAAGCCTCACTCATATTCCCAGCCCACAGGGTTCCACAATTAAACCTCAGTCATATTCGCAGGCCACAGGGTTCCACATTCAAACCTCAGTCATGTTTCCAGGACACAGGTGTCCAGAATCAAACCTCAGTCATGTTCCCAGGGAATAGGGTTCCAGAACCAAACCTCAGTCATGTTCCCAGACCACAGGGTTTCAGAATCAAACCACAGTCATGTTGCCAGGTCAGAGGGTGCCACAATCAAACCTCAGTCATGATTTCATGCCACAGGGTTCCAGAATCCAACCGATGTCATGTTCCCAGGTCACAGGGTTCCAGAATCAATCCTCAGGTATGTTCCCATGCTACAGGGTTCCAGAATAAAACTTCAGTCATGTTCCCAGTCCACAGGGTTCCAGAACGAAGCCTCAGTCATGTTCCCAGGCCACAGGGATCCAGAATCAAACCTCAGTCATGTTTCAAGGCCATAGAGTACCACCATCAAAGCTCAGTCATATTCCCAGGCCTCCGGTTACCAGAATCAAACCGATTTCATGTTCCCAGGCAACTCGGAAGCAGTATCCTAACCGATGTCATGTTCCTAGGTCACAGGGTTTCACCATCAAACCTCAGTCCTGTTGCCAGGCCACAGGGTTCCACCATCAAGCCTCAGTCATGTTGCCAGGCCACAGGGTTCAACCATCAAACCTCAGTCATGTTCCCAGGAAGCAGGGTTCCAGAATCAAACCAACGTCATGTTCCCAAGCCACGGGGTTCCAGTATCAGGCCTCTGTCATGTTCCCAGTACACAGGGTTCCACCATCAAAGCTCAGTCATGTTGCCAGTCCACAGGTTTCTGCGATCAAACCACATTCAAGTTCCCAGGCCACAGGGTTCCAGAATCAAGCATCAGTCATGTTGCCAGGCCACAGTGTACCACCATCAAACCTCAGTCATGTTCCTAGGCAACAGGGTTCCTCCATCAAACCTCAATCTGGTTCCCAGGACACAGGGTTCCAGAATCAAAACAATGTCAAAATCCCAGGGCATGGTTTTCCAGTACCAGGCCTCCGTCATATTTCCAGGGCACAGGGTTCCACAATCAAACCTCAGTCATGTTGCCAGTCCACAGGTTTCTGCCATCAAACCTCAGTCAAGTTCCCAGGCCACAGATTTCCAGAATCAAACCTCAGTCATGTTCCCAGGGAACAGGATTCCAGAAACAAACCTCAGTCATGTTGCCAGGCCACAGGTTTCCACCATCAAACCTCAGCCATGTTCCCAGGCCACAGGATTCCAGAATCAAACCGTTCTCATGTTCCCAGGCCACAGGTTTCCAGAATCCACTGATGTCATGTTCCCAGTCCACAGGGTGCCAGAACCAAGCCTCAGTCAGGTTCCCAGGGCACAGTATTCCACAATCTCAACAGATGTCATGTTCCCAGGCCACAGGTTTCCAGAATCACGCCTCGGTCATGTTCCCAGACCACAGGGATCAGGAATCAAACCTCAGTCATGTTACCAGGCCATAGGGTACCACCATCAAACCTCAGTCATATTCCCAGACCACAGGTTTCCAGAATCAAACCGACTACATGTTCCCAGGCAACAGGGTACCAGAATCCAAACCGATGTCATGTTCCCAGGCCACTGGATTCCACAATCTAACATCAGTCAGTTCCCAGGCCAATGGTTTCCAGATTCAAACCTCAGTCATATTCCCAGGCCACATGGTTCCAGAATCAAACCTCAGTCATGTTCCCAGAACACAGGGTTCCAGAATCAAACCTCAGTCATGTTCCCTGGACACAGGTTTCAAAAATAAAACCCCAGGCATGTTACCAGGCCACAGGGTTCCAGAATCAAGCCTCACTCACATTTCCAGCCCACAGGGTTCCACAATTAAACCTCAGTCATATTCCCAGGCCAAGGGGTTCCACAATCAAACCTCAGTCCAGTTTCCAGGCCACGGTTCCACCATCAAGCCTCAGTCATGTTCCCAGGCCAGAGTGTTCCACAATCAAACCTAAGTCATCTTGCCAGGACACAGGCTTCAACCATCAAACCTCAGTCATGTTCCAGGAAACAGGGTTCCAGAATCCAACCAATGTCATGTTCCCAGGCCACGGGGATCCAGTATCAGGCCTCAGTCATGTTCCCAGTGCACAGGGTTCCACCATCAAACCTCATTCATGTTGCCAGTCCACAGGTTTCTGCCATCAAACCTCTGTCAAGTTCCCAGGCCACAGGGTTCAAGAATCAAGCCTCAGTCATTTTGTCAGGCCAGAGTGTTCCACCGTCAAACCTCACTCATAATCCCAGGCCACATATTACCACAATGAAACCTCAGTCATTTTCCCAGGCCATAGGTGTCCAGAATCAAACCTCAGTCATATTCCCAGGACACATGTTTCCAGAATCCAACCTCAGTCATGTTCCCAGGCCACAGGGTTCCACATTCAAACCTCAGTCATGGTCCCAGGACACAGGTGTCCAGAATCAAACCTCAGTCATGTTCCCAGGGAACAGGGTTCCAGAACCAAACCTCAATCATGTTCCCAGACCGCAGGGTTTCAGAATCAAACCACAGTCATGTTCCCAGGCCAGAGGGTTCCACAATCAAACCTCAGTCATGTTTCCATGCCACAGGGCTCCAGAATCCAACCGATGTCATGTTCCCAGGTCACAGGGTTCCAGAATCAATCCTCAGGTATGTTCCCAGGCTACAGGGTTCCAGAATAAAACTTCAGTCATGTTCCCAGTCCACAGGGTTCCAGAACGAAGCCTCAGTCATGTTCCCAGGCCACAGGGATCCAGAATCAAACCTCAGTCATGTTTCAAGGCCATAGAGTACCACCATCAAAGCTCAGTCATATTCCCAGGCCTCCGGTTACCAGAATCAAACCGATTTCATGTTCCCAGGCAACTCGGAAGCAGTATCCAAACCGATGTCATGTTCCTAGGTCACAGGGTTTCACCATCAAACCTCAGTCCTGTTGCCAGGCCACAGGGTTCCACCATCAAGCCTCAGTCATGTTGCCAGGCCACAGGGTTCAACCATCAAACCTCAGTCATGTTCCCAGGAAGCAGGGTTCCAGAATCAAACCAACGTCATGTTCCCAAGCCACGGGGTTCCAGTATCAGGCCTCAGTCATGTTCCCACTACACAGGGTTCCACCATCAAAGCTCAGTCATGTTGCCAGTCCACAGGTTTCTGCGATCAAACCACACTCAAGTTCCCAGGCCACAGGGTTCCAGAATCAAGCATCAGTCATGTTGCCAGGCCACAGTGTACCACCATCAAAACTCAGTCATGTTCCTAGGCAACAGGGTTCCTCCATCAAACCTCAATCTGGTTCCCAGGACACAGGGTTCCAGAATCAAAACAATGTCAAAATCCCAGGGCATGGTTTTCCAGTACCAGGCCTCCGTCATATTTCCAGGGCACAGGGTTCCACAATCAAACCTCAGTCATGTTGCCAGTCCACAGGTTTCTGCCATCA